>NC_088715.1:32797295-33115153 GCF_963576615.1 Watersipora subatra
ACAAGATCTTGCTGCTATAGCGATGCGAGAACGCCCGAATACAGCTTGGAAATTGAATGTAATTACCAATATTTCATTCTATTTCTATAAATTGATTGGAATGGGGCAAATAGGAGTGGCTTCAGATCTTCCGTCTCACATTCTTAACAATCGACATGTAATCACTATGAGCTGCACTCCTTACACAGACAATCTCTGTTTCTTCAGATGTTTAGCATTGAAGGAGATGTGTGAGTGTTCAAAGCGATGTAGTTGCACCAGACAAAGACCAAAACAGCAACTTGTGAAGATGCTATTTCAAAAGTACTCGAAACACATTTCTTCTCCTTCCTCATCCTCCAAAGATCTGATGAAGAATTTTCCTGGAATTGAGTTAGGAGACTTAATTTCTCTTGAGAAGTGTTTTGACATCCGTATAACCGTATTATCTCTGAATGCTGATGAAACCTCAACAGTCATCTGGACATCGACCCAAAAAGAGGGAAAGGAACTCTTCCTCGATTTGCAGAACTCTCATTTCAGTTTCATCAAGGATGTTAATGCTTATACTAAAGGGTTTAGTTGTCCTTCCTGTGAAGTGAGCTTTACAAAAAGAGGAAATTTCAAGAGACATAAATGTAGTCAAGAAACAGTAACAAACTTCATCTTCGAAGGAGGAAAGTTTAAGGCAACACCTACAATTTTCGAACAACTGAAACGAGAGATAGGAATATCCGTGGCTGAGGAAGATACTTATTATCCTTTTTTAATCACCTATGATATCGAGTGTTATCTTCCAAAATCCGACCTTCCACCAAATTCCAATTCGGTTACATTCACATCGAGACACGAATTGATGAGTATATCAGTTTGTTCAAATGTACCCGGATTTAAGGATCCAAAGTGTTTTGTAAGTGAGGGAGATACTGATTCTGGTATATCTTTTTTTGTTCAGTATATTTCCCAAATTGCTGATGAAGCCCGGGATATCCTTGAAAAAAAACTTTACTACATTAGACAGATGATGAAGGCAAAAGCTGAAAAGCAAGGAAAAGTTGAAGAAAGATTTAAATTCTGCAAATTTTCCAATCCTCGAGTATACCATTCAAGAGAGGGATTTCGTCATTTATTTGAACGTTTCGACAAATTCATCTCATGTAATCCGATTCTAGGATTTAATTCACAAAACTACGACCTGAATGTGATGAAAGGACCTCTACTTCGATGTCTTCAAGACACAGAAGATGAAGATTTTGATTTAGTAGTGAAAAGAACAAACAAGATGAGCTGTATTCAATCAAGAAGATTCAAATTCTTGGATATTTCCAACTTCATTGCTCCAGCATTTTCCTATGCAAAGTATCTCAAAGCTTTCAAATGTTCTCAACAAAAAGGATTCTATCCTTATGAATATATGGATGATCTTGAGAAGTTGAAACAACCGTTTCTACCACCTAAAGAATGCTTTTACAGTTCTTTGAGAGATGAACATATTTCGGATGCTGATTATGAAATCTGTTTAAACATTTGGAAACAAGAAAAGATGAAAACGTTAAAAGATTTTCTAGTATGGTACAACAATCTCGATGTAGTACCATTTGTTGAAGCTGTAGAAAAACAAAAAAAAGTTTACAGAACCATGGGAATCGATATGTTGAAAGACGCCATTTCACTTCCTGGATTGGCGGTAAAATGGATGTTGAAACTTTCAGATTCACCTCCTCATCCTATGAGTTCTCATCATCAGACGATCTCATCACATCATTTCAAAACTTGTCAACCTGTCTGTCTGATCAAGGAAAACGATAAAGATATTTACTTTACCATCAAGGACAATATCGTAGGTGGACCTAGCATTATTTTTCACAGACTTCATGAGTCGAAGAAAACACTGATTCGAGAAAGAAAGTTTGGAAAGGAATCCAAACTTTGTGAACTTATTCTAGGAGTTGATGCAAATGCATTATATTTGTGGAGTATGATGCAAGAAATGCCTACTGGAAACCCTAGAATAAGGCGATTCGAAAATAGATTTGCATACACTCATCCTCGAAAAAATAGCAAGGCTGCTCATGGATGGTTACAATTTTTGACTTGGAAGGACAATATTCAAATCTTACATGAAAACAATGATAAAGAATTTAGAATTGGACAACATAATCTTCCTGTTGATGGATATTGTGAAGAATCGAATACAGTGTTTCAATTTCATGGATGTTTCTGGCATGGACATAACTGTAACAAGACCAAAGGAATAAGTATACATCCATATAAGAATCGACCCATGAGTGAAGTTCTGGAGGAAACGAAAAAGAAGGAAGAATATGTTAAAGAACTTGGATATCGTTTAGTAAGAATCTGGGAGTGTGAATGGGACAAGATGATTGAGGATAACACCGAGATTAAGAACTTTATTAGTATCTTCAACGAAGAGTTTTATCCTTCCAATTCCTTTGCCACCGAGGATGAGATTATTCAGCAGATTATAAAAGGGGAGATATATGGATTCATTGAATGCGATATATCTGTTCCTGAAAACTTATACGAAAAGTTTTCAGAAATGAGCCCCATTTTCAAGAATACATCTTTGAATAGAAATCATCTTAGTGAAAGTATGAAAGAATTTGCTGAAAAGGAAGGAATGCTACCTCAAGAACAACGAACTTTGGTGGGGAGTATGTTTGGACAAAAAATTTTACTACTCACCACTTTAGCAAAATGGTATCTTAATCATGGGATGATTATAACCAAAATATATCAACTCATAGAATACACCCCTAGAAGAGTTTTCAAGTCATTTGGAGAATCTGTCTCAAATGCTAGAAGAGCTGGTGACAAAGATCCTGACCAAGAATTGATAGCCACAACCAATAAACTCATTGGAAATTCATCGTACGGGAAAACAATCACTGAGAAATTAAAACATCGAAATGTCAAGTATATTCAAGGAGATTATGAAGCATCCTTGAGAATACGATCACACAGATTTGAATCTTTGGAGGAAATCGATGATAGCTTCTATGAGTTGACTCAACACAAGTCTTCGGTTAGTAGTATATATTTATTATCTTATTGATATAATTGAATCATAATGAAAAATTTACTTGGAGTAATATATGTAAAGGAATCTAATAAGACTGTATATATATATTTATTCAGATGAAGATGGATATACCTGTACATATCGGATTCTCCATATTACAACTGGCTAAACTTCGGATGTTGGAGTTCTACTATGACTTCATGGATAGGTGAGTAATCTCATTTGTATCTTGTAGAAAAAATATGTATAATGGTAAACATTTGAATGATAAATTTTTGAAATGAGAGTATTATAATACTAAGATAACAAGAATTAAGGATTGAAATTTTTTTATTTTAGATACTTCGACAGAAAGGACTTCCAGTATGTGGCGATGGATACAGATAGTGCCTACATGGCTCTTTCAGCACCTATGGATAATATCGTTAGAAAAGAGATTGCTGATATATACTACAAAGAATATGGAAAATGGTTTCCTAGGATGTATTGCGAACGACACGCGGATGATTTCCAACTCTGTAAATCTGATCCTACAAAGTTGTGGGAATTACAAAATTGTTGCAAAGAAGTATATCAATATGATATAAGGACTCCTGGTTTATTCAAAGTAGAATTTTCAGGTCATGGAATAGTAGCCTTAAATTCTAAGACTTACTTTTGCTGGAATGATGAAACTCATTCTACAAAGCATGGCAGTAAAGGATTAAGTAAAACTACGAATAGTTTTACAAAAGACACTTTTTTAAAAGTATTACAATCAAGATTTCCTAAGGAAGGGATAAACAAAGGCTTTGTAAAAAAAGACAATAGAGTGTTCTCATACACTCAACTCAGAACAGGATTAACATATTTTTATTCAAAAAGAAGAGTATGTAACGATGGAGTGAGCACAGAATATATTTTAGCATAATTTTTAGAAGTGATTTTGTTGCTAAGTATATATGATAGTAGAGTTTTGCTCCACGATGTATTATTACTATAAAATTTTATTTTCTTCATTGACTCTTCTTTTCGTATATACAATATCAATAATATATAACTAAGCTCATATAAATTCAATATACTATCCAATGTAAAATCACTTCGAATGTAGACTTTCTCATAGTAACATGGCTCAAAACATTCTGATTAAAGATTTTGTTCCATTCGAGGTTGCAGAAATAATCCCGGATAACATCTTGGTTCAACTTGACGAAAATGAACAAATTCGTACACATCTCACCGAGGAATGTTTATACTACATTCTAGGAACAGCTGCTTTTAGAAAAGTTGTGTCATTGAAAAGATTAAAGTCCAACTGTGTCTGCAGTGCGATGGAATGCAGGGAATGTTTGGAATCAACAATATCTGTAAAAGAAATATCGATAACACCCTCAGATTTGAAGATGATCTTTGAATGGGTTGATCTTGAAGCTACCATTCGAGAAGGTAAAATTGGAAAAGAGGTTGATTTAGAATGGATTAACAGATTTATCGCGATCGATTTTAAAACGATGGAAGAAAAGATTTTTGAAACCATGCTTTGGAATAGAATTCGGCACTACATGACTCATCCTACACAACGTGAAGAAACGAAACAACTGCTCTTCAGAAGACTCCTTCATATAGCACAATTTCCATTAATCGGAGAAAGACTGGAAGAGGAAATCGAGCATGAAATTGATGATGTAATTATAGATGAAAAAACTGTTGGATGAAAATAATAAAAGATTCGGAATGTTATTAAGTCTACTCCTCTAGAATTCTCCACCATTCCTCAATTTAGCTCTGATGGTGAAGGAACCAAAAACAAAGAAAACAGAAACAATGTCGGTTATATTTCTAGAGGAGTTTATTCCAGCTCATCTTAAGGATGGACAATTATCAAGAGTGGTTGTAAAGAAAAACACAAAAATATTCATCAGAAGAGTTACTGAAGAAACTTTTTACTATGTTATCGGATTCTATATCTATAAACGCTTCGTAACATATTTAGAAAGTCAGTGTAGATGCTTCGAGGGAGCTCAAGGATGTCAACATTGTATTAGAATAATGCAAGTACGATATGGAAATGAAGGATTGACTCGACAAGAACTTCATGAGACTTTTGCCGAACTCGATATTGGAACGTGTTTGGAATCTGCTCAAATCGGACCAAGGAGTGACAAAGTCCAACTATCATTATTATCCTCACTTGATTGGAACACACCTTCAAACATAATATTAACCGAATCAAGACTTTATCCATATTTGAGAGGAGAAGCCAATGATCAACAAGTTACAAATCATTACTTCAGTGAACTCCTACATATCAATGGGAAGAATTGATAAACATCACAGTTAGACTTTGCATAATTCTTTATATTTATTCACTTCATTTCCAAGAAGGATTGAGTCATCAAACAGAATTGAATAACTTTTTTGTATACTATTTCAAGATAATTTTGAAGAATGAACTATATATATTATATCGACATACTTTTTATTCATTTTCTTTGCCTACTTCAGTCAAGAGAGTAGTATTTTAAAAAGACACTATGACTATAATGAATTTGCACATTATAATATTTCTCATTTTACGGTTTACGGGAATAATAAATGGAAATCAAAGAATTCAATATGTTACCGATGCGAATAGCTGCTTAAGCAGAACACTCAATGAATTTGAAGTTTCATTACTACTTCCATTCGAAGAAACTACTTTATATCACAAGAATAATGAAACATGTGGAAGAATATTTCCATCAGACTACTTTCATTGTGGTTATCCATTACCAGGCAATCACAGATTTGCATGTAAAGAACTACTAAATGAAGATGAAACAGATGGAGAAAACCTATACCTTAATCCTATAGTGTCAGCTTCATCGGAACAAGTTCTAACATATTCTGAATGTGAATATTCAGTTCAAAATTCCACAATCGATATTCTAATTGATTTCAAATTATTCTACAGAGGAGAATTATGTGGATATAACTCTACTCTTTCAATGTTGCAATGTCCTCCAGGATCGAATTTTCAAGATATTGACTTTATCTGTAATCTTCAGCCTATTTCAAATTCTACTACACCTAAAGATACCTTCATTTATGATAATATTGGAAAAAATGAAGGGTTAGATTTGTTACTTCCTGTTCAGTTTCTCAATTCTTTGGGAAAATCAACTCTTATTTTAGTTCTTCGATGTGACACAGAAATTGATGAAAGATGTATTCCAAAACTTTCCTTTTTAAAACGAATGACAGAATGATTTTGAATTTTTTGTAACATTTATAGTTTATATTTTATAATAAAAACTTATCTCTCATTCAACCAAATATATAACATTCTCCTCTCGCTCTCCTCGATAATCCGCGAGATCTACTCCGGAAAACCAACCAGCCCTCGATGTCCCAGATATTCACCCCCCCAATAATCCACCGATAATCCGCGACGATTCGGCCGACTAATCCGCAACGATTCCCCCGACTAATCCCGCGATAATCCACGTTTAATCGGATGACTCATCCCCCACTAATCGGATGACTCATCCACAGATAATCCGCCGATTACGCCGGGAGCGGATCCATACCCCCTCGAATTCAACCCCCTACTCTACACCACAATTTCCCCCCAAACCCCAACATCTCATTCAACTCCACGCAATTCAATCTACACCCCTAGCCAATTTAATTCGCAACCCCCCTTTTTCTATCCCCCCGCTGGATCCGTCACTTTTTTGTGTAGATCTGCTCTCTACATACTACTTATATGTTTTTAAGTGATAATATACAGTCTTACAGACGTCAGGCACTGATATGTTTACACACTATTTTGAAAAAAGCAATAAAACGATGTCTAACATGAATTGCAATATAATCTGACACTATAATTAAAGTTTTATTCCAACAATCAGAAGCAAATAAAATTACAATGTGTAAATAAAGTTGCAAAACACTGCGATTTGAATGCTATAGCTGGTGTCATAGCTAAAAAGACAAACAGAAATTATGTCTATTGACGTCATTTTTAATAAGCTTATAATTCATGATAATTTTATGCCGATTTTCATCTTAAAACATCCGAGCAGTCAGATCACATAATACAGCAAACAAAATTTCCAATGATAGAAAATAACTGTACTTTTTGATTAAATATTTAACAATTTTTCATGAGTAACATTTTAATTGGCAAATCTGTTTAAGGTGTGTATTGTAAAGGTCTGGCCCCGGTAGCTGAGCCAGCCTTACTTTCCTAACAAGCCGGTGCAGCCTGAACTCTGGGCCTTCCCCTCGTCGGCCTGCCTGACACACCTAGTGGTCTGATCAGGCCGTGGCTGGTTGCCCCAATTTCAGGCTCACTTGGAAGGCTAGCACGGTCTGCTCTCTGAGACCCTATCTTGGCTAGTCTAGGTCCCAAGCTAGCTTACTGTAGGGCCTGATCTCTAATGCTATCGCATTTCTGATGAGCTCTAGTTGTAGCGTAGCCAACCCCTAGCCTTCCTTAGGTATCTCCCAAGCAGTCTTTACTTGAAGCTAGATCAGTTCTGGTAGAATGGTCCTGACTAAGCCACCCAGGCAGGCATAAACGTGATTAGTCCGTGTGAGTGAATTTAGTCTATTTATTATATATAATCATGAATACATGTAACACAGTGTCAAACAGCATCAAGCTCGCAATAATTATCCCAATGAGGTGGCTTGCGCCTCCTCCTTATATATGGGTCTTACTCCGCCCACTTACATAATGATTATATAACATATAATTGTGTTGCGGCAGGCCTGTGAGGCAGGCCTAGATATGCAGTGTTACATAATAGGGTATAAAAGAAAAGCACGCATAAGGTTGTAATAAAGAACATTGATATCTAAGGATAAGAGCATAGTTAACATGTTTGTCCAGTCCTCAGCAGTATATGTCACCTATATGGTGTTCAAATGCATTTATTAGCATTTAATGGCAATTAATAGCAAGAAAATAATAATATATATTAATATTTATAATAAAATACATTATAATTAACATATATTATTATCAATTGTATATTGTTTATAATATTATGAATAATATAATTTTTTATATTATTGTTTAATAATATTAAACAATATTAATGATGATATTATAATATTATCAACAATACTATAACATTATTATACTACTTATTGTTAATGTAATTTTATCATTGTTAATAATGACAAATACTATTATCGTTTCTATATTATAAATAAAACTATAATAAATAAACAATAAGGTATAAATAAAACTATTTATTTTACTGATAATACCGTAATACTACTTTATTAAAATTTTATTACAATATTATTAATACTGCTTCATAATATTGTGTGTTACTAAGGAAAATAAGTATTATAACAGTAGCACTACTCAACAAATGTGCTATCAATATTCTTTCCTTTTTTAAAGGTAATAATTTTTAGCCATTTTAATTACAAACGCTGTCTTCCCATCACAGACATCGTAGGTACACTCTACTACTTCTTAAAAAGGACCTGCTTTGTTTGCATTAAAAACTGGCTTTGTGAAACTTTCCTCGTTTTGAGGATTTCAGCGATCTGGAGAACTTTTGTCTTTTGATGCCGACCCACTGATTACTCACATTGGATGAAAATTATATTTTTTGAAAAGTGCAAGTCAGTCGGCATCATGATGCTGGGCATCTGATGATAGCACAACAAAGTTTATTTGAAGTCTGACAAAAAGCCAAACCTTTGGGTCAGCAATGAAAAGTTACTACTCAGAGAACGCCCCTAAACAAAATGTTACTTACCAATAGTCGTAGTCGAACTTTGGATTGCCAGTTTTTTTTCTGAATGATTTAAAATGTAATTTGTGTTCGTGAGTAATGTCTGCATATTTCACTATACGAACAGCCTTTATTTGTTCTGGCTCATGCAGACTGGGAAATGTCAGGACATCAAAAGGTTTAAACATTGAAAAAGTCTGGACAGTAATAATTGAGTTTGTGCTATCCATTAAACAGCCTATATAATCTCACATACGTACAACTAGGCTACAAGATGGTACGGAATGCATATAGACTATATATGAGATTAACATATGGTTATACATAAAATAGAGTACAGTGTAATATCAATAACAGTAATAACAACAAAAAAATACAATACTGTTGAAACTCACTTGCGAGAGCCATGTACCGCTCTTCAGACAGAAGAGTACACATGGAACGATTGTTCGAACTATAGATGTTGTCAGGACAATTGAAAGTTCAGGGAATGTGAATCAGAAAAAGGGATGATCAACTGTAGAAGTACTTAAGTGTTTTGAATAACTCCTACTAAAAGCCAAGTTTTATGTACCGAGTTGGTTACGGTTGGCGCATTGCGAGATCTCTGATCTGTTCATTATCGATCAATTAAAAACTATTATTCTCCCCTATTAAATGCGTGTCTGCCACTTTCTGTATACTACTGATGCATCATGGGTAAACATGAGCCAATGCAGTCGCTGTTATAGGACTGCGATGATTGGCTTCAGCATCTTATTTTCCTTTCAGTTTGCCAATGCTGTGTTTTTGACAATCTTAGTAAATATTTTTGTATCCTGACATTGACAGCCTGACAATTTTTAGAGTAATTTGAATAGTAAAATTTTATTCACTAAATCTACAAAAAGTTACTAAAACGTAAGCTGGTTTTATTTGCCATTTTTCTAAACAGATATCGTTAGATTAGGTCATTTGGAGTAAGATTGCACATGTATTGACTGCGAATCAGCTTTCTGGTTATTCGAAGTCTTAAAATGCCCAGTATGAAAAGTTGATTCACTTTGTAGATCCCTATAATATTGTTGGGTGAATGGAAGACTTCTCCTAAATTCTGACTCAGTCACTAATTATTTAAGAGTGCATGTAACGATGTCTATTTATAACTGTCTTATGATCTGCTTTATTTAAGAACATTTCTTGGTTTTGGAGGCATAAAATGTGAATTTTCTAATATTCTAGTAGTCATTTGTGACCAATTGCCTGTCTATGAACTAATGTATTTTAATTCTTGAATAATAATTGGTAAAGCACTAAACTATTTCTGTTATCATTTAATAGATTCATCTTGCTCCTGATGAATTGCATGTTGTTGAGTGGAAGATAACTCTTGAATTATCATATCATTGTTAACTATGTTAATATTCTGGTGGTGTTCTGGTTCTTTTGTAACTGCCAGAGGATTAGCTCTATGAAGTGTTGTCTCTCACTTATTGAAGGCATGAAGTGTGGCAATAATCACTGCTCTGTGAATGGTCAATGCGCTGTCTCTAGCAGTAAAGGGATATTTAGCTTCTACTGTAAATGTAAGGAAGGATTTACTGGAGATGGTCTCAACTGTACAGGTAATGTCTACTTTCAGTCTTGGTGAATTACAAATTAGGGTAACTCCTTATTGTTATTAATTATTATTGTTCATTATTTCATATCAACTACTAGTTGTGAGTTGAGTTAAATTGTATATATTTACTATATAACTTCTAATTCTTAGCCTTAGATTCATACTAAAAAAATCAATGTTATCAAAGGCTGCAAAGAAATGAGACCCATTGGAGCTAAAGCGTTTTATTCCCTTGAAATTTACACTTATAAATTGTTAGTGGAAAATCAAAGTCAGTCTGACAAGATAATGACATAGTGAAATGTGAATAGCAGGTGAAATAGACTCCAACGCTCACCTACGCAATTGGGAACTTTAGATTGTGAGTTTTTAGTAGGAAGCGCATCATATTTTCTGCAACGTAAGCAATTTTTTTGTGTAAGTGCACTTCCATTCCTACGTAAATGTTTGATACACTGTGTGTCATTCTTTTTCTCCAGATATTGATGAATGCTCAGTCAAAAACCAACCATGTCGAGGAACCAATGTGTCATGTGTGAACACACCAGGTAGTTACAAGTGCAAGTGTGGAAAGGGGTTTGAGAAGGAGGGAGAATTTAAATGTAAAGGTGAGACAACTTCCTTCCCATGTGTACTAACCCCAGCTGATCAATGCCAATGTGGGTAATGAGGCAAAATTACCTGAACAAACTAATTGGTTTTTAAATTTAATATTTTAACACTTATGTTCTAGTTGTTAACTCTGATAGTGCTGATGATGTTAATACTATTTTGATCAGCTGATTTGATTAGCTGATCAGTGTCAATGTGAGCAATAGTACGACCTGTTATATTTCATTCAAAACAGTTTTACAACATGCGTATTTTTATATAGTATTTTATGTGTATATTTTTATTTGTATAGTTGTCCCATTTGGTAGTTTGAGAAAACAATAACAATAATACAAGATGCAGAACTATCTAAAAGGCAACTTTAACAGAGTTCCTGTTCTTTCCTATGAAACTATAAAATTTGTGCTTTTAAATATCTAAAAATAAACCCTTTGTCACAGTACATATTGTCAGTCTGCATAAATACTATTTGTTTTTACATTTTTTGCCATATTCATGCAAACTTACCACGTGTTTCTTTCAGGTCTTTTACAAGTTCACTAAAAATATTTGGTTTCAAGTCTCCATCTGGCTCCTGAAAACTAGCCTTTTAAAAATCCCCCTACAAGCTGATTAAAAATGGAAGACATCCCGGGCATCAGAGGCTGTAACGATGAACTTGTACAACATTTTAGTAGATTTTATCGGAAAGTGTCAGTATTTTTATATCATTAGCAATCAGTGTTGATGTTTGAAATGATCTGATTGCCAGGATGCTTCAAAATTGAAATCGACAAAACTTGATCAGAGTCAAAACGCTCAGAAGAATAATTTGTGCGAAATGGCATCACTAGTTCCTATCGTTGCTAGTTGCTGTCATTGCTATTGTTAATACCGGGTATTGCCTTCAAGTTGCAGCGTAACACGTCTCTTTTCTGTCGGTCTCTTCTGTGGCAACTATAAGCGCCATAATCACACTTTCGCTTGATCTGAGGATGTTGGCCCTGATCAAGCTTTTGCTGATGTTAATCTTGAAACATCCTGACAGTCAAATGGCCTCAACATCAAAAATTATTGAAAATGATAGAAAGTTTTATAGAAAATACCTTCTGATAAAATGAAAGCAATGACAGAAAGATACTGATACTTTCTCATAAAATGCAGTAAATGTTTGTGTAAGTTTATCTTCAATACTCAATTTTTTCGTTAGGGAACCAGCACAATTCTCTAACTTAACAGTTATATGATGATAATTGTTAGTAATGTTATTAAAACTTGTCTCCTGGTAGTCCACTCACCACTGTGATGTGACAGTTGTAATAATTCACTACAAAATTATCCCGACCGGCAACAAGTTGGTAGAGTGTTGGTCTACCAAAATGAAAGTCGTGAGTTCGAGTCCTACTATAGACAATCTTTTTTTCTTAACCTTTGAGCATGGCATTGGACAAACAGACAGATGAAAGAACATGACTTTTAATATAGTAAAGATTTTTACAGAGTTTATGTGTTTATTTTAATAAAACCTTTCAGGATGTCAACTATTAATGAAAGTATATTTTCTTAACAGACATAGACGAGTGCTTGAGCTCTCCGTGCAAAGTGGCCAACTCAACATGTGAGAATCTTGAAGGAGACTTTATGTGTCATTGTCCCAGAGGTTATATCAGCGAAAAAGGAGTAGAATGCAAAGGTTTGTATGAACTTGGACTAAATAATTGTGTTGAAATAGGGTTTTTCTATTTTATTTTTATTATGTTTCCATTAACCTGTACATTATCAACCCTCGTGCAATAATCTACTTGTCAGTCCAGCACTGTGAGAGTTTGTCATGAATAATCAGTGTGTGATTATTATTATTCTGATTCATCATTGAATCAGAATGGTAATCACAGGTGGAGATGTTGAGGTGGCTGAGGGGTTTATTGGTAGTCTGCTTGCCTATGAATCAGACACTCCGGGTTCAATTCTCCTGTGATGTAATGTTTTTCTTATTGCTCTTAGTAAAATGTTGGATGGATGAACGACCAAAGCTTGTACTATAGCAAATATTTTGTGTGTTATCGCAGTTCAAATTGGCACTTATTTTCTTAAAAGCACTATGTTTCAAATCAGTATAATAAGCACAGGTTGAGGTGTTAAGGTGGCTGCTTGGTTTAATGGTAGTCTACTTACCATGGAATCAGACGCACTAGGTTCAATTCCCATGCGAGGTATTACTTTTCTTTATGCTCTTTGTGCGGCTTCAGATAGATAGACGGCCACTGCTTTTATTATAGTATAGATTTTGTATTTTGTCTCAGTTCTATTTGACACTTAATTTTTTTTAACTTTCTTGGTATTGTAATAGATGCTTGGGTGACACCTTTACTAGCTCTGTGCCTAAGCTAACAGAAACAAGCAGTATGTTACAAATCAGCATATATTTTGCTTCACTAGAAGTACAGTAGAAAACATGCTTTAACATAGTAGTGCAAAATAATTCTGAGTCTCTCTGCCTTAGCCTGGTCTTTATATAGTCTATTGATGGCTTAGGCTCCCCCTCCTTTTTTGAATCAGTCCCAGATTGATTGTTGGGCTGTGCTGACTTGAGTAGAGTCTGTTGTCGAAGCGTTTACTAACCCACCTTCCACCCATAATATCTCTGATACAAAGACCACAAAATGTTTTTGCATTCATGAATGGGCCAAATTGTTCTTTTGTTTTTCTTCCTATGAGAGATTGATGAACTAGCTCCGTCCACGATATGTTAATGCTTGTGACTGGTAAACTTGCTTCTTCTATAATATATCAACGCTTGAGATTGATCTACTAGCTTATTGTGTAATATACCCATGTTTGTCATTGGTGGACTAACCTTTTCTATGTTATATTGCTGCTAGTGACTGTTAAACTAGCTTCTTCCATGATAATCAATAATTGTGATTGGTGAGCTATCACCTTCAAGTATGTATCCATGCTTTTGATTGGCAGACTAGCTTCTTGTTTATTAGCGACTGATGAGGTTAGATAATATTTGGGACAACGAAACTCTTACACTCATGAACAAAAAGCTCTAAAGGCATCATACCTTCAACTAAAATACATTATCAAAACTCTACCGGTGTGTAAGGATGAACTCATACAAAATTTAGTGTTCTTGTTTCAAAGTTACAAGCCTCTGTTCTGTCCGTCTTTTTGTAATTTGTACTTTCACTTTAAAGGTTGACTTGCAACAAAATTCACATTACAATTGTTTGGTATCAAAAGTTGCACCATGTCTTACTCTGTTGTGGTGTATGTGCCAAATATGTGGAAATGTGATTACAAGCTCTTAAAAGCTAACTTAAGATTAAGCTAACTATTTTTAAGATTAACTGTCCATTGAGTTGTAATCACATTTCCACATATTTGGCACCTACAACACAACAGAGTAAGACATGGTGAATCTGTTGATACCAAATAACTGTAATGCGAGTTTTGTTGCAAATCAACTTCTAAATTGAGCATTTCAACCTCGGTCAAGTTTAGTGAATTTTAATCTTGATACATTCTGATAGTCAAAAACAATCGCAAGTGATAGAACAATACTTTTTGATAAAATATATTAAAATTTGGTGTAGGCTCATCATTAGGCTAAATGTTGAATAGATTGGAGTCAGTTTTAACTAGTAGCATTCTACTCATGTTTTCACTGACAGTTTGAAACTTCAGAGAGTCAATTTATTAGTCAAGAAATTTCTAAATATAAAAAGTAATTTCATGACAAAAGCTATTATTGTTTCACTTTTCACATGGAACCTTATATATATAACGGATCTATGATGGTCTTCACAAAAGTAAAGTATATATAGTATTTTATGTGTATATTTTTATTTGTATAGTTGTCTCAGTTGGTAGTCTAAGAAAACAATAAAAATAATACTAAATGCAGAACTATCTAAAAGGCATTGTAAGCACAAAATTTTAACAGAGTTCCTGTTTATTTTTTATATTATTTCCAATCAGTGTTGATATTTGAAATGATCTGACCACCAGGAAGCTTCAAAATAGAAATCCACAAAAACTTTATCAGAGTTGAAACGCTCAAAGGAATAATATGTGGGAAATGGCATCACTAGTTTCTATCGTTGCTATAGTTAATACCAGGTATTGCCTTCAAGTTGCAGTGTTACACGTCTCTATTTTGTCAGTCTCTTCTGTGGCAACTATAAATGCCATAATCACACTTTCGCTTGATCTGAGGATTTTAGCCACAACCAATCTTTTGCTGATGTTAATCTTGAAACATTCTGACAGTCAAATGGCCTCAAACATCAAAAATTATAGAAAATGATAGAAGATTTAATAAAAAATACCTTCTGACAAAATGAAAGCAATGACAGAAAGATACTGATACTTTCTCATAAAATGGCAGCAATGACAGAAAGATACTGATACTTTCTCATAAAATGGCAGCAATGACAGAAAGATACTGATACTTTCTCATAAAATGGCAGCAATGACAGAAAGATACTGATACTTTCTCATAAAATGGCAGCAATGACAGAAAGATACTGATACTTTCTCATAAAATGGCAGCAATGACAGAAAGATACTGATACTTTCTCATAAAATGGCAGCAATGACAGAAAGATACTGATACTTTCTCATAAAATGGCAGCAATGACAGAAAGATACTGATACTTTCTCATAAAATGCAGTAAATCTTTGTGTAAGTTTATCTTCAATACTCGTTAGAACTAAAATTTTATTTAGATGACCAGCATAATTCTTTAACTGAACAGTTATATGGTGATAGTTGTTGGTTATGTTATTAAAACTTGTCTCCTGGTAGTCAACTCAGCACTGTGCTGTGACAGTTGTAATAATTCACTACAAAATTATCCCGACCGGCAACAAGTTGGTAGAGTGTTGGTCTACCAAGATGAAAGTCGTGAGTTCGAGTCCTACTATAGACAATCTTTTTTTCTTAACCTTTGAGCATGGCATTGGACAAACAGACAGATGAAAGAACATGACTTTTAATATAGTAAAGATTTTTTACAGAGTTTATGTGTTTATTTTAATAAAACCTTTCAGGATGTCAACTATTAATGAAAGTATATTTTCTTTACAGACATAGATGAGTGCTTGAGCTCTCCGTGCAAAGTGGCCAACGCAACATGTGAGAATCTTGAAGGAGACTTTATGTGTCATTGTCCCAGAGGTTATATCAGCGAAAAAGGAGAAGAATGCAAAGGTTTGTATGAACTTGGACTAAATAATTGTGTTGAAATAGGGTTTTTCTATTTTATTTTTATTATGTTTCCATTAACCTGTACATTATCAACCCTCGTGCAATAATCTACTTGTCAGTCTGTGCACTGTGAGAGTTTGTCATGAATAATCAGAATTTCATTATTATTATTATTATTCTGATTCATCATTGAATCAGAATAATAATCACAGGTGGAGATGTTGAGGTGGCTGAGGGGTTTATTGGTAGTCTGCTTGCCTATGAATCAGACACTCCGGGTTCGATTCTCTTGTGATGTAATTTTTTTCTTATTGCTTTTAGTAAAATGTTGGATGAATGAACGACCAAAGCTTGTACTATAGCAAATATTTTGTGTGTTATCGCAGTTCAAATTGGCACTTATTTTCTTAAAAGCACTATGTTTCAAATCAGTATAATAAGCACAGGTTGAGGTGTTAAGGTGGCTGCTTGGTTTAATGGTAGTCTACTTACCATGGAATCAGACGCACTAGGTTCAATTCCCATGCGAGGTATTACTTTTCTTTATGCTCTTTGTGCGGCTTCAGATAGATAGACGGCCACTGCTTTTATTATAGTATAGATTTTGCATTTTATCTCAGTTCTATTTGACACTTAATTTTTTAAAACTTTCTTGGTATTGTAATAGATTCTTGGGTGACACCTTTACTAGCTCTGCCTGTAAGCTAGCAGAAACAAGCAGTATGTTACAAATCAGCATATATTTTGCTTCACTAGAAGTACAGTAGAAAACATGCTTTAACGTAGTAGTGCAAAATAACTCTGAGTATCTCGGCCTTAGCCTGGTCTTTATATAGTCTATTGATGGCTTAAGTTCCACCTTTTTTTTTAGTCAGTCCCAGATTGATTGTTGGGCTGTGCTGACTTGAGTAGAGTCTGTCGTCGAGGTGTTTACTAACCCACCTTCCACCCATAATATATCTGATACAAAGACCACAAAATGTTCTTGCATTCATGAATGGGCCAAATTGTTCTTTTGTTTTTCTTCCTATGAGAGATTGATGAACTAGCTCCGTCCACGATATGTTAATGCTTGTGACTGGTAAACTTGCTTCTTCTATAACATATCAACGCTTGACATTGGTCTACTAGCTTATTGTGTAATATACCCATGATTGTCATTGGTGGACTAGCTTTTTCTATGATATATTTCTGTTTGTGACTGTTAAACTAGCTTCTTCCATGATAATCAATAATCGTGATTGGTGAGCCATCACCTTCAAGTATGTATCCATGCTTTTGATTGGCAGACTAGCTTCTTGTTTATTAGCGACTGATGAGGTTAGATAATATTTGGGCCAACGAAACTGTTTCACTCATGAACAAAAAGCTCTAAAGGCATCATACCTTCAACTAAAATACATTATCAAAACTCTACCGGTGTGTTAAGGATGAGCTCATACAAAATTTAGTGTTCTTTTTTTTTGAAAAAACAAAAAAAATTTTGTTTTTTCAAGATGATGAAAAAAGAAAACAAAGGTAAACGTTTTGTATATTTTGCTTTTAAAACATCAAAAAATTTAAAAGTTTAGATACAATAACAAAGGTTGCAGAAATTGATAAGAAAACAGCAACAAAAATGCAACAGATCAGTTACATCAAAAATCGTACGAAAAAGAAAATATATACAGCAATGGCACGTTTACTTCATATCTTCGAAGGAGTATCATCTTCCGAAATCCAGTCGAGTTAGGGTAACTCGACTGGAGGGGTTATCTCCCTAGCAAAGCTCTTCAGTAGATGAGATGTCATCCTATATGGTTCCTCCCTTTTTGTAAAAAAATTATGAGGCGTAAATTGCTTCTCCCTTTGTTAACAGTTTTTCTATGCGGTTTCCAGAGTTGTTCCAAAATAATGCGCATGCTCTGTTTTCGTCTAGAACCGAATTCATGTTCGAGATCTGAGAGGAACAAATCTCAAAATCTTTTATCGAAAACCGAGTTGGTCGAAGACCAAAGCGTTTGAGAACCTAGGTTCCACTGTATATAATAAGTACACAAATCTCCAAATTTTAAGTTCGAGATAAATTATTGTCGATATCGTGGGGCGGAATAAATTAGCCCTAAAGAAAAGAACACTGAAGAAGTTGATAGTATTATCAACAATACTATAATATTATTGTAGTACTTATTGGTAATGCAACTTTATTATTATTAATAATGACAAATACTACTATCATTTGTTTATTATAAATAAAATTATAATAAATTAACAGTAGAGTATAAATAAAACTATTTATTAATTCTAATAATAATACTGTAATATTGTAAAGGAATTTGCCAGCGTTTACTTAGCATGAAATTACAAGTAGCCTATCTAGCCTATTAAATAAAGAGAAGAGAATGCGTGTAGTTTCATTCAGTTTTTATTACAGAAGGAAATTCTACTAGCCGAGGAGCATACGGCTATCTGCTCTGCCCAACTGAGTGGGCGCGCTCCTTTATATACAATAAACTCACCTATTCCGGCTAACGGAACCGAGTAAAAACCGTATAACATTAGAAATAAACAGTATCGCAAATCCGTTGGCATGGTTATGATAAAACGATAAACGAAGACATTATAGTGATATAGTATATGGACAAATTAATAACGTTATAATAAAAAGAACAACACAGCAGGCAATATATAACATATCAAAATATTTACACGAATTACGGAGTCATGGCACGGGGTCTACCACAATACTACTTTATTAAAAATTTATTATAGTATTATTATACTGGTTTATAATATTGTATGTTACTAAGGAAATTAAGTATTACAGCAGTAAGCTCAGCAATTGTACTATCAATATTCTTTCCTTTTTTAAAGGTAATAATTTTTAGCCATTTTAAATACAAACGCTGTCTTCCCATCACAGACATCGTAGGTGCATTCTACTACTTTTTAAAAAGGACCTGCTTGGTCTGCATAAAAAACTGGCTTTGTGAAACGTCCCTCTTTTTGAGGATTTCAGCGATCTAGAGAACTTGTGTTTTTTGATGCCGACCCATTGATTTGTCACATTGGATGAAAATTATATTTCTTGAAAAGCGCAAGTCAGTCAGTCGGCATCATGATGCTGGGCATCTGAAGATGGCGCAACAAAGTTTATTTGAAGTCTAACAAAAAGCCAAACTTTTGAGTCAGCAATGAAAATTTACTATACTCAGAGAATGCCCCGTAACAAAATGTTACTTATCAATAGTCGTTGTCGAATCTTGGATTGCAAAGTTTTATATCTGAATAATTTAAAATGTAATATGTGTTCGTGAATAATGTCTGTATATTTCACTATATGAACAGCCTTTATTTGTTCTGGCTCATGCAGACTGGGAAATGTCAGGACATCAAAAGGTTTAAACATTGAAAAAGTCTGGACAGTAATAATTGAGTTTGTTCTATCCATTAAACAGCCTATATAATCTCACATACGTACAAATAGGCTACAAGATGGTATGGAATGCGTATAGACTATATATGAGATTAACATATGGTTGTACATAAAATAGGGTGCAGCGTAATATCAATAACAGTAATAATAACGAAAAATTACAATACTGTTGAAACTCACTGTACCGCTCTTCAGACCGAAGCGTTCACATGGAACAATTGTTTGAACTATAGATGTTGTCAGGACAATTGAAAGTTCAGGAAATGTGAATCTGAAAAAGGGATGATCAACCGTAGAAGTACTTAAGTGTTTTGAATAACTCCCACTAAAAGCCAAGTTTTATATACCGAGTTGGTTGACGCATTGCGAGATCTGTTTGTTATCGATCAATTAAAAACTATTATTCTCCCCTATTATATGCGTGTTTGCTATTTCATGTATACTAGTGATGCATCATCGGTAAATATGAGCCATTGCACATGCTGCTATAAGACTGCAATTATGGACTTCAGCATCTTATTTTCCTTTCAGTTTGCCAGTGCTGTGTTTTTGGCAATTTTAGTAAATATTTTTGTATCCTGACATTGACAGCCGGACGACTTTTAGAGTAATTTGAATAGTAAAATTTTATTCGCCACAAAATTACCAAAAGTTTCTAGAACGTAAGCTGGTTTTATTTGCTATTTTTTTAGACACACATCGTTAGATTATGTCATTTGGAGTAAGATTGTACATGTATTGATTGCGAATCAGTTCTTTTGTTATTCGAAATCTGAAAATGTCCAGTATGAAAAGTTGATTCACTTTGTAGATCCCTATAATACTGTTGGGTGAATGGAAGACAACTCCTAAATTCTGACTCAGTCACTCATTATTTAAGAGTGCATGTAACGATATCTATTTATAACTGTCTGATGATCAGATTCATTTAAAAATATTTCATGGTTTTGAAGGCATAAAATGTGAATTTTATAATATTCTAGTGGTCATTTATAACTGATTGCCTGTCTATGAACTAATGTATTTTAATTCTTAAATAATAATTGATACAACACTAAACCATTTTTGTTTTCCTCTAATAGATTCATCTCATTCCTGATGAATCTCATGTTGTTGAGTGGAAGATAACTCTTGAATTATCATTTCACTATTAACTTTGTTAATGCTCTGGTGGTCTTTTATAATTGTCAGAGTATTAGTTCAATGAAGTGCTGTCTCTCACTTATAGAAGGCATAAAGTGTGGCAAGAGTCACTGCTCTGTGAATGGTCAATGCGCTGTCTCTAACAGTAAAGGGAAATTTAGCCTCTACTGTAAATGTAAGGAAGGATTTACTGGAGATGGAACCAACTGTACAGGTAATGTCTACTTTCAGTCTTGGTGAATTACAAATGAGGATAACCCATTATTATTGTTTTTCATTATTATTGTTCATTATTTCATATCAACTACTAGTTGTGAGTTGAGTTAAATTGTATATATTTACTATATAACTTCTAATTCTTAGCCTTAGATTCATACTCGGGAAAAATCAATGTTATCAAAGGCTGCAAAGAAACGAGACCCATTAGAGCTAAAGCGTTTTATTCCCCTTGGAATTTACACTTATAAATTGCTAGTGGAAAATCCAAGCCGGTCTGACAAGATAATGACATAGTGAAATGTGAATAGCAGGTGAAATAGACTCCAACACTCACCTACGCAATTGGGAACTTTAGATTGTGAGTTTGTAGTCAGAAACACATCATATTTCTTGTAAAGTAAGCAATTCTTTCATGTAAGGGCACTTCCATTACTTTTTAAATGTTCGATACACCGCGTGTCATTTTCTTTCTCCAGACATAGATGAATGCTCGGTAAACAACCAACCATGTCAAGGAACTAATGTGTCATGTGTGAACACACCAGGTAGTTACGAGTGCAAGTGTGGAAAGGGGTTTGAGAAGGATGGAGAGTTCAGATGCAAAGGTGAGGCAACTTTCTTCCCATGTGTATTAGCCCCAGCTGATCAGTGCCAATGTGGATAATGAGGCAAGATTACCTGCACAAACTAGCTGGTTTTTAAATGTAATATTTTAACACTTATGTTCTAGTTGTTAACTCTGATAGCACTGATGATGCTAATGCTATTTTGATCAGCTGATCAGCTGATTTGATCAGCTGAACAGTGTCAATGTGAACAATAGTGCGACCTGTTATATTTCATTCAAAACAGTTTTACAACATGCGTATTTTTATATAGTATTTTATGTGTACATTTTTATTTGTTATCTCAGTTAGTAGTTTAAGGAAACAATAACTAAAACAATAACAATAGTACAAGATACAGAACAATAACTAAAAATAATCGTTAGCTTCGAATTTTAACATACATGTAGTTGATGTTTTTTTATATAACTTTTAGATTTATTTAATGCTTTTAAATATCTATAAATAATCCCAGAATGTCACAGTACATATTGTTAATCTGCATAAATACTATGTTTCTACAATTTTTGTTGTTTTCCTGCAAACTTACCACGTGTTTCTTTCACGTCTTCTACGAGTTCGCTAAAATATTTGGTTTCAAGTCTGGATCTGATTTTTGAATACCAGCCATTTAAACAACCACCTATAAGTTATCTGATTAAAAATGAAATACATCCCGGGCATCACAGGGTTTAATGATAAACTTACACAACATTTTAGTAGACTTTATCAGAAAGTAACAGTATTCTTTATATCATTAGCAATCAGTGTTGATGTTTGAAATGATCTACTGCCAGGGTGCTTCAAAATTAAAATTGATAAAACTTGATCACCGTCAAAACGTTCAGAAGAAAAGTTCGAGAGAAACGACATCACTAGTTGCTATGGTTAATACCAGGTATTCCATTCCAGTTGCAGTGTTACATGCTTCTTTTCTGTTTGTCTCTTGGTAACTATAGATGTCATAATCACAATTTCGCTTGACCTGAAAATTTTAGCCTTGATCAAGCTCTTGTCGATGTTAATCTCAAAACATCATGGAAGTCAGATGACCTCAAACACAAAAAAAACTATCGCAAATGATTGAAAAATACTGATACTTTCTAATAAATATACTGAAAGTTTGTGCGAGTTGCTTTAATGATAGTCGGAATTAAGATTCTCTATTAGGGAACCAGAATTATTCTCTAACTAGACATTTATACGATGATAAGGGTTAGTAATGTTATTAAAACATGTCCTCTAGCAGTCCACTGTGTGGTGACAGTTGTAATAATTAACTACAAAATAATTCTGACAGGCATCAGATAGTGAGCACAATTCTAGCAGCTTTTGCAATTTATGTAGTCCAAGACTTATAACGCGACACGCAAGAAAAATACGCGATTTAACATAGTAAATACGATGCAACTGACTTCATTGCGCTAAATATGGCAATTCTTTTTACAACGGACCTTTTGCTGTTAAGAATAAACCTTTGCCATTATTAAAAAAGAAACGATATGTTTTGTACGATCTGTCCGAACGATAAAGAACCAACAATAGCACAATTAAAGCATTATTGCATCGTATGTACTATGTTGAATTGCGCTTGTACTTTTATTGTGTGTCGTAATACGTCTCTTGGACTATACCAATTGCAAAAGCTGTTGAAATTGCAATCGCTAACAATTTGTTCAACCAATTAAATGCATTTCGTGGACGATTTCGGTGTGCGTGCGCAGCTCTAACAATTCTGTGAATTTCAACCGAATAGCTCTGTGTTTTTTGTTCATTTCCTGATTTCGGCCAGAACCAATGAACAAATCGTCATGTATGGCCAAACCTTTATTCTACCAAGGTGAATGTCGTGAGTTTGAGTCCTTTTAGAAGCAATCTTTTTTCTTAACCTCTAAGCATGGCATTGGACAAACAGACAGATGTAAGAACATGACTTGTAATATAGTTAAGACTCTCTTACAGAATTGCAGTGTTTATCTTAATTAAACTTTTCAGAGTTTCAACTATTAATGAAAGTGTATTTTTTTAACAGACATAGATGAGTGCTTGAGCTCTCCGTGCAAAGTGGCCAACGCAACATGTGAGAATCTTGAAGGAGACTTTATGTGTCATTGTCCCAGAGGCTACATCAGTCATAAAGGGGCAGCATGCGAAGGTTTGTATGAACTTGGACTAAATTATTGTGTTGAAATAGAGTGTTTCTATTATCTTTTTATTATATTTTCATTAACCTGTTTATTATTAGTACTAGTACTATAGTACTATAGTACTAGTACTATAGTACTATAGTACTAGTACTATAGTATGCTTGTCAGTCTGTGCTCTGTGAGGGCTCAGCAAGAGTGCCCAGTATGTCATTATTATTTAATTCAGCATTGAATCAGTATAATAATCACATACCGAGGTGTTGAGGTGGCTGAGTGGTTTATTGGTAGTTTTCTTATCTTGGAATCGGTCATCCAAGGTTTGGTTCCCATGCGAGGTAATATTTTTCTTGATGCTTTTCGTGTGGCGTCAGACAAATGGATGGCCACGGATCTTATTATAGTAAACATTTTGTATTTTATCTCAGTCCTATTTAACACTTCCTTTTTTATTTCTTGTTATAGTAAAAGTGCTAGCTTCACTAGCTCTGCGCCAAACTTAGCAGAAACAAGCAGTATGTTTCAAATCAGCATATATTTCGCTTCACTTAAAGTACAGTAGAGAACATGCATTAGCAGAGTAGTGCAAAACAACTCTGAGTATCTTTGTCTTTGCCTGGTCTTTATATAGTTTATCAAGGGCTTTGGCTCCGCATCATTTTTTGAGTCAGTCTCAGGTCGGTTGTTGGGCTGCGCTGACCCGAGTTGAGTTAGTCGTCAGTGTGTTTACTGACCCACCGTCCACCACAGTATTTTTGATAAAAAAAAACTTCAAATTCTTGTATTCATAGATGGATCAAATTGTTCTTTGTTTTTCTCTTTATTTTTGGTTGGTGAACTAGCTTCTGCTGCGATATATATTAACGCTTGTGATTGGTCTACTAGCTTATTGCGTAATATACCCATGATTGTCATGGGTGGACTAGCTTCTACTATGATATATTGCTGCTTGTGATTGGTAAACTAGCTTCTACTATGATGGTCAATAATTGTGATCGGTGAACTAGCTCTCATGATATATCAATGTTTGTGATTGGTGAGCTATCACCTTCAAAGATATATCTATGCTTTTGATTGGTAGACTAGATTCCTGTTTTTAGCAGCTGATGAGGTTAGATAGTATTTAGGCCAATGAAATTGTTTTACTCATGAACAAAAAGCTCTAAAGGCACCGTACACCTTAAACTAAAGTAGATATTTAAACTCTATCGTTGTGTTAAGGAAGTGCTCATAATAAATTTTAGTAGATTTTGATATAATCATTTTTGTTTATCCTTTGGGATTTTTTTATGTTTGAGTTGATCTGACTGCCAGGATGATCCAAGATTAAAACCGGCAAATCTTGATCGTAGTTAAAATGCTCAGAAGAAAAATAAGTTCAAAATGGTGCCACTCGTTGCTATAGTTGACATCGGCTATTGTGCTCTTGTAGCAAAGTTACTAGTCTCTGTTCTGTTAGTCTGTTTGTAATTTGTAATTGTGTAACTTGTACTTTTGCGTAAGTTGAGCATTCCAACCTCGGTCAAGTTTAGTAAATTTTAATCTTGATACATCCTGGCAGTCAGATCACCTCAACTATCAAGAACAATCGCAAATGATAGAAAATATTTTCTGATAAAATATATTAAGTTTTTTTTAAGTTCATTTGTAAGATAAATGTTGAATATATTATATTAGTCAGTTTTAACTACTACCATTTACTAGCACTCACCTTAGAAAGCAGAGAGCCAATTGTTTCGGAGAGCCAATTTATCAGTCAAGTTTGTAAGTATAAAAGGTAATTGGATGACGAAGGGAAATATTGTTTCATTTTTTATTACAGGGAACATTAGCTATATGTTGGTTCTATACAAAATAGTAAGGATTGTACCTCTGAGGTCTATTTCTCAGCTTAGCAGTATTATATTAAGCACAACCAGTTTAATAGAGTTTTGCTGGTCTGCATATAACTCACACAAGACATATCCAACATCTAATAAAATAATTTACCCTTTCTCTACAATGTTGGAGAACCTATACTCTTATAACCTTTAGACTAGAGATGTACAAAATATAGATATTTTGTAGATGCGAGAGTTGTCTGCCCTAATGATACACACCGCTGTTCCTTAGATGGAAAGTGTGTCTTTGACTCGACCACGCTTGGTCTAAAGTGTACGTGCAATCCTGGGTACACCGGTGACGGCTACAATTGTAGTAGTAAGTAAAATACACAATATCAGTTATCATGTTGATATGTTACAAACAGACAACAACCTTTACTAAAACCTTTGTTAGGTATAAAGTCTATTTGGCTAGATATATCATCAGAATAAAGAATGAATGTGGACAAAATCGATTTTTAGTCTTGCATGTTTAAAGATGAAGTTAGTTTGAGAGGAGTGTAGTGCTAGCGCATTGGTAGCATATAATATATAATTAAATATATATATAATATATATCATCTATATACATAATTCTTATTGTTTTCGTTATTGATCTGTCATATGTCCAGTTATAGCAACTAAAATATGAATGAAAAAACAACTTCGCAGTAGAATTGAACTCGGAACCAGTTCTGCAGACAGGTGCATTAACTACTGTGCCACATGGCCATCTTGCCCTACTATGGTAGCTGTCTATATGTATTATACATGTATATATATTATACCGTATATAAATTATATAATTTATATATAACTAACTAGAGGTTGGAATAAGTTCATTTTACTTATCTTTCTTCCAGATTGATGTTTTTCTTTGGGGTCACGACTTTGGTCTTTGAGGTCTGTTTCGACAAGGTCACGAAACAGACCTGTCGTGATTCCAAAGAAAAACACCAATATGGAAAAAAGATAAGTAACATTAACCTATTCCAACACTGTAGTTAGTTATAACACTTAATTTTAGAGCGTAGAGTGCTGTTAGCAGTAGGCTTGACCAAATATATATGTGGTCAGGCCACATATACACAATATATACACCGTATATACAGCGAGAATTGTATATGTATATATATATATATATAATTGTTTCTTCACCCCGGTTAACCCGTATGGGTGGTAATTTCTGCTCTAACTCGGGTCCCCTACCAGAGACCTGGGAGTTTGAGCACTCGCCTCAAGATCTTAGTTGTTCCGAATAGCGCACTTTTCTGCAACTCACCTGAGTTGATTGCTGTCGGTACCTGGGCAAGCCACATTTTATGCGCCAGTGATATTGCGCCCAGTGCCCCAATGACTACTGGGATTACAGTTGTTCTTACATCCCAGTTGTTCTTACATCCCTTCCTTATAAATAAATATATATATATATATATATATATATATATATATATATATATATATAAGCGAAATGAACTGTGGCTTGCCCAAATACCAACAACAATCAACTCAGGTGAGTTGCAGAAAAGTGCGCTATTGGGAACAGCTAAGATCTTGAGGCGAGTGCTCAAACTTCCAGGTCTCTGGTAGGAGACCCGAGTTAGAGCAGAATTTACCATCCATACGGGTATCCGGGGTGATGAAACAATATTTTATATATATACATGTATATATATAACATTTTCTATATATATATTCATATTATTTCACGTTTATATATACATGTACATATATATAAATGTACATATATATATACATTTATATATATATATGTACATGTATATATATATACATTTATATATATATATATATATGTACATGTATATATGAACGTGAAATAATATGAATATATATATAAAAAATGTTTAAAGTTGGCATTCTGACAGTTTTGCAGAGGAATCGAGAAAGAATCCGGATAGCGAAATTTAGGTTGTGATACTAGAGAGTTTATAACCTGAAACATAAAATGACTGATATAGCACATACGAAACAACAAACTGATAATCAAATTTTGCTATAAATCCTCCTAGGTCATAGTAACAGAGAGTTTACAACCTGAAAATCTAATGATTGATTTAACATGTTGGTGTTATGAAATAGCAAACTGGTTTGCTATGAAGGATGTAATTTTTAGGCAAATATAATCAATTATCAACTAGTATAAAAGGATTATTTGGTTTTAACATTTAAATAACAACTTCAAAAGCTAACACACTCAAGTAATATTTTGGCTGATATCTGAATTCTGGTTTTGCAATGCAACACGTTTTTTGTTTCTTCAATCGAATTTCTCACCGTTTCTTTTCAGATATTAATGAATGCCTGAATAAAAAGTCTCCATGTGGGGGAGTTGGTTCACAATGTGTTGACACTGAGGGTAGCTACACATGCGAGTGTCTAGAAGGATATGAACAAGACGGTGCTTTTGGTTGCAGAGGTGAGTATTACTAGCATTACTAGTATACTAGTAATAGAATTGCTAGTATTATTGTTATTATTATTGTTACTATTGTTATAAAAACTGTCTTCCCAACCATGCGGTTGCTAGCAAGTTAGCCTAAATCTTAGCTTGAAGCCATAGGATTATTTTTTGTTGAAGAGTATTTTTTGAAACCTGTGTAGTCTCTAGTAGCGCTCTTTTCTGAATTGTTTATTGAAAACATTTAAGCACAGACATCAGTAAGATATAAGACAAGGTTGCTTGATATTGTCCCACACACTCCAATTGCTATCAGTATCATTTTTCAGCACCTTCATTTTTGATATTTGATGGTTTGCTGAGCTGGTAATACACGACAATGTGTTTTGCAATATTTAGCAAGCTTTTACCAGGTTTCATAATACTCACACTGAAGAGTATTTTAGCTATTCTTGTCTATACCATTAATTGGCAAAAATGGCATAATTTCTCTCTTGTGATGCTAGTTCATATAATCTGTAAACTGATACCACACATAATTAAATGAGCAACTATGCACTGAAAAAACACTATATTGAAGTATACAAACTAATTGTAGATGTTAATGAATGTAAACAGTCAAGTTCACCATGTAAAGGAGAGAATGCAACTTGCACCAACACTGATGGTAACTTTACATGTACATGTCCTCAAGGATTCACTGGAGATGGAGTGACAAACTGTACAGGTGTGTTTTACTGTGTTTAGTTATTAGTTAATTATAACATGGATACATAATTCAAATTACTAACCGTGTTAAGTCCTCTTTTTGAGTTCTTCAAACTCCTATATATGATATTATTATAGATATTGATGAGTGTAAAAAGTCAAGTTCACCGTGTAAAGGAGAGAATGCAACTTGCACCAACACTGATGGTAGCTTTACATGTACATGTCCTCAAGGATTCACTGGAGATGGAGTGACACACTGTACAGGTGTGTTTCACTGTGTTTAGTTATTAGTTAATTATAACATGGAAACAAAAATTCAAATTACTAACCGTGTTAAGTCCTCTTTTTGAGTTCTTCAAACTCCTATATATGATATTATTATAGATATTGATGAGTGTAAACAGTCAAGTCCACCGTGTACAGGAGAGAATGCAACTTGCACCAACACTGATGGTAGCTTTACATGTACATGTCCTCAAGGATTCACTGGAGATGGAGTGACAAACTGTACAGGTGTGTTTACTGTGTTTAGTTATTAGTTAATTATAACATGGAAACAAAATTCAAATTACTAACCGTGTTAAGTCCTCTTTTTGAGTTCTTCAAACTCCTATATATGATATTATTATAGATATTGATGAATGTAAACAGTCAAGTTCATGTAAAGGAGAGAATGCAACTTGCACCAACACTGATGGTAGCTTTACATGTACATGTCCTCAAGGATTCACTGGAGATGGAGTGACAAACTGTACAGGTGTGTTTTACTGTGTTTAGTTATTATTTAATTATAACATGGAAACAAAATTCAAATTACTAACCGTGTTAAGTCCTCTTTTTGAGTTCTTCAAACTCCTATATATGATATTATTATAGATATTGATGAGTGTAAACAGTCAAGTCCATGTAAAGGAGAGAATGCAACTTGCACCAACACTGATGGTAGCTTTACATGTACATGTCCTCAAGGATTCACTGGAGATGGAGTGACAAACTGTACAGGTGTGTTTACTGTGTTTAGTTATTAGTTAATTATAACATGGAAACAAAATTCAAATTACTAACCGTGTTAAGTCCTCTTTTTGAGTTCTTCAAACTCCTATATATGATATTATTATAGATATTGATGAGTGTAAACAGTCAAGTTCACCATGTAAAGGAGAGAATGCAACTTGCACCAACACTGATGGTAGCTTCACATGTACATGTCCTCAAGGATTCACTGGAGATGGAGTGACAAACTGTACAGGTGTGTTTTACTGTGTTTAGTTATTAGTTAATTATAGCATGGAAACAAAATTCAAATTACTAACCGTGTTAAGTCCTCTTTTTGAGTTCTTCAAACTCCTATATATGATATTATTATAGATATTGATGAATGTAAACAGTCAAGTTCATGTAAAGGAGAGAATGCAACTTGCACCAACACTGATGGTAGCTTTACATGTACATGTCCTCAAGGATTCACTGGAGATGGAGTGACAAACTGTACAGGTGTGTTTTACTGTGTTTAGTTATTATTTAATTATAACATGGAAACAAAATTCAAATTACTAACCGTGTTAAGTCCTCTTTTTGAGTTCTTCAAACTCCTATATATGATATTATTATAGATATTGATGAGTGTAAACAGTCAAGTTCACCATGTAAAGGAGAGAATGCAACTTGCACCAACACTGATGGTAGCTTCACATGTACATGTCCTCAAGGATTCACTGGAGATGGAGTGACAAACTGTACAGGTGTGTTTTACTGTGTTTAGTTATTAGTTAATTATAGCATGGAAACAAAATTCAAATTACTAACCGTGTTAAGTCCTCTTTTTGAGTTCTTCAAACTCCTATATATGATATTATTATAGATATTGATGAATGTAAACAGTCAAGTTCATGTAAAGGAGAGAATGCAACTTGCACCAACACTGATGGTAGCTTTACATGTACATGTCCTCAAGGATTCACTGGAGATGGAGTGACAAACTGTACAGGTGTGTTTTACTGTGTTTAGTTATTATTTAATTATAACATGGAAACAAAATTCAAATTACTAACCGTGTTAAGTCCTCTTTTTGAGTTCTTCAAACTCCTATATATGATATTATTATAGATATTGATGAGTGTAAACAGTCAAGTCCATGTAAAGGAGAGAATGCAACTTGCACCAACACTGATGGTAGCTTTACATGTACATGTCCTCAAGGATTCACTGGAGATGGAGTGACAAACTGTACAGGTGTGTTTACTGTGTTTAGTTATTAGTTAATTATAACATGGAAACAAAATTCAAATTACTAACCGTGTTAAGTCCTCTTTTTGAGTTCTTCAAACTCCTATATATGATATTATTATAGATATTGATGAGTGTAAACAGTCAAGTCCATGTAAAGGAGAGAATGCAACTTGCACCAACACTGATGGTAGCTTCACATGTACATGTCCTCAAGGATTCACTGGAGATGGAGTGACAAACTGTACAGGTGTGTTTTACTGTGTTTAGTTATTAGTTAATTATAGCATGGAAACAAAATTCAAATTACTAACCGTGTTAAGTCCTCTTTTTGAGTTCTTCAAACTCCTATATATGATATTATTATAGATATTGATGAGTGTAAACAGTCAAGTTCACCATGTAAAGGAGAGAATGCAACTTGCACCAACACTGATGGTAGCTTCACATGTACATGTCCTCAAGGATTCACTGGAGATGGAGTGACAAACTGTACAGGTGTGTTTTACTGTGTTTAGTTATTAGTTAATTATAGCATGGAAACAAAATTCAAATTACTAACCGTGTTAAGTCCTCTTTTTGAGTTCTTCAAACTCCTATATATGATATTATTATAGATATTGATGAATGTAAACAGTCAAGTTCATGTAAAGGAGAGAATGCAACTTGCACCAACACTGATGGTAGCTTTACATGTACATGTCCTCAAGGATTCACTGGAGATGGAGTGACAAACTGTACAGGTGTGTTTTACTGTGTTTAGTTATTATTTAATTATAACATGGAAACAAAATTCAAATTACTAACCGTGTTAAGTCCTCTTTTTGAGTTCTTCAAACTCCTATATATGATATTATTATAGATATTGATGAATGTAAACAGTCAAGTTCATGTAAAGGAGAGAATGCAACTTGCAGCAACACTGATGGTAGCTTTACATGTACATGTCCTCAAGGATTCACTGGAGATGGAGTGACAAACTGTACAGGTGTGTTTTACTGTGTTTAGTTATTATTTAATTATAACATGGAAACAAAATTCAAATTACTAACCGTGTTAACTCCTCTTTTTGAGTTCTTCAAACTCCTATATATGATATTATTATAGATATTGATGAGTGTAAACAGTCAAGTCCATGTAAAGGAGAGAATGCAACTTGCACCAACACCGATGGTAGCTTTACATGTACATGTCCTCAAGGATTCACTGGAGATGGAGTGACAAACTGTACAGGTGTGTTTTACTGTGTTTAGTTATTAGTTAATTATAACATGGAAACAAAATTCAAATTACTAACCGTGTTAAGTCCTCTTTTTGAGTTCTTCAAACTCCTATATATGATATTATTATAGATATTGATGAATGTAAACAGTCAAGTCCACCGTGTACAGGAGAGAATGCAACTTGCACCAACACTGATGGTAGCTTTACATGTACATGTCCTCAAGGATTCACTGGAGATGGAGTGACAAACTGTACAGGTGTGTTTTACTGTGTTTAGTTATTATTTAATTATAACATGGAAACAAAATTCAAATTACTAACCGTGTTAAGTCCTCTTTTTGAGTTCTTCAAACTCCTATATATGATATTATTATAGATATTGATGAATGTAAACAGTCAAGTTCATGTAAAGGAGAGAATGCAACTTGCACCAACACTGATGGTAGCTTTACATGTACATGTCCTCAAGGATTCACTGGAGATGGAGTGACAAACTGTACAGGTGTGTTTTACTGTGTTTAGTTATTATTTAATTATAACATGGAAACAAAATTCAAATTACTAACCGTGTTAAGTCCTCTTTTTGAGTTCTTCAAACTCCTATATATGATATTATTATAGATATTGATGAGTGTAAACAGTCAAGTCCATGTAAAGGAGAGAATGCAACTTGCACCAACACTGATGGTAGCTTTACATGTACATGTCCTCAAGGATTCGCTGGAGATGGAGTGACAAACTGTACAGGTGTGTTTTACTGTGTTTAGTTATTAGTTAATTATAACATGGAAACAAAATTCAAATTACTAACCGTGTTAAGTCCTCTTTTTGAGTTCTTCAAAATCCTATATATGATATTATTATAGATATTGATGAATGTAAACAGTCAAGTTCATGTAAAGGAGAGAATGCAACTTGCACCAACACTGATGGTAGCTTTACATGTACATGTCCTCAAGGATTCACTGGAGATGGAGTGACAAACTGTACAGGTGTGTTTTACTGTGTTTAGTTATTATTTAATTATAACATGGAAACAAAATTCAAATTACTAACCGTGTTAAGTCCTCTTTTTGAGTTCTTCAAACTCCTATATATGATATTATTATAGATATTGATGAGTGTAAACAGTCAAGTCCATGTAAAGGAGAGAATGCAACTTGCACCAACACTGATGGTAGCTTTACATGTACATGTCCTCAAGGATTCACTGGAGATGGAGTGACAAACTGTACAGGTGTGTTTACTGTGTTTAGTTATTAGTTAATTATAACATGGAAACAAAATTCAAATTACTAACCGTGTTAAGTCCTCTTTTTGAGTTCTTCAAACTCCTATATATGATATTATTATAGATATTGATGAGTGTAAACAGTCAAGTTCACCATGTAAAGGAGAGAATGCAACTTGCACCAACACTGATGGTAGCTTCACATGTACATGTCCTCAAGGATTCACTGGAGATGGAGTGACAAACTGTACAGGTGTGTTTTACTGTGTTTAGTTATTAGTTAATTATAGCATGGAAACAAAATTCAAATTACTAACCGTGTTAAGTCCTCTTTTTGAGTTCTTCAAACTCCTATATATGATATTATTATAGATATTGATGAATGTAAACAGTCAAGTTCATGTAAAGGAGAGAATGCAACTTGCACCAACACTGATGGTAGCTTTACATGTACATGTCCTCAAGGATTCACTGGAGATGGAGTGACAAACTGTACAGGTGTGTTTTACTGTGTTTAGTTATTATTTAATTATAACATGGAAACAAAATTCAAATTACTAACCGTGTTAAGTCCTCTTTTTGAGTTCTTCAAACTCCTATATATGATATTATTATAGATATTGATGAATGTAAACAGTCAAGTTCATGTAAAGGAGAGAATGCAACTTGCAGCAACACTGATGGTAGCTTTACATGTACATGTCCTCAAGGATTCACTGGAGATGGAGTGACAAACTGTACAGGTGTGTTTTACTGTGTTTAGTTATTATTTAATTATAACATGGAAACAAAATTCAAATTACTAACCGTGTTAACTCCTCTTTTTGAGTTCTTCAAACTCCTATATATGATATTATTATAGATATTGATGAGTGTAAACAGTCAAGTCCATGTAAAGGAGAGAATGCAACTTGCACCAACACTGATGGTAGCTTTACATGTACATGTCCTCAAGGATTCGCTGGAGATGGAGTGACAAACTGTACAGGTGTGTTTTACTGTGTTTAGTTATTATTTAATTATAACATGGAAACAAAATTCAAATTACTAACCGTGTTAAGTCCTCTTTTTGAGTTCTTCAAACTCCTATATATGATATTATTATAGATATTGATGAGTGTAAACAGTCAAGTCCATGTAAAGGAGAGAATGCAACTTGCACCAACACCGATGGTAGCTTTACATGTACATGTCCTCAAGGATTCACTGGAGATGGAGTGACAAACTGTACAGGTGTGTTTTACTGTGTTTAGTTATTAGTTAATTATAACATGGAAACAAAATTCAAATTACTAACCGTGTTAAGTCCTCTTTTTGAGTTCTTCAAACTCCTATATATGATATTATTATAGATATTGATGAATGTAAACAGTCAAGTCCACCGTGTACAGGAGAGAATGCAACTTGCACCAACACTGATGGTAGCTTTACATGTACATGTCCTCAAGGATTCACTGGAGATGGAGTGACAAACTGTACAGGTGTGTTTACTGTGTTTAGTTATTTGTTAATTATAACATGGAAACAAAATTCAAATTACTAACCGTGTTAAGTCCTCTTTTTGAGTTCTTCAAACTCCTATATATGATATTATTATAGATATTGATGAATGTAAACAGTCAAGTTCATGTAAAGGAGAGAATGCAACTTGCACCAACACTGATGGTAGCTTTACATGTACATGTCCTCAAGGATTCACTGGAGATGGAGTGACAAACTGTACAGGTGTGTTTTACTGTGTTTAGTTATTATTTAATTATAACATGGAAACAAAATTCAAGTTATTAACCGTGTTAAGTCCTCTTTTTGAGTTCTTCAAACTCCTATATATGATATTATTATAGATATTGATGAGTGTAAACAGTCAAGTCCATGTAAAGGAGAGAATGCAACTTGCACCAACACTGATGGTAGCTTTACATGTACATGTCCTCAAGGATTCACTGGAGATGGAGTGACAAACTGTACAGGTGTGTTTTACTGTGTTTAGTTATTATTTAATTATAACATGGAAACAAAATTCAAATTACTAACCGTGTTAAGTCCTCTTTTTGAGTTCTTCAAACTCCTATATATGATATTATTATAGATATTGATGAATGTAAACAGTCAAGTTCATGTAAAGGAGAGAATGCAACTTGCACCAACACTGATGGTAGCTTTACATGTACATGTCCTCAAGGATTCACTGGAGATGGAGTGACAAACTGTACAGGTGTGTTTTACTGTGTTTAGTTATTATTTAATTATAACATGGAAACAAAATTCAAATTACTAACCGTGTTAAGTCCTCTTTTTGAGTTCTTCAAACTCCTATATATGATATTATTATAGATATTGATGAATGTAAACAGTCAAGTTCATGTAAAGGAGAGAATGCAACTTGCACCAACACTGATGGTAGCTTTACATGTACATGTCCTCAAGGATTCACTGGAGATGGAGTGACAAACTGTACAGGTGTGTTTTACTGTGTTTAGTTATTAGTTAATTATAGCATGGAAACAAAATTCAAATTACTAACCGTGTTAAGTCATCTTTTTGAGTTCTTCAAACTCCTATATATGATATTATTATAGATATTGATGAATGTAAACAGTCAAGTTCATGTAAAGGAGAGAATGCAACTTGCACCAACACTGATGGTAGCTTTACATGTACATGTCCTCAAGGATTCACTGGAGATGGAGTGACAAACTGTACAGGTGTGTTTACTGTGTTTAGTTATTAGTTAATTATAACATGGAAACAAAATTCAAATTACTAACCGTGTTAAGTCCTCTTTTTGAGTTCTTCAAACTCCTATATATGATATTATTATAGATATTGATGAGTGTAAACAGTCAAGTTCACCATGTAAAGGAGAGAATGCAACTTGCACCAACACTGATGGTAGCTTCACATGTACATGTCCTCAAGGATTTACTGGAGATGGAGTGACAAACTGTACAGGTGTGTTTACTGTGTTTACTTATTAGTTAATTATAACATGGAAACAAAATTCAAATTACTAACCGTGTTTAGTCCTCTTTTTGAGTTCTTCAAACTCCTATATATGATATTATTATAGATATTGATGAGTGTAAACAGTCAAGTTCACCATGTAAAGGAGAGAATGCAACTTGCACCAACACTGATGGTAGCTTTACATGTGCATGTCCTCAAGGATTCACTGGAGAGGGTGTGACAAACTGTACAGGTGTGTTTTACTGTGTTTAGTTATTAGGTAATTATAACATGGAAACATAATTCAAATTACTAACCATGTTAAGTCCTCTTTTTGAGTTTTTCAAACTCCTATATATGATATTATTATAGATATTGATGAATGTAAACAGTCAAGTTCACCGTGTAAAGGAGAGAATGCAACTTGCACCAACACTGATGGTAGCTTTACATGTACTTGTCCTCAAGGATTCACTGGAGATGGAGTGACAAACTGTACAGGTGTGTTTTACTGTGTTTAGTTATTAGTTAATTATAACATGGAAACAAAATTCAAATTACTAACCGTGTTAAGTCCTCTTTTTGAGTTCTTCAAACTCCTATATACGATATTATTATAGATATTGATGAGTGTAAACAGTCAAGTCCATGTAAAGGAGAGAATGCAACTTGCACCAACACTGATGGTAGCTTTACATGTACATGTCCTCAAGGATTCACTGGAGATGGAGTGACAAACTGTACAGGTGTGTTTTACTGTGTTTAGTTATTATTTAATTATAACATGGAAACAAAATTCAAATTACTAACCGTGTTAACTCCTCTTTTTGAGTTCTTCAAACTCCTATATATGATATTATTATAGATATTGATGAATGTAAACAGTCAAGTTCATGTAAAGGAGAGAATGCAACTTGCACCAACACTGATGGTAGCTTTACATGTACATGTCCTCAAGGATTCACTGGAGATGGAGTGACAAACTGTACAGGTGTGTTTTACTGTGTTTAGTTATTATTTAATTATAACATGGAAACAAAATTCAAATTACTAACCGTGTTAAGTCCTCTTTTTGAGTTCTTCAAACTCCTATATATGATATTATTATAGATATTGATGAATGTAAACAGTCAAGTTCATGTAAAGGAGAGAATGCAACTTGCACCAACACTGATGGTAGCTTTACATGTACATGTCCTCAAGGATTCACTGGAGATGGAGTGACAAACTGTACAGGTGTGTTTTACTGTGTTTAGTTATTATTTAATTATAACATGGAAACAAAATTCAAATTACTAACCGTGTTAAGTCCTCTTTTTGAGTTCTTCAAACTCCTATATATGATATTATTATAGATATTGATGAATGTAAACAGTCAAGTTCATGTAAAGGAGAGAATGCAACTTGCACCAACACTGATGGTAGCTTTACATGTACATGTCCTCAAGGATTCACTGGAGATGGAGTGACAAACTGTACAGGTGTGTTTTACTGTGTTTAGTTATTATTTAATTATAACATGGAAACAAAATTCAAATTACTAACCGTGTTAAGTCCTCTTTTTGAGTTCTTCAAACTCCTATATATGATATTATTGTAGATATTGATGAATGTAAACAGTCAAGTTCATGTAAAGGAGAGAATGCAACTTGCAGCAACACTGATGGTAGCTTTACATGTACATGTCCTCAAGGATTCACTGGAGATGGAGTGACAAACTGTACAGGTGTGTTTTACTGTGTTTAGTTATTATTTAATTATAACATGGAAACAAAATTCAAATTACTAACCGTGTTAAGTCCTCTTTTTGAGTTCTTCAAACTCCTATATATGATATTATTATAGATATTGATGAGTGTAAACAGTCAAGTCCATGTAAAGGAGAGAATGCAACTTGCACCAACACTGATGGTAGCTTTACATGTACATGTCCTCAAGGATTTACTGGAGATGGAGTGACAAACTGTACAGGTGTGTTTTACTGTGTTTAGTTATTAGTTAATTATAGCATGGAAACAAAATTCAAATTACTAACCGTGTTAAGTCCTCTTTTTGAGTTCTTCAAACTCCTATATATGATATTATTATAGATATTGATGAGTGTAAACAGTCAAGTTCACCATGTAAAGGAGAGAATGCAACTTGCACCAACACTGATGGTAGCTTTACATGTGCATGTCCTCAAGGATTTACTGGAGATGGTGTGACAAACTGTACAGGTGTGTTTTACTGTGTTTAGTTATTAGGTAATTATAACATGGAAACATAATTCAAATTACTAACCATGTTAAGTCCTCTTTTTGAGTCTTTCAAACTCCTATATATGATATTATTATAGATATTGATGAATGTAAACAGTCAAGTTCACCGTGTAAAGGAGAGAATGCAACTTGCACCAACACTGATGGTAGCTTTACATGTACATGTCCTCAAGGATTCACTGGAGATGGAGTGACAAACTGTACAGGTTAGTTTTACTGTGTTTAGGTGTTAGTTAATTATAACATGGGAACATAATTCAAATTACTAACCATGTTAAGTCCTGTTTTCAAGTTCTTCCAAGTCTTATATATAATATTATTGTAGATATTGATGAGTGTAAACGGTCAAGTCCATGTGAAGGAAAGAATGCAACTTGCACCAACACTGATGGTAACTTTACATGTACATGTCCTCCTGGGTTCACTGGAGATGGAGTGACAAGCTGTACAGGTTGGTTTTACTGTGTTTAGGTGTTAGTTAATTATAACATGGTAACATAATTCAAATCATTAACCATGTTAAGTCCTGTTTTCAAGTTCTTCCAAGTCTTATATATAATATTATTGTAGATATTGATGAGTGTAAACAGTCAAGTCCATGCAAAGGAAAGAATGCAATTTGTACCAACACTGATGGTAGCTTTACATGTACATGTCCTAAAGGATTCACTGGAGATGGAGTGACAAGCTGTACAGGTTAGTCTGACTGTGTTTAGGTATTAGTTAATTATAACATGGGAACATAATTCAAATTACTAACCATGTTAAGTCCTGTTTTCAAGTTCTTTCAAGTCTTATAGTGTTAGTTAGTTATATAATGGTGACTTAATGCAAACTAATCAACCATACCAACTGCCTTACGTGAAAGCTTATAGATATGCTTGATAATGAGCCACATGATCAGCTTGATAGAAACAAGCTGTTTGTGTGGTGAAGATTAGCTTGACTACCTCTGCTGTATTCGGCACCGCCAGCCACGATATGACTTGTATACTGGGGCCTATTCACGTAGTTACGACCAACCGAGGGTAACGGAGGTCGAGCCTGTGAAGGGAGAAATGATTTATAAGGTTGCCAGATAAACCAAGAAAAACAGGGATTACTGGCACTCTCTTGCATGTTGTTCTGTTGTCTGCACACACACTGAATTAATATTCTTGAAATATTTGTTTTATTGCGTTCCCCTTGGTAGTTTTGACTCTCGTGAAGCAGCAAAAGGGTTGGCAGTTTCCTTTATCCGTGCTTATGGAAACTTCCTTTGTATGCTTAAATATGTTAACCGCTCAGTTTTGTTTGGAAGAGTTTGTTTGTTCATTTCATTACTTTTCTATGTAGAGTTCGTGACATCAATGGGGAGACAGAAGCACAATTTTTAAACATGTACAAAAACACTTTTTTTTGACAGCCAAGAAATGTTCATAAGTGAACTTAAACAAATGTTCTGTAGAATATATCATAAAGCATCTGTATTTTTCTATCATTTGTATATGCTTTGGATGTTTCAAGTGCTCTGATTGCTAGGCTGTTTAAAGATTTGTGGCGATAACAATTCATTGCGATGAAAAGCTCAGATAATGAGTGTGATTATGACATCTATGATTGTGAGGAGACTGACAGAATAAAGACGAGTAATGCTTCCACTTGAACCCAATAGCAGACATTATTGGATGATGTTTTTTGGCGTGTATTTTTCCTCTGAACGTTCTAATTATAATGAAGTTTTAACGAGTTTAATCTTGAAACATCCTGGAAGTCAGATCACCTCAAACATCACAAACATATGCTAATGAAAGAACAGTACCAAAATTTTCTGATAAAATTCTTCAAAATAACTGTTCAGCGTTAAACCCAAAGAAGGCAGACTCAAAGAAAGGAAATGATTCTGAAATTATCCTAATGTTGTGTTTTCTATCTAAACCATAAAATACTCATGAAAAAGATGGACTCAAAACTTATTAGAATTCTCTAATTGACCAGAATCATGAAAGCTAGCGATGTAAGTAATTTTGAACTATTGCATACATTGAAGGTTTACTTGCAACAAAAATCACATTACAGTTATTTTGTATGAAAAGGCTCACCATATCTTACTCTGCTGTGTTGTAGGTGCAAAATTCGTGGAAATGTGATTACAAGCTTTTAAAAGCTCAAAAATAACAGTTAATTGCAACCATCCCAAAAACACTATAGGTTGTAATCTCTTTATTTTGATGACGTACCCAACTCGATGTGGTTATTGTTTTGACACATGGTGTTACCACAAGAATTTTAAAGGCTAATTAAAAGCTCAATATAAAATGTCTCGTTGTATTAGTTTATGACAAACACTACGGGTTCGACCCAAAATCCCTGATCAAATACGCTCGCTACTTTACAGTTTCGTTTCAGCCTGGTCTAATCATCTAGTCGTAATCTGATCATGTGAATTTTACTTCTTTCCAAATAGCGTGAAAAACTTCCACAGCACTTTTCAACAGTCACAGGTGACCAACAAGCTCCTCAAGGGAATCGAAGGACGATATGCACTCCTTCGAGCTAAGGTTACAAAAATAACCTAATGTTTAGGCTAGATTTTGAGATAACGGTGCTCAAAATGACAGCATTACAATGGTGATGAAATAGACGTGTAAGGAAATTTTGATGATTGAGGCTGCTTGAAAGTGTAAACAGAAGCCCATTATGTTCATCTGTGTCCCATTTGAGCTGTTTTGAAAGGTATTCCAACCTACGGCGTTTTCGTGACGGCTGCAATTAGCTGTTCTTTTGAGCTTTCAAAAGCTTGTAATCACATTTCCACATAGTTTGCACCTAAACCACAGCAGAGTAAAACATGGTGAACCTTTTGATATCAAATAACTGTTATGTGAATTTTGTTTCAAGTCAACCTTTAAAAGTAAGAAATACAGATTTCTATTATATCATAGTCGTGGTCCTCGTTCAGAAAACCAACTTGTCACAAAAGCATTTATCAGGAAAGCTAGATTCTCATTTTAATGTGCAAAATCTTGAGTTCAAATTGGTAACTCAATACTATAGAAGAAAGAGGATTGAGAATAAAACAAAATATGATATTGTAAAGGCTTTTGCGACCTTAACTTTCCTCCACTAGTACAAGACTCGTGCATGAGTACAATTATACATATATGTCTGCTTAGTTCATCAAGGTGTACAAAAAAGAATCAAGTAACAGGCAATGAACTGGCCCAGAACAGCTCTGCTCTTCTACAGAAATGTTTGAGCTTATATAGTTAGTAAGCTCCGCCTCCGTTCTACTTGGCTGGACCCTGCATGCCTCTGGCTTGGCTTGGCTTGGCTGGACTCTGACCTCATTAACACGCCTGACTGAACACAGCATGGAACACAGCTGAACACCATCTTCTACAACACTCTCCCCCCATTGGTGACCATGGTCTCCAATCTAGACCTTGGGAGAGAGCCTATGGTAGCCACGTGGCACACCTCCTCTCCTGTCAGTGTTCTGTCCAGGTCCTCCACATCTGTGTCTGAGGCAGCTGTCCTGGGGAAGCTCGAGCCGGCCTCGGCGGTTGCCTTCTCCCACTCTGGATCTCTCCTGGTCTGCTGCCACACCGACTGGCTTCGGTGCACTTAGGGCTTCCTCAGCTTCTTTCAAGCTCCTGGTGACCGAAGCCAATAGTTCTGGCAAAGGTGCATCACATGCGTCATCCAAGCTTGGCTGGCTTAACTCAGCTCTACGCTCAGCTCCCAGTGGACCATATTCCACAACAATATTTTATTTTAATAATAAATTTAAACTGTAAGTCTTATTTGACAAAACTCATGAAAACCCATGTTTTCTAGAAACTTGGCTAAATTAACTTGATTCTCCTAGAACACATTTAAACAGCCCAGGCTGCTATATTTAAAGAATATAACACAGTAGTACAATAAATATTATATATATAATACAATTAATACAATATTTGTTATATTTGTAGTCAATGAGTAAACTTATAAAATGATTCCATCTTTCTGTGTTTTACAAATTGCCTGATTCACTCAGCCATTTTACAGAATTATGGAAATTTTCAGTCATTTTCTAGCGAAAGAATTACACCAACTACTTTTATGCCACTGATTTGAAAATGATGCTTACAGGAATATGCCAGCCCGCCAAAGAACCAAAATCACTGCAAGTCGAGTTTGAGCATTCCAAGTTTATAAATAATGATTGGGACTAGCATTTGCCTTTTGGACAAATTATGAAGTCAATTCAACAATGGAGAGCCTAGCAAATTTTTCCTGTTAAGGTCATAAGGAAAACAGAAAATTTTTGATCAACAGTGACGAAAAAAGTGCTCCCAATAATTGGATTCCTAGCCAAGATAGAATATAAAAAGTATCGTTATATTATAAGATGGAGCAAGAATTGAAAAAAATATTAAGTAAAAATAAACGGTATGAAAAAAATAGATACTGTTTTAGCCAAAAATGTTAGCAATTGGAGTAGCTATCCATGCAGCTGATCCTAATCTTCTCCCTTGTATTGTTCGCTTCCTCCCAAGTGTTCATTATGATGTCGTTATGGAGATGCAGTGCGGCCAGTGATTGTGAGCGTTTCACTTGCATTGTAGTATCTATGTTACGTTAATCTTAAATTCAATAGGAGAGCAACTCAAAAAAGTTCCCTGAATATTTACAAAATGTAGTTGTAACTTTGACAGGCATGGTAGGTCTGCAAAACTTGGAACAAAAAGAATATTGCAAATAACTCTTAAACATCATTGTATTATATTACCTTCGTTTATGCTGCAGAGATGGCTCCAACCAAACCAATGACTGCACCAACTACCGCATTCACTAAACCAACTACTACAGTAACTACCTCAACCAGCACTACAGCTATTACACCAACTTTCCCAACCACGGCAGCTAGAAGGAGCATAACTACACCCTCAGCAACATCTTCAGAAATCCTCAAATTCACAATACCTATGGAAATAACACAAACAGACGAGAACTCTTTGAAAATCTACGTTGATGTAGTACTGAAATCGGTGAGTCAATTTAACTTTACCAATCTGGCAGTAGGTTTACACTAGCTGATGATTTCTTGATAGATTTAAAGCAATTTTTAACTTACCAATAGTTTTAGGGTTAAACTTTACAGAGTTTCTGTTTTTTTGATTTTAGCTAAACTGTGTGCAGAATAAAAAACATCCTTAATTAAATTAACAGATTTTTTTGCTCCTGAACTAGTTTTTTCTATTGAAAACGTCTGTATTGAGAAGTAGGCTGATGCTATAATCTTATTAGGTTTTTAGTTTTGGTAGATATTTGCAGGTTTTTCAAACTTAGCTAACTCAACATGACAATGGACTTTGAAAGTTGAGGGAATCAATACCACGCAAAAGTGACTATTGAAACATTGATAAAATACATCAAACACATAAATAGAAGATCAGACATAGTTACATATTGATGCAAAGACTTGGAAAGCTCTTTATACATTTTACATATAAATGATCCTCAGCATTTATAACTGAAAAAGGACAACTTAACTCAGTCAAAAGTATTGATATATATTTTCAAGTGGAAGGAAATAAATCAATAGAGAAATATCAAAGCTAAGAAATGACCTTTAAATGACCTTTAGCTCATGTTGTGCATAATGAAAACTAGCTGAATACCAGCATGGTCCAGATAATAAAATGATTTTTGTTCAAAAAACGTTTTCACAATCATCATATACAACATTTACCATTCTAACTTTTAAATGAAGAAATTTGTTTATTTTTGTGTGTGCTATAAGTTTAATCAAGTTTATGCATGTATACATATATTTATGACATATACATAAATACAGTCAAACATGGATAACTCGGCCACGGATAGCTCGAAAACATGGTTAATTCGAACAGTTTCTTTGGTCCGTTCCCACGTAATGATAAATTGCTATAGATAACTCGAACTCAACACTGTTAATTCGAACTGTTTTTTTGCCTAACGGCTACCGAAACGGTTGTTATCGCTTTAGAAAATCACTTTAATCAAAGCCATAGAGGTAAACCTCATATTTTCGTAATTCATAAGTGTTGTTATTACCACCATCGGCAAAATAATTTTGTCAACGACTTTTCTAAAGGTTTGGTCAAATTTGATTTACACTGCTATACGATTAATAGCACGGGCTTGCCGGGTCACGCGCGCAAGGATTTTCGCCACGCACATACAAAACAAAAACAGCATGTTGTTTTGCATGTGCGTGGCGAAAATCCTTGAGTGCGTGACCCGGCTAGCCCGTGACGAATAGTTTTCCGACGTTGAATCCGTGTTTAATCAACGTCGGAATGTTGAATGTTTAAAACGCCTTAAAATTGTTTTTACTAAACGTATACGTTGTCTTAGCTAAAAAACTTTTCATCGTTTGACCTAAACACAGAATACGTGTGTATATTCAATAAGTATCCATTCAAAAAGCGTGAGTGATATACAATGTACCGTTAAACCTCGTAAAACTTTTAATTGAACTGCCTCGGAGTGTTGCTCTTAACGAATCCCAGGTAAAGTAAGGGATTTTTCTTTGGTAACTTTTTCTTGAAGTTGCATAAACTTCAAGAAAAGTCGGCAAAATTGATCGTGGGTAAAACGCTCAAAAGAAAAAGATGTCTTTTCTTTTGAGCATTTCAACAACGATCAAGTTTTGCCAATGTCAATCTAAAAAAACGTCCTGGCAATAACATCACCTCAAACAACAAACCAATCTCAAGTGATAGAAAAATCTCTATACTTTTTGATAAAAACGTTTTAAACTTTACATTAGAAGCATTTAATTTGAAACTAGCCATTTGTGCTTTTGATTTATATTATAGTTTGCATATGTACATGTATCTACTAATAAATAAGTAAATACATGGACTTGTGACAGTGCTCTGATAACTTGAACGCTCTGATAATTCGAACACTTTTGCTCGGTCCCTTGAAGTTCGAGTTATCCATGTTTGACTGTATATACATATATTTATGGGGAAGTCTGGGCATGTACTTTTCTTTTAATCCTTCATGCGTGCTAGTTGAGGCATGAAGCATAAACCAATAGCCATTAAAGATTGACTAATGTTATAAGTATGTATACAAGTATTCTATAGTATCGCAAATACTGTAAAACTTAAAATGGCATGGCGCGCTACTTTTCAACCCTTCCGTTATAGTGGCGGTCAATAGAAGGTGGCACTCAAATAGAAGCTGGCGTTGTATTTTTTAAATGGCTTTTCAGAATTTTCGGAAAATAAATTTATCCCTTTGACAGGCGGAAGCTAATATTGCCTATATTGTAAAGGTTTTGTGTGACTTTCACTTTCCTCCACTAGTACAAGACTCGGTGCATGAGTTTATACATATATTTTCTGCTTAGTTAATAAGTTGTACAAGAATGCTCAATGAACAGGCCCAGAACAGCTATGCTCTTCTACACAAATCACAAGCTTATATAGCTAGGAAGCTCCGCCTCCGTTCTACTTGGCTGGACCCAGCATGTCTCAGCTCGACTCAGCTCGGTCTTGACTCGGCACAGCTCTGGCTTGGCTTGGCTAAACTCTGACCTCGTCATTCTGCCTGACTGAGCACAGCCCGGCTCGGATTAGCTCAGCCCTAGGCTCAGCTCTCAGTGGGTCACATTCCACAACACTCTCCCCTCTATTGATGCAACACTCCCCCTCCCAGACCCTGGGAGAGAGCTTATGATAGCCATTTGGCAGACCTCCTCCTCTCCTGTCAGTGTTCTGTCCAGGTCCTCGGCATCTGCTTCGGAGACAGCTTCTTCGGGGCAGCTTATGCTGGCCTTGACAGTCGCCTCCTTCCACACCTGATCTCCCTTGGGTGCTGCCACACCTACCGGCCCCGGTGCACCAAGTGCTTCCTCGGCTTCTTTCAAGCTAGTTGTGACCGAAGTCAATATATCCTGTAGCGAGGTGTTACCATCGCTGTCCATCTTCTTGAGTGCTCTAACGTCGTCCAGAGAAAACGAGTGTTTTAAAAAGAAAGCATTGGTCGCATCCGTGAGGACCGTTTTGCTGCCTTCCTGTTCAACCTCTGGACCGTTTGCCGGCAATTAAATGGAGTAGCATACTCCTTCTCCGTACCGTTCCGGCTTCCTGGGGGTCCGGGCTGGCCTCGGATTGTGCCGGAATGGAGTTGATTGGTTTGCAGAGTGGATAGGATCTGGTGTTGTGGTCTCTTCAGTCTCCACCGGGTTTGCTTCAAGTTCTCCTGGAACTTTTTCCTGTGTGGCCAGAATGATTTTCTCGAAACTCAGAGGGCATCTTTGGCTTTCTCCTCCTTCCGGTATGGCCGGATTTTCCCCCGGAGTTATCTCCTGCTCTCGTTTTTCTGCAGCCTGTAACAGCAACTTTTCTCAGCTAGGGGGTGGCATTATAGGTGCAGGGTCTATTCTGACCTCCTCCTGCCTCCTCTCCGGCCTGCTGGGTCGAACTCCTTTCATGTTAGGACCTCTCTTTGGCTCCAGGGTGGCCGAGACTTGCCCCAAACCTTTATGAGTAAGCATGATAAGGTTTCAGCCTTCCTTCGCTCTGAATGAAAGACTGGCCCTGTTGTTCCACCAGATATGTGTGATTCCCCCAGGCCTTTAGGACCTGGTATGGTCCCACGAACTTCGCCTGTAGCTTGGGACTTTATCCCCCTCTCCGGCGTTTATTCGTGAACCATACCCAGTCGCCTGGGGCGTACAGCGGTGGCTCCTCTCGGTCCTCCTGTCTCACCTCTATCTGACTTTGTCGTAGCGCCTCGTGCACCATCTGCAGCCTCTGCTGCACCTTAAGGGCATGCTCGTGAGCAGGAAAGAACTCGGTTAGTGGTGAGTGGCTTTCCAGCTGGTCCGGCAACCTTAGCTCCCGTCCCAACATCAACATGTTGGCTGTCTCTCCAGTTGCGGAGTGGGGGGGTGCCTCGGTATGCCCTCATCAGCTAGGGAAGCAGCAGGTCCCACTCATCTTGTCTCCGAGCCAGGAGTAGTGCCCTCAAGGAATTTCTGAGTCCCCGATTGTTCAGTTCAACTATTCCATTGGCCTGTGGGTGATAAGGAGTCGTATGGGTTTTCGCCACGTTCCAGAGTTAGCACAGTTCGGCCATCAGTTGGCTCTCAAACCGTGCCCCCTGATCCGTGTGGATCTGCTTGGGTAACCCCAGGTAGCAGAAGACCCGCTTATCCAGTGCGTTTGTGTCCACCGGGGCGGTGGCATCAGGTAGGGCCAGTGCGTCCTGCCATCGGGTGAAGTGGTCGATGAGGATCAGCACCCACTTGTTCCCCCTAGGCGTGACCGGAAATGGCCCCACCAGGTCCACAGCCACTTTCTGCCAGGATCGTCCAGCATAGAGCCTTCTTTTCCCCTCCAGCCACCTTTGTCCCTCCATGCTTTGCAGCCTGGCACACCTCACAACTCTTGATGAGCCGTCTGACCGTGGCTGTCAGTCTGGGCCAGTACCAAGTCAGCTGAAGGCAGCTTATCGTTCTTCTCACCCCAAAGTGAGCCAGGGCGGCGTGCGTTTGCCACACCATTGTCTCCCGCATGGCCGGGGGCAGATGGCGCACCATCTAGCGTGGCCCTGCGGGGCCACGCATGCTTCCAGCATGTCGTCCTGTCATATGCGCAGAGAGCCTCGAATATGATGGAGGATATCCAGCTCTCTGCTTCCGACTTCTAGGTGTTCCGCTGGTACCTCTTCCCCTGTGGTGATGGCACGATACATGATGGCCACTGCGCCTTGTCCTTTGGCCTGTGTCTTTGACAACTCGCCCCTTAGTCCTGTTATCCTGGGTGTAGCTGGTAGCCCCTCCGAAGAACCTCCGGCGCCCAGGTTCAATCCCGCCACTGTTGGGGCGGGAGTCCCGTGCGAATTGCCGAGCGGCCCTCTGGGGTATGCGACGTTGCCCAGGTTTGATCCCACCTTGTCGAGAGCAAGAGTTCCATCCAGGCAACTGGTCGGTACCCACGCGGCTAACGGCCCTTGTTCCTTGCCAACTCCTTTCGTGAGAGGTCCCCGTCCCTCTTCTCAATGCTCACGCATTGCTGGCAGTCCTCGCAGGTTTGCCTGCTCAACCCATCTGCGTTCCCATGGTGAGTCCCTGACTGATGCTTCAGGACGTAGCAGAACTCAGCCAGGATCTCTAGCCACCGGGCTACCTGGTTTGAGGGTTTCTTCCTCCTGCATAGCCATGGGAGTGAGGCGTGGTCCGTCCGTAGGAGGAAGTCTTGGCCATACAAATCCGGCCAAAAGTGCTTCACTGCCTTTACCACCACAAGCAGCTCCCGTCGAGTGATGCAGTAATTGCTTTCCGAGGGGCTGAGGGTCTTACTGTAGTAGGCAATGACTCTCTCGCAGCCCTCCTGTACTTGGGACAGCACGACCCCCACTCCACATTCGCTGGCCTCTGTGTCCAGGATGTACTGCCTCCGGGGATCCGAGTAGCCCAAGATCGGGGCGGTGCTGATACCATCTTTCACTGCGTTGAAGGCGATCTGTTCTCCTTCCGTCCATCTCCAGAGCTCTCCTTTTGCAGCCAGTTGGTGCAAAGGATGCGCTATAGTGGCAAACTCCAGGATATATTGTCGGTAGTAGCCAACCGTCCCAAGAAATCCTTGGTGTTCTTTCACTCCGCGCTGGCTCGGCCATTCTGTGACTGCCTTCACCTTGTCAGGGTCTGTAGACACTCCATCCTGGCTCACTATGTGGCCCAGGTAGCGGGCCTGGGGTTTCAGTAGTTTGCACTTGGACGGCTTCAACTTCAGTCCAGCCTTGTAAAGTCTGGAAGACCTCCTCTAGCCGATGCAGATGTGGATCGAAGTCCGGGGCGATGACTATAATATCATCCAGATATAGTAGCAGCGTTCTCCATTGGAGCCCGTGTAGCACACGTCCCATGAGTCTTTGGAAGGTGGCGGGGCGGACGTCAGTCCGAAAGGCAACACTTTCCATTTCCATAATCCGGCCGTGTCGAGAAAGCCGACTTCTCCTGCGCCTCTGCATCCAGGGGTACCTTCCAGTACCCGCTCACCAGGTCGAGCATGCTAAAATAGCGGCTGCCGGACCGGGTGTCTAGACTCGTCAATCCTGGGTAGAGGGTAAGCATCCTGCTCGGTGACGGCGCTTAGACGCCGATAGTCGATGCAGAAGCGCCACTTCCCATCCTTCTTCCTGACCAACAACAAGATGGAGCTCCAAGCTCCTCTGGCTGACTCGATAAACCCCCGCTTGAGCAGATCCTGGACCTGCCTTTTGGTCTCGGCCTCATTCTCCGGTCCGAGTCTGTGGAGGGGTTGCCAGATTGGCCGGGTGCTTTTCTTAAGTGAAATGAAATGTTCCACCTTGGTGGTCTTTCCTACGTCGTCGTCACCCGTACTAAACACAGTGGCATATCGACTCAGCAAAGAAGCCGATCTCGCCGTTTGACCCGTCCCCTCACAGTTCGGCCCCGTTGCCTGGAACAATTCCTCAAGGTGAGCCGGCATGCCATTGATTGAAGTCAGACCGGCGTCACACAGTAATGGATCGTCCTCTTCGACCTGCGGGGTTTCCACTCCCGTGTAAGTGTCGATAGTGGTTCCGGACCGGAAAGTCAATAGCAGCTCCGTAACATTCATGCAGCGGGTGATAACCTGTCCCTTGGATCCCGGCTGATTCAGGCTACATGCTACCGAAGGTCTGTCGGGAAATCTTTCGATCAGTCCTATGGAGCAGTAATTTCGCGTGGTGATGTAATAGTGTATTGCCATCTCTGTCCAGGCAAGAACCACTACCCCCTTATCACCTGTACCTTGCTCTGTAGCAGCCGCCCATGTCAATCCGTGCAGACTAGCTGTCTGCCATCCACTCGGACCACCGGTGTCTCAAATTCGAGAGAGCACTGATGGGCCATGAAGAATGGCATTCCGAGTATGGCATCCTCGCTCAGACAGCTAACCACAAAAACTTCTTCTGTCTTTACATCTTTCAGGCGGATGGCCAGACGGATTGTCCCGTAGGGGCAATCCCGAAGGGGAGCTGTGTTCCGTCAGCCAATAGTCCATGGCTGTCACCCTCATTGAGTTGGTCCCGTACGGCTGCTGGCAATCGGTCAAAGACTTGCTCATTGATCAGGTTTGTGGTGCATCTTGTGTCTAAAAGAAACTGGTTGCGCCGCCCCTCCACTCGTCCTTGGAGGAAATAGCTGGTGGAGGAAGGTAGGCAGAGGGTTTGCGCCCTAGTGATGTCTTCCAAGACTTCTTCCGGGAGGCCGGGGCGTCTTCCTTTCTGTGGCGGGGCGGGGTAGGTCCCTCGGGCCGTCCTACATCCGGGGTGGACCCGCAGCTCCTGTGATTGCCATCCTCAAGGCGGAGAAGAGGTCGGCCTTGCCGCCTTTAAGGCAGGCTTCCAATCATCCGGTCCAGTGGGGGTGGTTTTCGCTGTCTGGGGTGGAGGGGATTTTGGGGTCACCCTTTTTTGTTTCAGGCTACGTCCCTGCCGTGCGCACGGAGGGGCATAGGGGGTGTCCAGAACAATGGGAATGTCCAGATTGGCCTCACTCAAAGACTTGTAGTAGTTTCGTATCTCCACAGGCCTTTCTTGTGCACAAATTTTCTTTGGCTTAGTCCTTGCTGGTTGAGACCAACTGTCGGCTGTCACTGACTCCCATGTAGTCCTTATGTGTTTCCAGGGTTGTTTGGCCTTGGTACAGCCAGTAGTAGGAGCTACTGCTGTGGCCGTTCTTCATTTCCCGAAGCCGCTTTGGTGTAGCGAGGGCAATTCTTCCGTAAGTGCCCCGGTTGCTCACATCCTCAGCAAAGGGTAGCTGGCTGCCTCCTTCTTTTGGTTGGAGTGCGAACCTGCTCCTGGGGCCATTCCACTTTGTCCGTGAGAGTTTGTACCAGCCAGGCTAGTCATCCTATAACATCAGTTTCGGCCGAGTTCACCTGGTCGGAGGTTCCTCCCTCCAGGGTTTGTACCGAAGATCCGGTGAATTTACACTCGCCTCCTTGGATCTTAAGGTAGTCGTTCTCGGCCCGTTCAGCCAACAGATGTCGCTGCAGAGCAGAGTCCCTTAGTGAGCTGCAGAAGGTCTTCATAGCCATACTATTTTGGTGTCAATTTGGCAGGTCCCGGTACGCAATGTGTACTAACCTCTCGACCTCCATAGCATGCTCCTCAAATATCGTCCTTTCCTCTTGCCTAAGGGCGTTGAGCTGGTTTAGCGCCTGTCTGGCGGATAGCCCAAATCTTGCCGAAGGGCATTAAAAATGGTCTCCTTGTCCTCGGCCCGTCCGCAGTCCTCAGCCTGTTCGCCTAATGCTTCCCAGAGGTGCAATAGGGTTGCTCCTTCTCTCCGCTGGTTGGCATCGACTACCTCCGTGAAGCGAGTGATGAAGTACTCCACATCTCCCTTTCCAGTGTACTTGGAATGTACTGTACCTTTGGCATCAGTAGTACCCTTTCTAGTGCCTCAACTAGTCGGTCAGGTCCCGGGTCAGCACTTCTTGCTGTCCTATTGGCCATGTCTGGCTTCCAGTAGGTTTCTGCTCTCTTCTCAGAGCAGTGCTTTTACTGTGTCCGTGGCTGTCGGCTTTTTTTCGGGTTTCTTCTTGTAAGAAGTTCTTCCGGTAGGATCTCGCTGCCTCCTCAGGTAATTCCTTTCAGAGCCTTTAGTAGGTTTCTGCTCCCGGGGCAGTGCATCTACTGGGTCCGATGCCACAGGGCTGTCCACAGCTCTCTCTGGGTTTCTTCCTGTTGTCAGGAGGTTCTTCCAGTAGGAGCAGTGTTGCTGTTTTTCAGGCAGCCCAGTTCATCCAGAGTCCAGTAATCTTCCCAGTGTCCAGTGATCCTGATGCGAGTCTTGTGGTGGAGTTCTTAAGATCATTAGCGATCCCACTGCTGCCGCCAGTGTAAAGGTTTTGTGCGACCTTCACTTTTCTCCATTAGCACAAGACTCGGTGCATGAGTTTATACATATATTTTCTGCTTAGTTCATAAGTTCGGTTTTGACTCAGCACAGCTCTGGCTTGGCTTTGGCTTGGCTAAACTCTGACCTCGTCATTCTGCCCGACTGAGCACAGCTAGGCTTAGCTCAGCCTTAGGCTCAGCTCTTTCTGTGGATCACATTCCACAACAATATTTTGCCCGCTTTTTTCTGGTAGAGCGATATTAAACCTTTTGATGCGATAAATCTGCCAACGTACCAAAAATCTCTTAGTAAATATGCATTGAGAAACCAAAAAATGTCTCTATCAGTTGATATATATATTGCTTGCAATTAACCTGCGATGATATTTCAACCTGCGTCCTGTTTGGCACATTGTTGAAACTTTCAATTTTTGTTTCATTCTAAATTTGAAGACATATTTTTATTTCATATCTATATTTAACAATTTTTGCATAAAAGCTCATTGCAACTCATTGATATGTTTGCTTCAGTTTGAAGCAAAAACTAGTTTTTTATATGCAATAGAATTTTATTCAACATATATAGCAACATTTGCCATTCTAACTGTGTGTAAATTTTGAGAATACATATGTTTAACATATTAATAAAAAAAATGACAGTTACAATGACACATTGACAAAAATTTTATTGGGACAATGTCGGCCAAAAATGGTTCAAATAAATATTAATAATAAATACTGGAAGCTAACTAACTAAGTAATAATAACAGTGATAGGAAAATGAATAATGTTTAAACTTTAAACCCGATACTCAAATTATGTTTCCAAATTGCAAGTTGAAATAATAACGATAATGAAACAAACTTTAAAAACTTATATTGTAAACTTCAAAAATTATAAGAAGTTTATGAATGTAATAAGAGAATGTAAATCTAGATATATATTATTCAAAGCGAGCACTGATAGGAACTTTTGTGAAACGCGCTTTTAACGAACTTCGCTTTATTCGTCTGTTAAGGAAAAGAAATTATGCTCGTTAATATACGATATCGCTATTAAAATAAACGTTAAATAACCAATGGAAAAATATTAATACAAACAAAGATGTTTTAATTTTAACTAAAAGAAATATTGTAAAATTTTTAAATGAACATAGATTTAGTTTTTGTTTAATGATTGTGGAATGCAAGGTATCAAATGAGAATCCAAAAAACATAATGTAGCTGGGAAAAAGTGTTCTGAGCAGCTGGAATAAATTAGTAGCAAACTAAAAGTAGATGTAAAATAAATAGCAAGTATGTAAACTACGAAATTTTGATTCAACGTATATATATATATTTTGTTCACGTATATAATCAGTACAAAATTTGCCAAATTTTAAGTTCGAGATAAATTATTAGCCCTAACGAAAAAAGACGAATAAGCATTGCGTTGCATATACTTGAGTGCCAAAAATAATTTATGATTTCTGAACAGGAGCATCATAACTCGTGGACGCAAGGCTAAATAATTAGCACGCACATGATTTATCCCTTATATAAAAACGCAACTGATTACTATGGCGTTCTAGCTCAGTGTTAGAGTGTACCTGTAAGGAACTTATAGATGCATTCGTCCTGCGTTCAAATCCATCAGGTAACATCATTTTAATACAAAGATTTTAAGATCTATAGCCGGAATGCAGACGTACAACGACATACGGACTCTGAGAAATATATATATAGACTTAATGGGAGTAAAATTTCCCATACTTGTATTATGGTTTTAATATCAAGTTGCAAAACTTGAAATGTGTATGTTTAAAACTGAATTAAAATGAATTGTTGTTGCAACTGGGAGTCAACCTTTTGGTTAAGGAAACTGTTGGGTAAAACCCTGTGTTTTCTGTTTCTCCTGAGTTAGGTTCACCTCAACTATGTTGGTTGTCACGAAATAACATTTTTGCCACAAGATGATACTGCAAGATGTGATGTTCATTTCCTTTAAATTAGACATACCGTAAATCCTCGTATCTAAGCCGTGCCTGTAAACCTAAAATTTTGTTTTAAGGTTGCAAGTGCGGTTTATAAACCCAGACTAAAAGTTACATCTTTAAATTTCTCACCATGTTTGCATGAAGGTAACGCTGAAAAGGCAAACGCTAAAAAAATTTATTCAACAGTAAGATGCTGGCAACATTTGTTACTTGTGCTGGCATCGCGGACTCATTATTCATGGTCACTATCATGTGACATCTCCAGTACTTGATCCATTTGTCAGGCTGCTTGTCATTGATGCTAAAAACTGCTGTAGCATTTCAGTAGGTAGTTTCTGACGTGACATTAAGAATTTCAAATTCAAAGTCGGCATCATATTTTTCCCTGCTCGCTGACATGTAACATGGGTTTGTGATAGTTGCTATGGAACCAGTTTTATTCCAGCACATTCGAGCACGATTCACAAAGAGATTTCTTCGAAAGAAATTAAAATGAAAAATGATAACACTATGTCACGGAGTATTTGCTGATGCAAACGTGGATGGGTTTGTGATAGTTTGAACATGGTTATCATTGACGATCACCGAAGTAGTGTGGTATCAACACTGAGATACACTGATATAGTGACGCCAGCCTCAACCTAGTGCATGAATGTGACGACAGACCGAGATGGTTAAATTAAATTGGTAGGCACGGCAGCTGATACACGTAGTGTACCTGTAACTCAATAAGCAACTCTTCAAGTTTGGCTTGAGACCTATATATGGTGGCAAGTTGCATGCAAGGAATTACAGTATTTCAGTAGCATGAAGTGGTAACTTGTAGGGCGATGGAATTTTTATCATACGCTTGTCTCAGTCGTAATGTCAATGAAACCTCTCACAGTTTATTCATTTTATAACACTGTACTGCAGACAAGGAACACACACCCCTGTTATTGAGGTTGTTTTCACTAGAAAACACAGAAAACTATTATTTAGGACTTTCTGCCTGCTACTGCCTGGTAATATGATTTTACTGAGAGTATAATATATCCAGTTACTCTCACAAAGATTGTTACACTGCTGTGGGTTTTGTTTCAGCTTCATGATGCGCTTGCTGAAGGGAACACAACTCATAATTTTCAAGAAGTTGATTGCATCAGCTTAACTGCGAAAGAGTTTGAATGCAGGGTTGTTTCAACACGGAGGACTGTTTTAGCAACAAATCCTGGATCTAGATATCGACGCGCTGCAGTTTGTAGTATCTTACCGCAAAACTTTTCCAAACTATTAAATGATAAGCTAAAGGAAAATCTGCAGATTATCTCAAATATCACGAATACCACATTGACCCTGACAAATAATACCCAGAAATTTGACCTAAGCACTAGACCAGATGTTCCTGAACTAAAATATCACAGTTTTACCATACCACCATTTGTCACCAACTCATCACAGTTGACTGATGAATCATGGGTAATAGTCCGTGTGGCCATCATCAAGTCGGTAAGCTTTTTCTAGCAGCAAGGTGTGTTAACACTGCAATAATTCAGTTCACTAAATCGTTATATAAAGTACAATTGTGTCGCATTAGTGAGTTATTGTAGTGTACTCTTGTACTCTTTCTTGTGTAACATGTTTTCTCTTGGAATTGTCTTAAATTGTTAAACAAATTCAGATGTCACTAGTTTGTTTCTATAATCTTGTCAGTTTCAAGCAAGAAACTACCAATATTCTGAGTAACTGGTTGATTAGCCGTGATGGTGTTAAAATGAAACTTTTAAAAATCAGACTCTATTTTTTCTACTTCCACAAACAGAGAACTATCCCAATTTGGTGTATTAGCTTATTATTAAGTTCTTGGTTGTTTTTCTTTGCAGCTAGAATTGGCCTTCAGCAACTTTTCTGAATCCCAAAATGTAACATGCCGATCGCTGAATGACACTGAATATGAATGTAATGTAATTTCTTCCTGGATTCCGAAAAACAATAATGAGTTGATAACACACATCGCAACGATAATTAAAGACGAGCTGAATAGACAGATCAACTCAACTATATTCAACGGAGTGGGCGAGTACGGAGATCGTGTCGACGGTTTAAACGCAACCCAACGCAGCGTGAATACTTCTCTACCTCTTATTATCAGCACAAACTTGCTTAACAACATTATCAAACACATATCATACAGGTGAGGTTCTGAAGATATACATCCTGCTCAGTCTCACAAAAGGATAAACAACTGGAATCTGTTTTGTACATGTAGAAACCTGTTATGTATTAGTTTCTATGATAAGCGCAGTGAGCTCTCAGTTGCTCTCAGCTAATATCATTGTTACCATCAGCCTCTGAGCTATAGTTCTGTAACATTGGAAATATATTTAAAGATGAACTTACACAAACGTTTGTAAATTTATCTGAAAGTATTTTTCTAATATTTGCTATCGCTTTTTGATGTTTGATGTGAACTGATTTGATTTGATTGGCTTTTCATTTCACGTGATAACAGCACGTGTCAAAACAATAACCACGTCGAGTTGAGTATGTCATCAAAATGGAGGGATTCCAACCTACATATTTTTTTAACTGTTCATTTTTGAGCTTTTAATAGCTTGTAATCACATTCCCACATATTGTGAACTTAAAAGACAGCAGAGTAAGACGTAGTGAACTTTCTGATACAAAATAGCTGTGATGTAAATTTTGTTGCAAATCAACCTTTAACTAAACTTAATTTTTTTTTCATTTTTATTTATAAAATATAATTCATTTATAAAATTAAATCATACTAAAAAAAGAGAAACTATATATTGGGGTTGGGTAAAAATGATTGCTCAGGTAAATGCTTTTAATTGTAAAAGATCAAGATGTGCAGACAGGAAAGGACATTTCCTAAAGCAATTAAACCCGTACTATAACGCATTAAACAAATATAAATTACTAGTTTGTCACGTTATGCTTGGACATTGTCTAAACTGTCTAAGAAGTTTATGGACAAAACTTATCCTCAAATCAAATATCGTAAAGCTTTTATTTGAATACGACCTTTATTTGAACCTCCAACCCTAATAGAATGTCAATATAGAAGTGCCAGTAGCTATAAAAAGCAAAAAGCAAAATTAAGTGCCACCCTTTAATTGAACCTCATTACTATTTGACGGCCACTTTTGGCATTCTTTGATCTTTGAGAACCCATAACAGAAATTTGATCTTTACGAATAGAAAGTGATCAAAAGAAAAATTTTCACAAAATAGTACTAATAATGACTGGGTTACATCAATAACAATTAATTGTTTTGTTATTACTGCAGTGGTTGCCGTGGTTTCAGTGAAACTGCATCTGAGAAGATCGATTCTCTCAATCATAACTACACTTTGATTCAAAGTCGCTATGGCCTAAATCCTATCCATTGCTTTTATAACCGTCCATAATGTGTTTTACAATCTGACCTGAAGGCTTGAAGCATTTTGATGAATGATGAGAATACTCTTCAGAAACACTCTGCAGCGTAATAGCAGCCTTTATTATGGTGTGTTCTAACATATTTGACAACGTTAAAAAAACATTTTTACAAATTAAAAACGTTATGTTATGAAAAATGTTATAAAAACATTTTCTAACTCATAAGCCTTACGATTTTTTCTTTAACACTTTGGAAGCGACACCATCGATATAATAACGATTCTAAGCTAATATTCTATAATCAATGTAGTTTCTTTTTTACTCGCATTGACACTTTGATGTACTAAGTAAAAATCAGTTTAGGAAAAATGCCGAGGCCAATGGCATTAAATTGATCTGCCTGAAAGAGAGTGAAAAATCTAGGCCACATTAACACTGTTTCACACGTGAAGGTTAAAATTATCTTCACAAAATTCAGATGAGTAAGTTGAAAAATACAGTGCTACCCTTTATTTGAACACCCACTTTTAATCAAATGCCATTTTAAAGAAAGAGTTAAAAAATCGAGTGCCATGGCATCCAATTAGAGGTTTTACGGTAATTGAAGGTAGATTACAAACCACTAGGAACCTCAAGTATTGCAACAATTTTTTATGATACTGTTTCGTCATTTCCTTTTTAGCTCTCAAAAAGCATCAAATATTTTTACGCTAACACTCTTGTTCATTCAGAAAAAAAGCTGCCAAATGTTTTTGATATTTCTCGTAAATCAGAGACAAATATGATGGCTAAATATGTTTGAATTGCTAGAAAGATTCCTGTGTCACTTTTGTAACTAACCACTTTGTGTTGCAGCGCTACTACCTCTACTACCTCTACAGTTAGATCAACCTCAACCGCCATTCTAACTACAACTACTGTTGAACCGGCTACCTCCATTACTTCACAACAGAGCACAACTAGCGCCAATTCAACCACCACTACAACTGCTTCTCCCACTACAACTACTGTTGAACCGACTACCTCCACTACTTCACAACAGAGCACAACTACAGCTAAATCAACCACCACTACAACTGCTTCTCCCACTACAACTACTGTTGAACCGACTACCTCCACTACTTCAAAACTGAGCACAACTGCAGCCAATTCAACCACCACTACAACTGCTTCTCCCACTACAACTGCTGTTGAACCGACTACCTCCACTACTTCACAACAGAGCACAACTAGCGCCAATTCAACCACCACTACAACTGCTTCTCCCACTACAACTACTGTTGAACCGACTACCTCCACTACTTCACAACAGAGCACAACTACAGCTAAATCAACCACCACTACAACTGCTTCTCCCACTACAACTACTGTTGAACCGACTACCTCCACTACTTCAAAACTGAGCACAACTGCAGCCAAATCAACCACCACTACAACTGCTTCTCCCACTACAACTACTGTTGAACCGACTACCTCCACTACTTCAAAACCGAGCACAACTACAGCCAATTCAACCACCACTACAACTGCTTCTCCCACTACAACTGCTGTTGAACCGACTACCTCCACTACTTCACAACAGAGCGCAACTGCAGCCAATTCAACCACCACTACAACTGCTTCTCCCACTACAACTACTGTTGAACCAACTACCTCGACTACTTCACAACAGAGCGCAACTGCAGCCAATTCAACCACCACTACAACTGCTTCTCCCACTACAACTACTGTTGAACCGACTACCACTACTACTTCACAACCGAGTACAACTAGCGCCAATTCAACCACCACTACAACTGCTTCTCCCACTACAACTACTGTTGAACCAACTACCTCGACTACTTCACAACAGAGCGCAACTGCAGCCAATTCAACCACCACTACAACTGCTTCTCCCACTACAACTACTGTTGAACCGACTACCTCCACTACTTCACAACCGAGTACAACTGCAGCCGAATCAACCACCACTACAACCGCTTCTCCTACTACAACTACTGTTGAACCGACTACCTCCACTACTTCAAAACCGAGCACAACTGCAGCCAAATCAACCACCACTACAACCGCTTCTCCCACTACAACTACTGTTGAACCGACTACCTCCACTACTTCACAACAGAGCACAACTAGCGCCAATTCAACCACCACTACAACCGCTTCTCCCACTACAACTACTGTTGAACCGACTACCTCCACTACTTCACAACAGAGCACAACTAGCGCCAATTCAACCACCACTACAACCGCTTCTCCCACTACAACTACTGTTGAACCGACTACCTCCACTACTTCACAACCGAGCACAACTACAGCCAAATCAACCACCACTAGCAACAATGTTTCCCCTAAAAAGTAAGGCAATAATCCATAAACTTTCAGAGTTTTTATGTAGAAGCAAGCTCTAGCAGTTCTCATATTTTGACTTTGCTTGGAAATCAACTTACACAAAATTTTAGTATTTTCTACCGGAGAGTATCTGTATTTTTCATCATATGCGAATATTTTTAACGTTTAAAGTGATCTGACTACCAGCATGTTTTAAGATTAAACTTAACAAAACTTGATCAGGGTTAAAACGCTCGGATTCAAATGAAAGTGTGATCATTACATCTATAGTTGCCCTTCGACAGACAGACAGACAGACAGGATTGAGACTCGTAACGTTTCATCTTGAACACAATAGCTGACATTAATAACTAGAGAGACAGGCAGCCTCGCAACTTGTGACATCATTTCAGCACGTATTTTTCTTCTGAGCAGTTGAACCGCGATCAAGTTTTAATCTTTAACCATCCTGGCAGTCAGATTACATCAAACATTTAAAAAAGTAACAAGTGATAGAAAAAGTGATTATTAGTGAAACTTAGTTTAAGTTATCTTATAGCCTCTAACATGGCTATATGGGTAATGATACTTTTATTAGTATCCGTATTGTAGATGTCACATGCTACTGCAAACAGGTGATCAGCATTATTGTGTCTAAAGCTCAAATTTTGGTTAAATTTAAACAAAATTCTTTATTTAAGCCTGACCAGAACAGAACAATGTAAATATTCACTTCATGTGCTAATTTGTTAAACAAATAGCCTGTTATTTTAGCTATGAGCTAAAACGTTGTTTTTTCAAAATTAGTTAAAATACTGGTGATAAAGAAAGTGATAAATTTGTATAATTGCATCAATTAAGATTTGATTAATTTTTAATGCATTACTCAGTTTTTTAAATGTTTAGGCGTAATAGCTACTCCACTTTGTCACCTTGTTGTATTTTTGACATTTATAACCTTGCTTCATTTTTACAAAATTATATGGTGTTATCAGGCTAGCAATTTATTAATGATTCAGAATTTTTAAAGACCAAACCTCTGAACATTATTCAAACACATGAAAATTTAATTTAAACTAAGCTTTTAATTTCATTTATAAGTTAAATTTAATGGCCATTGTTTTAGTGACAGTGTACCCAAGAAGGTTGATTGTTACAATCATCAGAACTGCACTCTGATTCCAATTCACTATGGTCTAAATCCTATCCATTGTTTTTAGAATCGTCCATAATAAGGTCTTACTTGTAAACTTTGAAGGGTTTGGATGAACGATGGCACTTCAGCAACAGTGTACAGCATAATAGCAGCTTTTTATGGTGTATTCTTACTTTAAAACGTTAAAAATATCCTTAAAAATGTTATTTCCATTCTCTAACTTTTAAGTTTTACGATTTTTCTTTGAAAATTTGAAAGCGACACCATCAATATAATAACGATTCTACGCTAACATTTTATAATCAAAGTAGTTCCTTGTTTAACTCGGTCTAAAACTTCGACATATATAAAAACTGTTTAGCAAAAATCCTGGCATTAGTGTTGATTCACCTAAAAGAGGATGCAAAATCTAGGCGACATTAACATAGCTTCGCGCGTGAAAAGGTTAAATTTATCTTGACAAAATTCTGACGAGCAAGTTGAAAAATATGGTGCTGCCCTTTATTTAAACACTCACTTTTAATTAACTGCTACTAATAGAAGAAGAGTAAAAAAAATCGAGTGCCATGGCATTTTAATAGAGGTTTTATGGTGGTTGGAGGTAGATTACAGCTTCACTAGGATGTTTTAGTATTGCAACGAAATTATATGTTATTGTTTCATCATTTTCTCTTTTGGTCTCAAAAAGCACAAATTTTTTTTCATATTTAATTAGGTTATGAGTTTGCATATTTTTACACTAATACTTTTGTCCGTTCAGAATAAAACTGCCAAGTGTTTCTGATATTTCTCGTAAATCAGAGACATTTAGGATGGTGAAATATGTTTGAATTGCTAGAAAGATTCCTGTGTCACTTTTGCAACTAACCACTTTGTGTTGCAGCGCTACTGCCCCTGCGGTCTCTATGGCCGAATCAACCACATCCCCTGTTTCTACCAAAAAGTAAGGCAATAACATGTAAACTTTCAAATGGTTTTTTTTGTGTGGAAGCAAGCCGTGGCAGTTCTGACATTTTAAAATTGCTAAAACTGCAATGAAATTATATGTTATTGTTCCGTCAATTTCTTTGTGGCTCTTCAAAAGCAACAAATTTTTTTATTATATTTAATTATATTATGATTTTGTATATTTTATGCAAACACTCTTGTCCATTAAGAAAAAAATTGCTAAGCGTTTTTGATATTTCTTGTAAATCAGAGACAATTACGATGGTTAAATATGTTTGAATTCCTAGTAGGATTGCTGTGTCGCTTTTGTAACTAACCACTTTGTGTTGCAGGGCTATTACCCCTATTGCATCTACAGCCAAATCAGCCATGATAGCAGCAATTACCACAACTACGACTCCGGCAACATCATCAGAAATCTTCAAATTCACATTACCTATAGCAATAAAAGAAATGGATGAGAAGTCTATGAAAATTTATGTTGCTGTAGTGCTGAAATCGGTGAGTCAAGTCATCATCACCAAGTCTATAGCAGTAGGTTTGCACTAGATGATTGGTTGGTTGTCATGAAATAATATTTTTGCGACAAAGTGATACCGAAAGATTTCCTGCAATTTAGACATACCCTAAACTCTCATGTAGAAACCGTGCCTGTGAACCTTAAAATTTTGTTTAAAATATAGAAGCGCAGCCTATAAACACAGCCTAAAAATTATATCTGTAAATTTCTCACGATGTTTGTGGTAAAGGTAACTTTAAAAAATAAGACGCTAGGAAATGTTCAGCACTTGTACAGATGTAATGAAGTCATTAGTCATGGTCACTGTCATGTAGCATCTCCAGCACATGATTCCACCTGTTGGTTGCTTCTCGTTGATGCCAAAAACTGCAGTAGAGTTTCAGTGGGTAGTTTCCGAAGATACATACAGACTTTTAAATTCAAAGTCGGCATCATATTTTTCCCTTATTGTGTACATGTATCAAGTTACTCTCACAGAGAGCTGCATTTCTGTGGGCTTGTGTTTCAGATTCAAGACACTCTTGATCAAGGGAACACAACTCATAATTTTCAAGAAGTTGAATGCATCAGCTTAACCGCTGAAGATTTTGAATGCAAAGTTGTTTCAACACCGAAAGTTATTTCAACACCAAAGATTGTTTCAACACTAATTCCTGGCAGTAGATATCGACGCGCTGCAGAGTATTATCAGAACTTGCTTCCAAGAATTGGGTATACCATTAATCAAAATATCAAGAAGAAAGGATTGACTCCAAACAATACTACCCAAAAATCCAGCTTAAGCATTGCACAAGATGTTCCTGAACTGAACAGTCACCATTTCACCATACCATCGCTTGTCACTAACGCATCACAATTGTCTGATAAATCATGGGTTATAGTCCGTGTGGCTATCATCAAGTCGGTAAGCTTTTATCATTCCTCAAAACCATTATATATAGTACAATTGTGTCATTGCAGTGAGTTATTGTATTGCACTATCATATCGCCATGATATGCAACAGTACTGCACTATGGCATCACCATGGTATGCATAAGTACTGCACTATGGCATCACCATGGTATGCAACAGTACTGCACCATAACATTACTATGATAATCACAGTACTGTATGGTAAAAATACCATGGTATGTTATCACCATTGTATCCCTGTGCTAAAATGCAATGCAATTATGTAATACATGGTTGTACATACCTGCTTTACTAATTACAGCAATTCATAATATGGTCTCTTAAAATTGCTCTCTTATATGTAGTTTTTCTTGCGTACCAAGTTTTCATTTGTAGTTGTACTAAGCTTTAAACAGATTGAAAAATTATTAGTCTGTTTCCTGAATTGTTTTTAATTTCAAACAAGAAGCTGACAGTATTCTGAACAAGTCCTTGATCAGGTGTAAAGGTATTGGATTGAAACATTTCAAAAACCAGATTTTATTTTTTATACTTCCGCAATAGAGAACTGCTCCAATTTTTTGTAGCAGCATATTATTAAGTTCTTGGTTGTTTTTTTTTTTGCAGCTAGAATTGGCGTTCAACAACTTTTCTGAATCCCAAAATGTAACATGCCGATCGCTTAATGACACAGAATATAATTGTACCGTCATTTCTTACTGGATTGCCAAAAACGATCATGACTGGATAACATACATCGCAACGATAATTAAAGACGAGCTGAATAGACAGATCAACTCAACTATATTCAACGGAGTGGGCGAGTACGGAGATCGTGTTGACGGATGGAACACAAGTCAAACAATCAGCTTGAATAATATACAACCACTTATTATCGACCAAGACTCGCTTAACAATTGGGTCAAAAGCACATCATCCAGGTGAGGTTCTGATGATATACATACTTCTCAGTCTCACAAAAGAATAAACAAAATGGATTCAGTTTTGTTTACGTTTAACTTTGTTGTGTATTAGCCTCCGTGAAAAGCACAGAGAGCTCTCAAATCAATCTCATTGTCACTTTTGTTACCATCAGCCTTAGATCAATGTTTCTGTAAGTTGGAAATATATTTAAAGATGAACTTACACAAAAATTTAGTAGATTTGATTGGAAAAAAACTTCACTAAATTGAACTTCTTTTCATTTAAATACAAATCATACTATAAAAGAAGAAACGATATTTCGTGGTTGCGTTAAACGATTGTGCAGACAGGAGAGTATAATTCTTAAAGCAATTCAACCCATAGTAGCAATTCAACAATTCAACAAGCAATTATAATGCATTGACACAAATATAAATTACTAGTTTGTCATGTTATGCTTGGACATTGTCTGAAATATTTATGGATGAAACTTATCCTCAACTAAAATATTGTAAAGATTCTATTTGAATGCTCCACTCTTAAACCATAGCTGTCATGTACAACTTTTATTGTATTTACTAGGTAAATCAGACACGCTGATTCCGATTTTGTACTCAAAATAAAGATTAGTCCACTAACTTTCAGAGTAATGAAGGCTTTTTTACAGCATTTTAATATCGGTCTCGAAAACAACACGATCGGCACAACAAGCTCCGCCCATAAATACGGGAGATAGCCTAGTTTTTTAGGAACAGAAGTGACGTAGGGATGTTTAGATCGATTTAGAATAATAGAGATGGGTGTTTTAAAATCCATTAATATCTAAATTCAGCCTTAAAAATAATCTCAGTCATTTCTGAAAGGTAGATAAGCCATTTAGCATTGCATATTTAAAAAAGCGCGATAACAGCGCTAGCTTGTGATAAAACCGCGCTTTTTGAGCTCACTTTTCTCGGCGTCCAGCCTATTTAAACGTCATGTAACAAGCTACGAGCAATTTTAAATAGTTTATATACCTTTCATAAAAGACTGCGATTATTTTACAGGCTGGATTTAGATAATATTGGGTTTTAAGACAGCCATCTCTATTATTCTAAATTGGACTAAACATTCCTAACTTCCGTTCCTGAAAAAGCTAGTTTTCATCACATATTTATGGGCGGAGCTTGTAATGCCGATTGTGTTGTTTTCCAAACGGATATTGAAACGCTTTAAAAAAGCCTAAATGACTTTGAAGGTTAGTAGACCAATCTTTATTTTGAGTACAAAAATTGGAATCAGCGTGTCTGATTTACCTAGCAAATACGATAAAAGTGATAGTTATGGTTTAATAGAAGGGCCAGCCTCTGTCAAAAGCGAAAAGCAAAATACGCACCACCCTTTAATTGAACATCACCACACACATCACATCATTCTTTGATTATTACGAAGCCGTAACAGTGAGTGATCAGCAGGAAACTGTCTACAAAATAACACTAACAGTGGCTTGGTCACAACAATTATAATAATTTATTGTTTTGTTGTTGCTACAGTGGTTGCTATGGTTTTAGTGACAGCACACCTCAAAAGATCGATTGTCACAATCATCAGAACTACACTCTAATTCCATGTGGTTTATAATCTTACTTGTAGTCTTTGGAGAATATTGATGAACAAGAGAATATTTTTCAGAATTATTGTACAATGTAATAGCAGTCTTTATTATGGTGTATTCTAACTTTAAAACGTTAAAAGCATATTTAAAATTAAAAATGTTACGTATATTTTCTAACTCGAAGCTTGATGATTTTTTCTCTAAAACTTTGAAAGCAACACCATCGATATAATAACGATACCACGACAATATTTTATAATCTAAGTAGTTCTTTGTTTAACTCATTCTGACTCTTCGACGTATATGAAATAGCAAAAATGCTGAGCCTGATGGCATTAATTTTGATCTGCCTGAAGGAGAGTGCAAAATCTAGGCAACATTAACATTGCTTCGCGCACAAAAGGGTTAAATTTATCTTCATAAAATTCTGACAAGCTAATAGAAAAACACGGTCTCACCCTTTCTTTGAATGCCCACTTCTAATATTAAATGCCACTATGAAAGAAGGTTTGAAAAATCGAGTGTCATGGCATTCAAATAGAGGTTTTACGGTAGTTGAAGGTAGATTACAGTTCTTCTAAGAAGCTTAAGTACTGCAACCAAATTATATGTTATTGTTCCGTCATTTCCCTTTTAGCTTTCAAAAAGCATCAAAGTTTTCTTTCACGTTTAATTGTTTTACGAGCTTGTGTATTTTCATGCCAATACTCTTGTCCATACAAAATAAAACTGCAGAGTGTTTCTGATGTTTCTCCTAAATCAGAGACAATCAGAATGATTAAATATGTATGAACTTCTAGAAAGATTCATGTCTCGCTTTTGTAATTAACAACTTTGTGTTGCAGCGCTGCTACCTCTACTGCCTCTATCGCCTCTACTACCTCTACAGCCGAATCGACCACAACTACAAGCGCTGTCCCAACAAAAATGTAAGGCAATAACCCATCAACTTTCAGATTTATTCTTACTTTTTTGTGTGGAAGCAAGCTGTAGCGGTTCTGACACTTTGACATTGCTTGGAGATAAACTTACACCAAATCTTAGTAGTATTTATCAGAAAGTATTGGTATTTTGTATCATATAAGATTGTTGTTAATGTTTGAGGTGACTCGGCAACCAGCGTGTTTTAAGATTAAAATCTACCAATTTTGATCGCAGGTAAAACGGTCAGATTCAAACAAAAGTGTGATCATTACATCTATTGTTGCGCTTCAGCAATGTGACTGACTCAATAGAGACTTATAATGTTTCATCTTGAACACAATAGCCGACATTAATAATTAGAGAGACAAGCAGCCTCGCAACTAGTGATGTCATTATAACTCGTATTTTTCTTCTGAGCAGTTTAACCACGATCAAGTTTTAATCTTAAAACATCCTGGCAGTCAGATTGCATCAACCATCAAAAACCATAGCAAGTGATAGAAAAATGACTATACTTTTCGGTAAAAATGTTGTTTAAGTTATCTTATAACCTGCAACATGGTTATATGAGTAATGCTACTTACATTAACAGCCATTACTGTAGATGTAACATGCTACTCAAACAGGTGATCAGAATTATTGTGTCTAAAGCTTAAAATCGAGTTTAATTTAGATAAAATCTTTTATTTAATTTTGACCAGAGCAGAACCATGTAAATATCTAGTTCATGTGTTAAACTGTTAATCAAAAAGCCTTTTATTTTAGATTTTTAGCCTTTTATTATTGAGCTGCAACGTTGTTTGTCCAAAACTCATGAATACTGAGGAAAAAATATTGTATTAGTAGATTTATTAGGATTTAATAATTTAATGCATTAATTAGTTTTAATAATGTTCAGTGTTACTAACTACTTCACTTTGTTGTATTTTTGAAATTTATAACCTCGCTTCATTTTTACAAAATTACAAAATTTATTGGGGTAGGAGTTTTTTATGATCCAGAGTTTTTAAAGACTAAACCTCTGAACATTATTCAAACGCATGAACATTTAATTTAGTTTGCAATTTCATTTAAAATTAAATGTATTGCACTGTAAACATAGAAGTCATGATTTGAGCATTTAAATTTTTGTTATTACTAGAAAAACTTGTATTTAAACCACATTCTGAGCTTATTTGGAAAGTTTGTTGTACCATTGCATTGGCTGTCTAAAATCAATTTGACATTCGATGAACCGATCATAAAACAATATTTACAAATCCAAATTAGCATAAGTTAATTTGTTGAAGACAAATTTTTTACTTTTATACAAATAGGTTTGGATTGGTTTTTTGTGCCACTAGCAACTTGACTCCATTTCATCTTGTTTTGAAACCTGTAACCTTGGTGAATTTGAAAGGATTATGTCGAGTTGTCAACTGAGCAGATTTTACAGGATCAGCGCAGCTTTAAGTCATGATAAGCATTCACCTGTTTATTCTATGTATTTCATACCATAAATGCAATATACCAAGAAGATTATATACCAGGTAAGTATTTGCAAGATTAAAGGTGTTACACTTACTTGAGAATATGAACTTTATTTCGAAATGGCACTACTATAAAGGGTGGTTGATTGTAATTAGATTATAAGTGTTCTATAAAGTTAAATATTTATGTATAACTTCTTATATATATATATAATATAAAAAGGTCATATATAGTAAGTTCTTTTTTTACTATTTACATTAAAGGTTTACTTGCAACAAAATTCACATTACAGTTATTTGGTATCAAAAGATTCACTGTGTCTTACTCTGTTGTGTTGTAGGTGCAAAATATGTGGAAATGTGACTACAAGCTCTTAAAAACTCAAAAACGAACAGTTAATCGTCGCCATCCCAAAACCGTCGTAGATTAGAATCTCTTTCCAAAAGAACTCAAATGAGACAGAGATGAACGAGATGGCTTAATTACACTTTCATGCAACCTCATTCGTCAAAATATTCAAAGCATTCAATAAAACCATGTCTATTGTTCTTATGCGTCTGTTTCATCATCATTGTAATGCTGTCACTTTCAGCATTGATATCTTATTACCCACCTTAAAAGTTCGTTAAATTTTTTAACCTTAACTCGAAGGTGTACATATCATTGTCTGACAAACATGACGAGCCTGTTGGTGACCTGTGATAATCGATAAATACTGCAGAAACTATTCGCGCTGTTTGGCAGGAAGTATGGGTCACATGATCAGATTACGACTAGACGATTAGACCAAGTCGAAACAAAACTGTAAAGTAGCGAACGTCTATGTTTGATAAGGGGTCATCATTAAAACCCGAAGTGTTTGCCATAAACTAGTGCTACGAGATGTTTTATATTGAGCCTGTTATTGGCCTTTCAATTTACGTGATAACATCACGTGTCAAAACAAAAACCAAATAGAATGACTACGTCAGAGAAATAACCTGATTCCGAACTACTGCAGTTTCGTGATAGTGGCGATTAACTGTTCGTTTTTTAGCTTTCAAGAGCTTGTAATCACATTTCCACATATTTTGCACCTACAACACAGCAAAGTAAGACATGGTGAATCTTTTGATACCAAATAGCTGTAATGTGAATTTTGTTGCAAGTCAACCTTTAAAACTATAGTCACTCGGTTTTTCTGCAATCTTTAAAAAAGTCCAAATATGTCTCAGCCAATGAGAGACAAGTCATGCATAATCCTAGCCAATAAAATTCTTGCAATGCGAAAGCCTTCCACATAAAAACCAACACCATTGACATAGTTTAGTTGCTGTAGGAAACAAGTGCCAAACATGCCAGTGCCAAGCACCGACCTTCACAGCCTTTCTCTCAGTTGTAAGTAGGTTTTAAAGATGCAGAACCAGATTTGACTCCATATAGTAATGATTATACCATGTTTCAGGTGCCCTTGGGGGCTCAAAGGACCTGAGTGCAACCAGCTGGATGATACACCCGAGGTCATTGGAGCAATTGCTGGTGGAGGAGTGGCAGTTCTACTCATAGCAAGTGCTATCATATATGCCTATCAACGCAACAAAACAAGTTCAAAAGGTGGGTTGAAATCAGATTTTCAGTAATCTTCCTTTTTCGCAGCTGATCGGGGCAGCAACCCAGCGAAAAGTGAAAATCTGCATAATATATATTATAATAATAAAATCATATCTAATGAAGTGACTTTTTCAATTATCGCAAACATTATCCTCTTATTCGTAGGTTCATTAGACCATGTTGAGGGTCGACAGCGGTTAAAAAGCATGATAAAGCGTATCTTAGGTATTTTGCGCTTTCACAAAACATAACAATGATGCACACTTAGGGATCACACCAGGCCAGATTTAGAGTTATATACCGTAGTTTTCTCTTTCATTTTTTATTTTATTTGATGAAAATTTTTTACTCTTTAAAGTAATGAAGCCATGAAATCTAGAGCGTTAAGTAGTGAGCGATTAATGTGTACGACTTGATATATAGAGGAGACAAATCCTAATTTATTTACATAAAGTTAGCTCGCTATTGTTCCACTGGCTCTGATATACTGATATATCCCATCATCTCCATGTTTGCAATGTTGTTTTCAAAATGTTTCCAACAACTGTGCTTCTTGCACTATTAAATATTTTTAGTTGTGCATTGCATTTGATTTATGAAGGTCACACAAGTGTCACATGGTGGCAAGGTTTTATCAAGTGACAACACGGTGGCTATTTTATTTATATGACTGAACAATTGTGTACAGCCCACGATTTGTAAACAAGGTCTAGGTTTCGCGGTCAGGTCTCAATCTTAGATCAGAACTGATGTCATAAAAGTTTCTTTGGATCAACATATTGGAAGTGAACAAATTATATTTTAAAATTGTATTCAAACGACTCAATAGCAAAACCATTACATTCATTTAAAGATTCAAACTATTTAAATTTGTAACATGGTATCAAACCTTAATGGAGAGCTTGATTTTAACTTCAATGAAGTCCTGTCAACACACCAGAATTTAGAAGCAAATGCGAAGAGAAGTGGCCGGTCCCTACAGGTTATTCTCAGAAATAAATAGAAAACAACGCTGTACACATTTTAGAAAAGAGTGAAGATGACGAAGAGGGGTCCAAGAGATCATTCGAGCTCAATCTGATTGATAGCGTAGAGTATAAAAATGCAAGGAGGATCAGCATGCTGTTCCCTCCTGACCTTGATGTGGTGAGTTGACTCATTGAAAGACAATAGTAGAGTGTGTTAGGAATATGGTAAATAGAATCGTTTTAATGAATATATTAAAATATATTAATTAAAATGATATATATAAATTAAGACAATATATTAATACATTAAAATATATTGTCAGAATGAATTTATTAAAATTAAGAATCTTTTTAAAGACTGGAGCCTAGGCCGAAGGCAACTTGATGATATGGGTCATGATCTCAGAAACCATGGTTAAGTCGGGTGTGTAACATTTGGAGTTATCTACACTAGCAGAAGAAAAAAATTCTCAGTTATTTTGCAAAAAATCTTTTTTGATTCTATCTTAAATATAGCAGATGTTATGGTCAATAAACTGAATGTACGTTCACCATTAGTGGTAAAACAAAGTTCTGAGAAAACTGGTGTTGAAATTTGAGAAACGAAAACCAATGCACAACTTTGTTTACATTTCAAAACGTCATAGCGACCAATATCAAAGATTTGTGATATTTATCTAGATTTTTGTATTTACAGACAAAAACTATGCTCAACTCAAATATCTAACCAGATTTCAGCTGGCTGCTATGGGAATAGCTGTATATCTATCACAAAATGTATTACTTATTTTTAATTTTGCAGATATTGGCTTAGAAGTGTTGTCGATTTTGAGCACAGCCATAGTATCACCTATGGCTTTACCAGAATATTTAGGAAAATAATAACAGTATTATTCGAAAACTATAAACTTCGATCTTGTTAAATCGAATAATTAATCTTATAATTAAATCTTATAATAATCTAATAAGAATCTTTAGGAAAATATCATCATCACTCCCTTCGATGTCACTGATTTTGACATCAGTTGGAATTCAAAGTACTCATTCAAAGTGTCCAAAATATCAGAGTTATCTTTAAAGTCGGCAAAAAAGGATCGATTACGTTTACCAGACACCATTTTCAGCACTTCCTGTTAGCGTAACGACGGTTTTAAGGTTTTTTTTCGATTGCTGGAGATTTCTATTGGCTAAACTGACATCAGTTTCAGAAAGCTCACTCTTCGATTGGTCAGGATGCATGTGTTGCAAAAATCGTTACCAATATTATAAATTCAGTTAGTGCAGCTTCAAAGTCGGATAACTCAACTTCGTGATTTGCGACTTGACCATGGTTTCTGAGATCGCGACCCATATGTTTTTTCATCTGAATATCCACCCGAATAAACTCCGACTCGTAGTTTCATTTCTTTGTACGTACTTTCAGGTCACAGAAGCTTGAACAATTCTGATAGCTTTGTGGGATATAAGATTTTAGCAAAATTCAAAGTCCGTTGGACTGTCAGTTCCTGAGATATAGCAAAATACCGACGACACTTCTATCCAAATGAAAAATTAAAATTGGTTGCCAAAAGAACACCAACTCTTTTTGCACTTCTGTACTGCCTACTTATGCTGAAAACATTCTGCACAAACCAATCGGTCTCATGATTTTACATAATTTTAAAAGTTCAAGTTGATTGGACTATTAATTCCTATTAGATATTCCCAAAGCTTTACACGGTAGGAAACTGTAGAGCTTTACACGGTAAAAAACTGTAGAGCTTCACACTGTAGAAAACTGTAGAGCTTTACACGGTAGAAAACTGTAGAGCTTTACACTGTAGCAAACTGTAGAGCTTTACACGGTAGAAAACTGTAGAGCTTTACACTGTAGAAAACTGTAGAGCTTCACACGGTAGCAAACTGTAGAGCTTTACACGGTAGAAAACTGTAGAGCTTTACACGGTAGAAAACTGTAGAGCTTTACACGGTAGAAAACTGTAGACCTTTACACGGTAGAAAACTGTAGAGCTTTACACGGTAAAAAATTGTAAATACAAAACTGGCATTTACTAAAAGAGGGTTTGTCCTTGTAAAATATTTTAAATAGATATTTATTACTTTCGATAGTCAACTACAGAATGTTAAAGCTTTTTAAAGGGCACAAAGTCTGGGAGATTTCAAAGTGCACATGGGAGTACATGCAGTTTTATATCAATGTTTCTAACCAATAAAATTTGTAATCGCTGGAAACCATAACTAACTGTTATGATAAATCAACTGTTACAGCCATTAATAAATATAGTCACGAATTGAATTATAAGCAATTTGATATTACCAAAGGGTTAGTAGTTTAGTGTAAGGCTTGTGAATGCTCGTTATTTATATATATAACATAACTGGTCATGCAGATCATATGTTAATTTCTAAGTGTTGGTGTGTGCGTCCAGATAGCGCTATAGATATAGCCCCCGCTGATTATTTTACCGATGGGGCCACTCGTTACGAAGCCCCTGTTAAGAATTATTTTTCATATGGTTCAATTACTATATATCTGGGGTCAAGGCCAATTCTTCTCGTGCGGACAATTACATTGAAATATTTTGAGACCAAAGTATATGCATCGCGATGCTTCTTCGTCTTTTTTCGTTATAGCTAAGAATTTATCTCCAACTTGAAATTTGGCGATTTTGGTACTGATTATAAACATTACCAAAATATATACATTGCATCGACATTTCGTAGTTTACATACTTGCTATTTATTTTACATCTACATTTAGTTCTCTACCAAGTTATTCCAGCTGCTCAGAAGACTTTTTCCAGCTACAGTATGTTTTTTATTCTGATTTGGTACCTTGTGTTCCACAATCATTAAATACGAACAAAGATTTTGTTCGTTTAAAAAATCTATTTATGTTATTTCTTTTAGTTCAAATTAAAACAACTTTGTTTGTATGTTCCTATCAGTGCTCCCTTTGTGTATTACCATTTACATATTTTCTTCTAAACCTAGCCAATTAGTAATTAAGTTTTTAAAGTTTGTCGCATTTTCGTTTTTATTTCAACTTGCATTTGTTAAACATAATTTGAGTATCGTGTTTGAAGTTTAAACATTATTTATTTTTCTATCACGGTTATTATTACTTAGTTTCCATTCTTTATTATTAATATTACTTTTTCGTTCAACCATTTTTGGCAGACATCATTCTAATAAAATTTCAACTACAAAATACTACCATATTTTTTTATTAATCTGTTAAGCACATGTATTCTCAAAAGTTACACATTGTCTAATGCCTCCAAAGAAAAGATCCTGTCCTGCACAAAATTATTTCCTCATGACTTGAAGTTTAAAAATTACTGTTGTTTGACAAAGTTTTAAAACCTTTTCAGTTGTTTTCATTTTCTATCCTAATATATTTCAACTATACAAAACACTTCTTTCATGATATGTAGTTTGAAAGTTAGAATGCCAAATGTTATTATAGTGTATATTTTAAATACAAATCAATTTTCTGTCCAAAAACTTTTTATTACTCGGGCAACGCCGAGTAGCACAGCTAGTCTATATATACGTATTACATAGCTGGTCATGCAGAGCATATCTTAATTTACAGAGTGGTTCATTCGATTGTTGGACAGTATATATAGCGCTAGAAGACATATGTTACTAGCAATGTTAGTAACATACTTACAGACAGTATATATATAGTGTTAGTAGACATATGCTACTAGCAATGTTAGTAATATATGTACTTACAGTCAGCATATATAGTGTAAATTAGTGTTAGTAGGCATAATTATGCTAGTAGCATATTATGCTACTAGCAATGTTAATAACACACTTATACATGACTTACACCAACTTTAATGGAGGCTAACAACTAGGATGAAGGCTAACAACTAGGAACCACCGACAATGGAGGCTCACAGCCTCCAACTAACAAGGTTAAATGCACACATTTAGTCAGAAGAAAGATCTAATGACAAACGGTTGCAAGTAGGATACGGTATATTCTGTTATGGGTCGTTGTTTAATACAACAGAATAACTTTACTTGTGTTTTTTAGAGGATTCCTCGGGCCAAGAATATTGATCGTCAAAATATCCGACCGGTTGCCGATCCGATAAAGTCAAATGGCCGCCAATTGACCTATGCCCTAGCCTATGCTCCCGAAGTACCCGTACCATCAGACGGAAGAAACCCAGCCTATGTAAGTTATCTTGATAAGTTAACATTGCTTTGGTTTTGAAAATAATAATGCAGTGGTAAATGACACTGCTAACAAGTGCTTATGCGCTTGAACAGAACTGAACACATGAAGTACATACAGTCATCCTTCATTTAAAAACATCGACTACCATTGACAGCAAAATCCTAAGGTGACAAAATTGTATCAACCCCTCATCCAGTTTTACAGACAACTCCTCCGCAAAAGCTGATAAAATAATACGCCAGCCCTAAATTGGCTTGCTTGTCTCCATTTTGGTAGAACAAAAAGTTGTAATCAAATCATGCAGCCAAAAAAGGCCTATGAATGACCTCAATATTTATAGAAATCTTGAGCGGTGTTAGTTTCCCAAATCGATTTCTTAATCTTAGTTTACTTTACCTGTTGTCTTCTACCGGGTTTTGGGGCAAGCATGGATGTAGCTTGGGATCCTAGTGCCAGGTTGTAAGCGTAAGTAGTGCCAATAATGTAAGCGTTATGTCTAATGGTGCCAAACTGACCCTCTTCATCCCCTAATAGGCCGATTTGTGGATTTTATCTTCATGCAAAAAGTACATATCCGTGTGTTGGAGTTTTCTCACATTGCACAAAGTAAATATTCCTACAATGGTTTGAATTCTTGTCTTTAGAAAAATTCAGCACTGTCATTGTTTATTTTTGTCTCAATTATTTTTTTTATCCAAAGAAATCTGGATATCTAAAAATCAGTGACAACCAAATCGATATAATGTGCATTTTATATGATTTTTCCCACATATAGACAAGTATAGCTTCTAAGTCTCATAGCTGTAGGTGAATGTTCAATTCTGCAGCTATGCTAATCTTTTTACATCCACCTCGCGCTGCATATATCAATGAGCTTCATACAATACTAGATAAAAAAAACTGCAGCGCATGATCACTGTGATAATTTGATAAATCAATATCAAAATGAGCTTGAGCAGCATTTCCATTATGATTTTGGCAAAATTCAGAGAAACATTCATAGAGCAAATACTTTTGTGAAGCTCTCAACATACAAGCAAGCGATCTTGCTGTGCAAAGATCTTTTTCCTGTTAATTTAAAATGCAATTTATTTTCTTTAGGTTGACGATGACCAGTATTTGGCAAGCGCCAGCGGTGTTAGTATACCAAGGACTGACTATCGGTAAGATTTCCACCAGGAGACAGGCGGCACCCACAGCTAGCAGACGTGATATCAAACAATGATTTGAATAAAAGACAATGCGAAAAGAAACATTTATTTATATATAAATACTGATATACAGTCACAGCTTCTCAAAGAATGCATTTTTCTGCTAAAATGTACGCTAAGTTAAATTTTTTCCCAAGTTTATCCCACTGTATGACTTTGACTTTTATTTATATAAATGTACTGTATTTTCTCAGAGTTTTAACGAACAAACTTCAAAAAACAACTGTTTATTCACAAAAGCAGTGTATATTTGTGTTTATTTACCAATAATAAATATGTTTAATTATTTTAATATCTAATGTTTTAGTTATTGTAGTTCTGATTTAGAGAAATAGTACTAATAAGCAATAAACTTGAGAGTTGTACACTCTTTTACAAAGACATTTAACTATAGTGCAGGAGTTGCAAGTTGGACTAATTGTAGTGTTTAACATAATGACAAAGTTATTCATCAAAGCATCCGGGTTACATTTTAATACTTTTTGAATGAAGAGAATAGAAATCCAAGAGTATTTGTATGAAATGATGTCACTTAGATACATCAGTAGCAAGTTATTCAATTTCCTATCAGTGTTTATTAGTGAAAAAAATCATATTCGGTAGTAGTATGTAGAGAGCAGATCTACACAAAAAAGTGACGGATCCAGCGGGGGGATAGAAAAAGGGGGCTGCGAATTAAATTGGCTAGGGGTGTAGATTGAATTGCGTGGAGTTGAATGAGATGTTGGGGTTTGGGGGGAAATTGTGGTGTAGAGTAGGGGGTTGAATTCGAGGGGGTATGGATCCGCTCCTGGCGTAATCGGCGGATTATCTGTGGATGAGTCATCCGATTAGTGGAGGATGAGTCATCCGATTAAACGTGGATTATCGCGGGATTAGTCGGGGGAATCGTTGCGGATTAGTCGGCCGAATCGTCGCGGATTATCGGTGGATTAGTGGGGGTGAATATCTGGGACATCGAGGGCTGGTTGGTTTTCCGGAGTGGATCTCGTGGATTATCGAGGAGAGCGAGAGATTACCGGATGAGTGAGGGGGTTAATATCTGGGACACCGAGGGGTTGATTTTCCGGAGAATGTTATATATTTGGTTGAATGAGAGATAAGTTTTTATTATAAAATATAAACTATAAATGTTACAAAAAATTCAAAATCATTCTGTCATTCGTTTTAAAAAGGAAAGTTTTGGAATACATCTTTCATCAATTTCTGTGTCACATCGAAGAACTAAAATAAGAGTTGATTTTCCCAAAGAATTGAGAAACTGAACAGGAAGTAACAAATCTAATCCTTCATTATTTCCAATATTATCATATATGAAGGTATCTTTAGGTGTAGTAGAATTTGAAATAGGCTGAAGATTACAGATAAAGTCAATATCTTGAAAATTCGATCCTGGAGGACATTGCAACATTGAAAGAGTAGAGTTATATCCACATAATTCTCCTCTGTAGAATAATTTGAAATCAATTAGAATATCTGTGGTTCATTAATTTTGTGACCTAATGATATATATAAACAGATTTCGCGAAATTCAATTTCGCGAAATTCACTTTCGCGAAATTCAATTTCGCGAAAGTTGACTACCCTAGGACACTTAAGTATTCGCGGCATCTAACTTTCGCGTTTTCGCGGAGTCATCATCACGCGAAAAATTCATGCGCGAAACTAAACTATCATAACGAACTAGCGAAAATTCGAAATTAAATAGCTATGTTCTACACAGGCCTGTATTCACTGGTTGCAAGTTGGGGGGCTAATGTTAGACGACTAGTTATGAACGTCTGGGGTGTGGAGAAGGAGGGGGGTGCTGTAAGCTCCCAACAGGTTTCTCTTATGTAGGGCCTCAGCCGGGCCTCTCATGTGAAGTTTTAAAAAATTTTATTGGCAAGTATCAACATTTTTCTATTTTTTGAGATTTGCTTTGTTTTAGCTGATGTGACTGACAAAACATTTTAAAATTAAAACAGGCAAAACTTGTATGCAGTTAAAAAGCTGAGAAAGAAGACATATTTTTCTTTTAAGCGTTTTAACAAAGATCATTTTTGCCGATTTTATTTTAAGTTCATTAAGTAGGATATGGGCAAGCAGATGTTTGCTAAAACTTGATATTTTGCAAACCTTTATAAAAGTCGTTAACAAGAATATTTTGCCGCTGATGAAGATAATAATGACGCCTAAGAACTACTAAAAGTTGATGTTTGTATCTATGGCTTCGAATAAAGTGATATTCTACAGCGATAAAAACCTTTCTATAGCCGTTGGACTATGAAATTCCTAAAAAGTTGGGGCGTCTTAGCCGGCCAGCTGTCCAAGGGAATACGGCCCTGTAGTTCATTGATATCCACAACAAAATCGTGATATTAGAAATGCAGATAATTTTGTGTGTGATTGAGCTCATTGGGAAATTTCTAGTAAATTCGTTAATACACCGAATGAGCAGCATGGCAAAGCAAATTAAGATAACAAGTTTTTTTGGAAAAGCCAAGACAAACGAAGAAGATGATGATATCAGTTTAGTCACCGAATTTGTAACTGATGAGGATGAAAGTCTGGTAGGTGAAGTCATACAATTAAATAATACTTATTGTAGTGATGAATTTTACTGCCAACCAAAAACGATAACAACCCTCACCAGGTCCAACCATGTTATACAGTTCTGGTTGTGATGTTGGTTGTTATCTATTTTCTTTTTTATGAGACATGTACTGTATTTGATTTTTTTAAATTTGAAATATTGTGAACTCAAAACGTGCCATGGCCATCGCTTGCTATAAATACTTGAGATATAATATCGGTACCATATCGGTCACGACGGAAAGGGCCGAGACGTCATTGATAGTCCAAGAAACAAATGGCAGCAAGCGATCACGTTGAATTATCGATTTCTGCCATACATTTATACCTGCGGGTTACAAATACAAACTAGTCGCAAATATAAAAACTTTTTTTACTAGAGGACCGGACCTGAGGAATCTAATTTGTTTGTTCCACTGTATTTATTTTCACATCACTATATTTTCGCACTCATCAGAGCTGCGAAATTAAGTTGCAGCGAAATTTTAGTCTGTGTGCTACTCACGAAACTAAATACTAGCGAAATATAAGTGTCCTAGGGTATATAATATATATAATGTGTAATTTTTGCGAAATTCACTTTCGCGAAATTCAATTTCGCGAAAGTTGACTATATAATATATATAATGTGTAATTTCGCGAAATTCACTTTCGCGAAATTTAATTTCGCGAAATTCAATTTCGCGAAAGTTGACTATATAATATATATAATGTGTAATTTCGCGAAATTGAATTTCGCGAAATTCACTTTCGCGAAATTCAATTTAGCGAAAGTTGACTATATAATATATATAATGTGTAATTTTTGCGAAATTCACTTTCGCGAAATTCAATTTCGCGAAAGTTGACTATATAATATATATAATGTGTAATTTCGCGAAATTCACTTTCGCGAAATTCAATTTCGCGAAAATCTGTTTACTATTTTCGCTTCATTGATTCTGTTGGATACGCCACTATTCTTCAATATCCCGTATAAGAAGCTTGCTCAGTGTAATTTTCCTTTTCATCACTTAGTCCTGCTCCTGATGCCTACTTATATACAGATTGAGATTTTGGGGCAATCGAGCGTTGATACCATAAGGCTTGTATGCTTCAGCTAGAATTCTGTTAGCCGGCTACTCGCGATTAAGTTCGTTGAGTGTCGCTGTGTTCAGGCTGTCGTGTGGACAAGCGCCTTGGCATTCGACCTGACTGTTTTCCTAGGCTTGCCTATGGAATTCTCCTGTTTGGTTTGGCTTAACCATTCCATAACAGTCTCTTGCCCAGTAAATAGAGGGATGAGCAAAAAAAAAGAAGGCCCAATTGACAGATGGAGGAATTGTACTAAGGTAGGTATAGGTAAGTATTCGTTTTGAAGAGAATATAAAGAAAATGAATATATGTATTGTTTTGAATAAATGTAGTATGTATCATTTATTCTCTCAAAGATTGATGAATGATAACAGGGTTCTCTTTACCAAAAGTATTTTGTCATGATTTTACCGAAAGATTGTGTGTTATATATCACTTCACAGTCTTTTCCATATTTTGAAGATATCAGTTAGAATGTGATGCGAGTAGATTCTGGTGTTATTTGGATTAGTTGGGGGAATATTTGAATGAGTGAATTTTTTTTTTGTAATTATTCGAAATATTCAATTCGTTTGTCGTTCAGCTTTTGTCATTGGTTACATCATATAGATAGCAACTGAGAAGTTTTTCAAGTTTTGGATTCCATTTTAAGATTCGTCTCTTCTTGATGAACAGGAAAATTACATCAACCCAATGAGATAGATAGGGTAGAGGCGATACGTACATTCTCTGTTATTAACTAATGACGACTCGAGCAGTCCACCGTATTGTTGTAGTCAAAACGTAAACAAAAGCACGTGCTCTACCATTGTTGATGTATAGGATGCAGCTAATGATTGGATCAGCAAGCGTACGCGCCTACTTCTGTTTACGTAATGGCTTTGCCTTTACAACCATAACTGAACTCTCGTCCTACCTCAAGTCACGTGATGTCGCCTATAGTCTGTCTATCTTATTGCGCAAACCTACCTTCATTTTATGAATGGTGAATCATAATCTGTAACTTCGACTTATAACCGAATAGAGCATTTGCAAAATCTCGAACACCACTTCAAGTTTTACTTATTTCAGAATTTTATCAATTGGATTTGTTATCAGCTCTGACTCATTTAGTCTCCCAAGTAGTTCAGTGTCTTGTGCTCTGCATGGAATCGACTCAGATATTCTGCTTGGAGCGAGTGCAAGTACAATTCTTCATGCAACTTTATTGTTTCATACGGATGTCTCAGAACAATGTTAAATGAAACCGAATGATTGAATAATACCGAGAATGAGAATAAACAGTGATGTAATGGTGTCCCAAAGAACTCAATATTCCTATGTGTAAAGAATTAACTTCTACAACATTGTTGAAGTCAAATCAATATTTTTGAAAAAAAAACATGTGATGTCTGACCAATTCCGAAGTAACAATAAAATAAACTTTTTTAGTTTCCAGTTCTACAACAATCGATTCCCATTCAAGACTATATTGATAGATATCGCTCCGAACTATTCAGCGATGTAAAGCATCAAAATGAAACTAGCTATGCAGCAATGTAAAGCATCTAAGTAAAACTAGCTATTCATCTATGTAAAGCATCTAAGTGAAACTAGCTATTCAGCAATGTAAAGTATCTAAGTGAAACTAACTATTCAGCTATGTAAAGCATCTAAGTGAAACTAGCTATTCAGCAATGTAAAGCATTAAAGAAAAACTAGCTATTCAGCTATGTAAAGCATCTAAGGGAAACTAGCTATTCAGCTATATAGAGCATCTAAGTGAAACTAGCTATTCAGCAGTGTAAAGCATCTAAGTGAAACTAGCTATTCAGCAATGTAAAGCATCTAAGTGAAACTAGCTATTCAGCAATGTAAAGTATCTAAGTGAAACTAGCTATTCAGCAATGTAAAGTATCTAAGTGAAACTAACTATTCAGCTATGTAAAGCATCTAAGTGAAACTAGCTATTCAGCTATATAGAGCATCTAAGTGAAACTAGCTATTCAGCTATGTAAAGTATCTAAGTGAAACTAACTATTCAGCTATGTAAAGCATCTAAGTGAAACTAGCTATTCAGCAATGAAAAGTATCTAAGTGAAACTAGCTATTCAGCTATGTAAAGCATCTAAGTGAAACTAGCTATTCAGCTATGTAAAGCATCTAAGTGAAACTAGCTATTCAGCTATATAGAGCATCTAAGTGAAACTAGCTATTCAGCTATATAAAGCATCTAAGTGAAACTAGCTATTCAGCTATGTAAAGCATCTAAGTGAAACTAGCTATTCAGCTATGTAAAGTATCTAAGTGAAACTAACTATTCAGCAATGTAAAGCATCTAAGTGAAACTAGCTATTCAGCTATATAGAGCATCTAAGTGAAACTAGCTATTCAGCTATATAAAGCATCTAAGTGAAACTAGCTATTCAGCTATGTAAAGCATCTAAGTGAAACTAGCTATTCAGCTATGTAAAGTATCTAAGTGAAACTAGCTATTCAGCTATCTAAAGGTGAAGTTGAGTCCTCGGAAGCTCCAATAACATAATATTTTCTTTTAAAAAGTGGTGGATCCATAACAGTGGTGGATAATTTCAGAATTTATGAAGTTTACAATCGAAGTGAATAATAAGAGGTTCTTACTTTAACCGAATTATCTAATCCGTCTGTAAACCCTATCGAGATTATCGAGCTCCAACTGACTTTATATACCATCCCTTCCGTAGCTCATCTCCTATATCATACTACCACTCAATATATATTCGAGTTCTAAAAATAACGTATAATTCCATTGCAGACACGTCATTCTCAATCGGGAACGGCAAAGAAAGAGAAGACGTACGAACGCCAACGCTCTCGCGGAGAAGACCTATACCTTAATCCTATAGTGTCAGCTTCATCGGAGCAAGTTCTAACATATTCTGAATGTGAATATTCAGTTTAAAATTCCACAATCGATATTCTAATTGATTTCAAATTATTCTACAGAGGAGAATTATGTGGATATAACTCTACTCTTTCAATGTTGCAATGTCCTCCAGGATCGAATTTTCAAGATATTGACTTTATCTGTAATCTTCAGCCTATTTCAAATTCTACTACACCTAAAGATACCTTCATATATGATAATATTGGAAATAATGAAGGATTAGATTTGTTACTTCCTGTTCAGTTTCTCAATTCTTTGGGAAAATCAACTCTTATTTTAGTTCTTCGATGTGACACAGAAATTGATGAAAGATGTATTCCAAAACTTTCCTTTTTAAAACGAATGACAGAATGATTTTGAATTTTTTGTAACATTTATAGTTTATATTTTATAATAAAAACTTATCTCTCATTCAACCAAATATATAACATTCTCCGGAAAATCAACCCCTCGGTGTCCCAGATATTAACCCCCTCACTCATCCGGTAATCTCTCGCTCTCCTCGATAATCCGCGAGATCCATTCCGGAAAACCAACCAGCCCTCGATGTCCCAGATATTCACCCCCACTAATCCACCGATAATCCGCGACGATTCGGCCGACTAATCCGCAACGATTCCCCCGACTAATTCCGCGATAATCCACGTTTAATCGGATGACTCATCCTCCACTAATCGGATGACTCATCCACAGATAATCCGCCGATTACGCCAGGAGCGGATCCATACCCCTCGAATTCAACCCCCTACTCTACACCACAATTTCCCCCCAAACCCCAACATCTCATTCAACTCCACGCAATTCAATCTACACCCCTAGCCAATTTAATTCGCAGCCCCCTTTTTCTATCCCCCCGCTGGATCCGTCACTTTTTTGTGTAGATCTGCTCTCTACATACTACTTTCGGTTGCTACCACAAGCTTTTTAAATAACCAACTAGCAACTTTGGTAGCTGTAAAAAGAGAGGCTTCGAAAAAAACAAAAGGAAGATGATACACTATTTTTCCATGACATGCATAATTTGAGCAAATCTGCAAGTTAACCTCATCATGGAAACGACATAAATCCGCAAGCTAAACGAGTTTTGCGTTTCACAAAACTTTATCGAATCCATCATGTTTGCAAATAATGGAAACAGCACTTGCGAATGATGCATATTACTTGCGTACTAAAATACAGCGCCAGCTATTCAATTCTAAATATTTGCAATAGCTCCCGTTGTACTAACATGTGTGTCGTTTATCATTAACTTATGGCGTACAAATCCTTACCTTTTTTCAACAAGGCGCTGGAGTCAATCCACATCATGTGAATATCCATAGAAATACTCAATTCTCACGATAACACAACTTGCTCACAACTCCAAATCTGCATGATGCGCACCGTGGAAACATAGTGTAGGTCGTCAAGGAAACATAGTGATGGTCGCCGTGGAAACATAGTGATAGACTTCGCTGATTTCATCCTACACCAGCTCGGAAGGATATCTCAGGCTATGGTTTACACTTGTCACATATTTATTAGCCTGACTAGACAATTGGGTATTTTCAACTCCATCCTTGGTGACAATTAGTAAAAACAAGTTGCTAATAATAACTGAATGGTGACTACATCAAGGATACGCAAGACTTCCCAAAATTTGCAGCAAAAAAATATGCAGCAGCCAAAACGAAGACTGTCGATTCACGGACCAGTTTAATGAAAAAAATACGCAGCAGAGAAAATAAAAACAGCTAATTTATGAACCATTTTATTAAAGACAAAACAGCAGACATAAGAAAAACAATCGTTTTACGAACAAGTTTAATAAAGAAAAACATGCAGCAGGCAAAATGAAGACAGTCGATTTACGAACAAGTTTGATAAAGAACAACACGCAGCAGACAAAATGAAGACAATCGTTTTACGAACAAGTTTAATAAAGAAAAACACGCAACGGACAAAATCGAAAATGTTGGTTTACGAACAAGTTTAATGAAGAAAAACACGCAGCAGACAAAAAAAAGACGGTCGATATACGAACAAGTTCAATAAAGAAAAACACGCAGCAGACAAAACAAAGACAGTCGATTTAGTAGACTGTTTCTTTACATTTCTCCTTCCAGATGCACAACTATGCTTAAAAATAATACTCTCCTTCTTACCAGCCATATTAACATAAAGGAACAATTAACACCATTACAGCTACAGAGTTCCGAGTCTATAGGAAGTGACCAAATGTTTATGGGTAAAAATGTCTGGTTGAAGAGGTTGCTAGGCAACCAACTAGAGTATACAAGGCCTGTGCCAGTTATGTCATCACTTACCAATATGGCTACCCAAATAAGAATCCTTGAAAAAGTAGCCAGCCATTGGATGGCTAGGCAACAGACCCAATATATCTTCTGCATCGCCTATGAGGTTTAAAATGGCAGGCCATGTCCGATTAGTGCTTAGAGCAGAGACAAACTTTTACGCATTGCATTTCGCATATTAATAAACTTAGCCGCATGGGCGCTAAGCCCAACTTTTAGACCGCAGTTACCTGAACTACTATTAGCCTGATAGAAATTATTTTTATGGTGTTGCTCTCAAAGTTTCAATGAAAAAAACCGAAAAGCTTACGAGTTGGAAAAAAGATTTCGATACAAACAGAAGCAATGAAATAATTAATTGTTATTGATGCAACTGAATCCTTATTAGTACGATTTTGTGGACAATTTTCTACTGATCTCTTGCTATTATGGGTTCGTAAAGATCAAAGAACGTTCAAGTGGCGTGCACTTGAAGGGTGGCGGTCTATTTTCCAATTCGAGGCAACAGTCAAATAGAAGTGACGGTCAAATAAAGATGGCGTTTGATTAGAGGTTTTATGGTATATAGATCGCGATTATAGATTATGATACAAACCTTGAAAATGATAAAAGCTTGGCTAGGAAGGTGTGCTGTATTGCTTTCCAATGTAAGCGCCGAATAGTTTTGCAAGTGCTTATAACGGTACACACAATTGGGCAGTTAACTTTTTACATCTAAAATGTGATAGTTTGCTGAGTTATAGCATAACTGACCAATAGAATATGAGCTAAGCAAAATAAATGGGTTCTGATTAAATTCCAATGCAATAGACCTTAGTGTTTCATCAAAGCTCGCTTGCCTTGCGCACATTTCATCGCTTGATTTCTGTACACACGAACTGCTTCTATGAAAGGTTAAAAATCAACCATTTCCTCATTATGATTCAAGAGTAATGAATAACCGCACAAGTATTCCTGAATACAGCAAGGCAGTGAAATGGTGCAAGTGGAAAAACATTGGTCTGCCAAAACTTGCGAGTTCGTACCCCGCTGAAAGTAATCTTTTTCGTAACCTTTAGAAGTGGCTTTGGACAGACATGGCTATTATTATAGTAAATAGATTTATGTGCGGCTAATATACATGTACTAAATGATAGCGAGCTTGAACTTGCAACTTTATTGGCCAATCTTCAACAAATGTAAGCATAATTGAAAAGTGAACATTTTGCATGAAACAAAAATACAACAGATTTGATCATTAAGACCGAAGAGCATTTTAGATTTCTCAAGGTCGAGCAGTATTACAACAAAGCTCTCCGCATATATAAGCCAACTGCAAAGAAACTAGACATCAATTATAGAAAGCAAATATGAAACTTGTACCAATGAAACACTAGCACCTGAGATAGTTGTCTCCCCTAGCATCAACACTTCTCAACAAAACATGGTTGCAGTTGCCAAATTTTAAAAGGATCTGTCAATCTTATGAACTGGCTAATTATCCCGAGAAGCTTGTCTGTAGAACTCCTGACAGCATCGTAAACATTTCTGGTAGACCTCCTCAAAATCTGCCTCACCTCCCTACAAAGTAGCTAAACGTGATATGAAAAACCTAGGACTTCACTTATCAAAAGTGTTGACAATCACTGAAAAGAAGGTTACACATGTGCAAGAGATGATAGGATAAAAGCTGCCATTCTAGATAATACAGGAAATATCACCATGACAGCAGCTCTTGCCACTCATGAAAACAATAGCAAGCTGTCATAATATCTTTGTATCTATGAACCAACTGACAAAACATTAAAACTCAGTCTAGATATGGTTGACCTTTGTGAACCAGGTCAAATTATAAGGAAAGTTATGCATCTAGGAGCTTAACCCTTTCACTGGGGAAACGACATAAACGTCTTTTATTAGTTCCGTGGGCAAAGAATGTTTGCGCCATTTTCGGTATATAAGTTTATAAATCCGTCGCCTAGTATAATGAATAAATGATACAAAAGTCGTAAATATTGACAGCAAGATGTCCGTCTATCAATTATGATATGAAACGATCATCTGAGGTCATTGCTTTATGCTACAAGCTAAAGAAATACAAAAACGCGATGCCATCAAAAAATGGAAGACGCAAAAGTCAGCATCTGACTCGGCCTTAGAAATGAAAAAAGAAACTGTATTTGATTTAACGGTGGTCAGTGGTCTTTAGACTGATCCGTACGACAATGATTCAGATGATTGTAGGAATGTAAACTCTGAAATCTTCAAATATATAGAGGAAAGTCATGGTTACGGTAGTTCGGACGATGATAATGTTTTATCCACTTATACTGCTGCTGTGAATACTAGAACCCTGCCTCATAATAGCAACTCCAGTACAAGCAACACAGTGCTACTAGCTCTAGTACACAGGTTGCTACTGTGGAGAAATCAGAAGATGGAGCACATGTAACTAAACAGGCTTTTAATGGTTAGAAAAATGTTACTGACGTAAATGCTGACAAGCCTTCATCACTTCACAACTTTTCCTTTTAATCGTGGCCCAACTTCACATCGCCTGCTGATTATTTTGACTACTTCCTTCCTACTGAGCAAAACGGAAGTGTTTTGTGGGAACTTATAGTTGCAGAATCTAACAAGTATTTCGAGTACCGTAAGTCCTCATGCTCAAGCCGCGCGGCTTGTGCTCAAAACCAGATGATTCACGAAAGAAAAAATAATTCTCCTACAAGCCGCGTATGCCCACAGACCGCGGCTAATGACCGAGGTTTTGTCATCCTTGACCCCTTCAGGAGCGAAAGTGTTGAGAAGAGTTTCGTTATACCCAGTACTTTTGAATTAGAAAACAGGCTACATCAGTACATGTGAAAAGAATGTTCTTTTACTTCCAAGTTCGAATTAAAATTTCTAAACCCTTGCATCAACAACTTTTTGCCATGTCTCAGCTAAATTTTTATTGTGCTGTTAGAGGGCTATCACGTTTATGGAAATATGTGGTCAGGAAAGAAACGGTTTTAATGACCTACGACTGTGGTGAGTTAAACATTAGCGATAATTTCTTCGTTAGTCTAAAGTATTCCATAGACATAACCCTGAAAATAAACGAGTAGGTCGCCAAAATCCCGTACATAAAGTTGTATCATGACTGCGGTTCTATGGTTATAGCGCGGAACTGAGCAAAGACCGCATTTATCGAGAAGCCGCCCTAAGCCTCACGTAAGTTTTAAAAATTTGGATTTAGCCGCGGCTTATTACCTTGAACCAGAAGCCGCGGTCGACGACAAGTCACGCGACTTGAGCATAAGGACTTACGATATACACATGCACAGATGGGAGTTCTGCAACTACATTAAGTTCCAAACAGCATTTATGGGAAAGCGCTTCAGTGGAGCGACTAGGGGCACTTATTGGACTGTTTCTGAACTATAGACCTATTAACTATAATTAATAGTATAGTGAATAGGCCTATGGTCTAAACAAAGGTTTGTGAAAAGCTTCAAACAATGCAACTTACTTTGATAGAAAGTATCACAGTGAAAGCCAATAAATTTTAGTTCAAGCCACATATGTTCATAGAATATTAATTTTATTGAATTTCCAACAAAAAACTACAAGATTCAGATCATTTTTGAAAGACTTCAAACCTAGCGGAAGGGCCAAGCATGCAAGGAATATGAGAAAAAAACTCCTAACAATTTATCAGCCAAATTCAGGAAATGATTATAATTCCTTAAACCATAACTGTCACGTACAACTTTTATTGTATTGACTAGGTAAATCAGACACACTGACTCCGATTTTGTACTCAAAATAAAGATTGGTACACTAACTTTCAGAGTAATGAAGGCTTTTTTACAGTGTTTTAATATCGGCCGCCGCACAACAAGCTCCGCCCATAAATACGTGACATAACTTAGCTTTTTAGGTACGGAAATTAGGGATGTTTAGACCGATTAGAGTGATAGAGATGGATGTCTTAAAACCCATTATTATCTAAATTCAGCCTTAAAAATAATCTCAGTCTTTTCTGAAAGGTAGATAAGCTATTTAACATTGCATATTTAAAAAATGAGCTCAAGAAAGCGCGAAAACAATGCTAGCTTGTGATAAAATCGAGCTTTTTTGTGCTCATTTTTTTCGGCATTCAGCCTATTTAAACATCAGGTGATAAGCTACGAGCAATTTTAAATAGTATATCTACCTTTCATAAAAGATTGAGATTATTTTACAAGCTGGATTTAGATAATAATGGGTTTTAAGACACCCATCTCTAGTGTTCTAAATCAGACTAAACATGCCTAACTTCCGTTCTTAAAAAAGCTAGGCTTCGTCACATATTTATGGGCGGAGCTTGTAATGCCAATTGTGTTGTTTTCGAGACGGATATTGGAACGCTTTCAAAAGCCTTAATGAATTTGAAGATTAATGGACCAATCTTTATTTTGAGTACAAAATCGGAATCAGCGCGTCTGATTTACCTAGAAAATATGATAAAAGTTGTACGTGACAGTTATGGTTTAACATATATGTTTGCTGGTTTATTATAAGTTACCGATTTTAATTTCATTAAAATAAATATTCTTCAAAAAGAACTTTAAAAACTCATTTAACAATAAGTTGATACTCGGCTGCGTACTACAGAGATTATAATCAAAATAGTCCATTTATCAATATACATCTTGAATATTGAATAAATTATTCAGTAGAAAAATTATTTTGGATAAATAAAGTTGTTCGTCCTGTTAAAAACCCTAGACTTTACACTCTTTGAACCTCTTTTAAAAGAGCTCAGAAATAGGAATTTTACAAGATTTATCTACCGTACAGGATGAATTTATTCGCGGAGTTATATTTCGCGAAAATTGACTTTTCATGCATATTCGCGGATGAATTTATTTGCGGCTGAAAACTGCCACTCTCTAGGAAAAGTTAACTCTATTACTCTAGCAATAGAGTTAACCTTACGCATGCGCGGCTGCGCGCATTGCACGTTTCGTTTTCTATTTAGCTTACAACTACGGGTGGACCGTACGAAGCTATAAATGCTTTGTTGCGTTCAGAGGTTTTCACGAATATTCACAGATTTGGAGGCCTTTGATGAACCAACAATTTGTGGTAAGTAATGAGTTTTTCACATTTACTAAATTAGTTGAATCTTACTTTGGTTCTTCGGTAAAACGCAATATTTATTTTTTTCCGTCCCTACCGCTTCATTATTTGTTTTAGTATGAGAGAGAGATTTTTCATCATACACGGAAGAACAATGATTGCAAGGGTGGTGTATGTCATTTTTTAGAAGATCACGAATCATGCAGGGAAGTCTGGAAATTCAGATAGAAGTGACCACAGCTACTTACGAGGAGAATATATCTGATTTTTAAAAAAGAGCAAAAACGCCTTTACGAGCACAAATCTTTGGCCAGCCGGCAGAACTTTGCAATAGTAAGCTACGAGGAGAGTTCTGATGACAACTTCCTTACCAGCCATGTAGGAGCAAGAGAATCGCCTTTAACATCTACCCAAGACAGTGACAGCGATGTAGAGCTGCTATTACCAAAATAACTAGTCAGAGAGCGCCATTACACGCTAGTATTCACTTATCAAGAGTATCAGTTTAATTTTATTGCTCTAGACAACCACAATATAGACTAAACTGTTTATATTTACTCCATTCATCGTTTGTAAAATTTTATTTGTACACTCAAGTTTGTAATAAATTATAATATATCTATGCATGAAATAAAATATATAATTTAATCATGTTTGATGCAGCGATATCAAGGAGTTGTTGTCAATGAAGGGGTCTAGGTTGACTGGTTGCTTCTCTGCCAATATTCCTGCCTTGATGAATATTACTACTTGTCTCTAGTTTTCGTAATCGGAGTAGGTCGTTTTATTCTCAATCTGAAGTAAACAAAAAAGAAAAAAATCTTAACAAGTGTCAAGGAAGTACAAAAACAATAGCTGAAGTATTTAATGAAAGCGATCAGTTTTTAAACAAAAGAATTAACTAATGCAGTTAATAATGGAAAAACGTATCTGCACTGCACATCAAATACATACCATAATGTCCAGATCAGAATCATGATCGTCCTCAACTTCGGTATTCGAGATTGATGGAGTTGATTTCAATGTATAATACTAATATAAAGACTAGGAGAGCTTTTTTGCGACGATGAAGCCATGCCGAACTACTTGTAAAAACCTTGAATAATTTTGTAAAGTTTGCTGCAATGGCAATAAAACTCGAACCCCGGCGAGGATTTTAAAGAAGTTTTGGAACTCGGCTACGTTTAGTACTTCTGCCTAGTGGCTATTTTCGCTATGACGCCATTCTGCCTATCTTGTGACAACCTTGAATAATTTTGTAAATAAATGTGATGCATTGGCAATGGTGTTAGCTCAAAGCCTAGGCAATGATTTTAAAAATGTTTTGGAACTCACCTACGTTTAGTAGTTATATTAAAAACTAGCCTAGCGACTAGTTTTCAATTTGATGCAGTAGTTATTCTCCCTTGTGATAAAAAATAGAACTAATTATTCACGGAATTTAATAATTCGCGGAGTTGACTGCTCGCGAAATCGCGAATTTTTATATCCATCGGATATTTTCATCCTGTACGGTATATATAAATGTTAAAGTTGTGTGTGCGTCCTTCAGTTTGTCCAGCAATAACTATTAAACATTGTACTGAAGAATCTGCATCGCATAAGATTTGATCTCGGAACCTCCTGCTCACCAGGCAAATTTCTACCAATTACACTACACGAGATTGATGGATTCATTAGGCGATATATGTCATTATGTGGGTGGAAATACGCCACAGCTCTTTGTTATACCACAGTGTAATTTTATGCTTGTTCTCACGGCTCTTATTAGTAAGCTAACTCAAATTGGTTATTGGCAATGCGCCCGGCTGAAGGCAGGCAACTACATTACTTCACACTGTTTCTAAGCTGATTTTTCATATCCGTGCGTTGCACTGGGCATTTCGCTAGTAAAATAATAAAAACGGATTTAAATTATGTAAAAAATCAACAAACATGAACACCTGAGGAAATAACTTCAAAAAGTCAAATAAATAAGCTCTAATCATACAAACATACATAGTACGGATCATCGATAATCTTGCCACCCTGTTTATCGTACTCTCCCAGTAAGCCAAGCACGGCACGATTGTCGGCAGGTGCCAAGGACTTTATATTTCTACAAAATAAAAGGTTTCTGAAGGGCTTTCTCTAAATAGTACAGTAGATGTTCTTATAATGTAAACCTTTCATATAAATTCTGCCGAACAAAACAAATTATGTAAAGTTTTTGCATCATATTACGTAAATAATTCCATGTAAAATAAAGCTTCCAGTCGATGCAACGTAAAGCATCAAGATGGTGGAAGTTCCCAAATTTGATTTGAATAACGGGAGTCCCATAGAAGTCTTAAAAGTATCATTTTCATATCTTGCTCTTGAAAGAGAAAACGACTTCAAATAGAACTATGAATATATCTGGAGTATCTATAATATAAATTTTACTGTATTTTCGACAAATTACAAATTTGTCATTTGACAATTACAAAATTCTCGTTTTTATTTGCAAGCCAGACCTTACTCAGGAAAAAAGGGAAAGAAAATGTAATTTAAATGAACATTGAAAGTGTGCACTCCCCTTAAGGGGAGCATAAGCTTTCCATGTCAGTTTAAATCAATTTTTACACTTTTTCCGGCACCAGAAAGCCTATGTTGCAACCGAAAAATAACTTCCATGTCCAAAATAAAGTGAAAAAAGATCTTTACTATAATAATATATGTCTGCCCATTTGTACGAAGCCAGGGTAAAAAACTAGAATAAAAGATTGCTTTCAGTGATACTCCAACTCTTGAGATTCCGCTTGGTAGACCTACACTCTGACACAAGTACTAATCGATCTCTTTTAGGTATTTATGATTAATTGTACGCAAACTTATTATCTGTGCTTTATCGGCAGGGTATTAGTATATACAGAGATAACCCAATATGTCATTGTTCTCCTGGAAGTATGAAAAATAATATTTCTAAGACTAACTATTAGAACTCTCATTATTTAAACCGAATGTGAGAACTTTCACCGACTTGATCTTCAAGTCTAATCTTTAATCTAAATTCTTTAAGTTAGGTAAAATCTACATAAAAGGAGGTTTAGATTATAGGAGAGCCTACTGTATGTGCTTGTACATGCCTGTCTGTAGATCTGCTTGCACGACTGTTGTATATATACATATATTGTGTAGACATACATAACATATGGGCATAATATATAGAAATACATAATATACATGCATAATATAAATACATAAGATATGTACATAGTATGAATACATAATATATGTACAAATACGTAATATATTTAAATATATAATACTTATACATAATAAAAATAATTAACATCTTTAGGTGGTATCACTACATAACATACATAGATACAAAATATATACCCATATAGATACATTTATTATGTATACACAACTTATATATAATATATGCACGGTGAAGCCCTCGCCATACGATTTTAATTCGATCCAGTGTTGGCATCATAAGATGAAAATGTCGTATAGAGAAATATAGAAATCCATAACAATTATCTAATGTAAACACCCTCTGATAAAAATCATCAAAATTATACATGTACAAAAATATACATATTTTTGTACATGTATATTAAAATTAGTAACAAAATAATGTTAACCTTAGTAAGTATTATTAGCCAGAGTGAATTTAGTGGTTGTGATCTGCATTAAAATGTAACAATTAAAATATACTATGTGCGGTACTTACCATAGGAAGTTTATGCCTTCTAGACAGATGTATAATATAGACGTTGAATATAACTTTAATGGATGTAGTTTACTAAACACATACTTAAATCCAAGTTTTAAGTATGTTACTAAACTACACTTCAACTTTGCCATCGGCTAAAGTTTTATCACCTATCTGTTGTCAGTTTAATTTTCATTATAACTTATATATAATTATATACTATGCATATTACTACTACATAATAATATAAATATTATGACTAATATTGGATGACAATGAACTGTGAAGGAGCGAGCATCACATCTCTTTTATGAGTATCTTCGTTATTCCGACACATTCAGCACACTAGCCGACCAATTTAAATTTTGAGAGAATTTTTTGTTGATAAAGCAAATAGCAAAAAGATTTCGTAAGGCGAGATCAAAAAAACATTGAGTTTGACACTGTAAAGAAAAAAGTTTGTATAACATGGTCATTGTAACTCAAAGGTACACTGTAGTTATACCTCGACATTCTACAAGTGTTTTAATATACGAAAAACTTGAGATATGAAGAAAATTCGGATCAAACTTTTGCGTTTAGATACAAGACAAATTTGAGATAAATGCATGCGAGATGTGGTCGCTAGGTGGGAGAGTATGAACGTGAGCAACATCACTCGACCTTTTTTGTCAGATCAACAAGGATTTAAATAGGCCGGCTAAAAGTGATACGATAAAAGCAAGTCTAAATGTGAGACAAAAAGAGCCAGGCCGGAATATGGTGATAACCGATGAATAAAAAGAAAGAATTGGAAGTTTAGCGTAAGATTAAAACTCATGTTCAAGTGTGGGCATAAACTAAATTCATTAAATTAAATTTAGAGTCCATGTTTTGTTAGTGTCACAAAAGTGTAGTGTACTAACTGTGTTTCCATCAAGTATCTCTCACACCGCCGCTACTCTGTCTCAGAGAGAAGCGTTACCAACTGTCTCGAAGGTGAGAACTCCATACAGTATTTACATTACATAATTACATATTACATAATAATGACGCATTTTATTGCAGCTCACAACAACTAGTTCGCCAATTACTTTGGCTGATGAATTACAACAATCAAACACACATTTTTATATTTTAATATCCTGTTATTAGGTAGTTTTTAGATGATGGGAACTTATAACTTTGTATTTATTATCTCAATATAGGAAAGATTGATTTTAGATATGAGAGAATTGATATACGATCAGTCTCGGGAGGTATTACGCTCGTATGTCAAGTCAAGACTGTAAATAATATATACAAATACAGTCAAACATGGATAACTCGTCCACGGATAGCTCGAACACATGGTTAATTCGAACGGTTTCTTTGGTCCGTTCCCACGTAATGATAAATTGCTATAGATAACTCGAACTCAACACTGTTAATTCGAACTGTTTTTTTGCCCAACGGCTACCGAAACGGTTGTTATCGCTTTAGAAAATCACTTTATTCAAAGCCATAGAGCTAAACCTCATCTTTTCGTAATTCATAATCGTCGTTATTACCACCATCGGCAAAATATTTTTGTCAACGACTTTTCTAAAGGTTTGGTGAAATTTGATTTATACTGCTATACGATGAATAGCACGGGCTAGCGGGTAAGGAAGAAGGGCATGCAAGGATTTTCGCCACGCACATACAAAACAAAAATCGCATGTTGTTTTTGTTTTGTATGTGCGTGGCGAAAATCCTTGAGTGCGTGGCGTAACCCAGCTAGCCCGTGATGAATAGTTTTCCGACGTTGATTCCATGTTGAATCAACGTTGGAATATTGAATGTTTAAAACGTCTTAAAAATTGTTGTAATTAAACGAATACGTTGTCTTAGCTACAAAACACTATTCATCGTTTGACCTGAACACAGAATACGTGTGTACATTCAATAAGTATCTATTAAAAAAGCGTGAGTGATATAAAATGTACGTAAAACCTCGTAAAACTTCTAATTGAACTGCCTCGGAGTGTTGCTCTTAACGAATCCCAGGTAAAATAAAGGTAATCTTTGCATAAACTTCAAGAAAAAACGGCAAAATTGATCGTGAGTAAACCCCCAAAAGAAAAAAATGTCTTTTCTTTTGAGCATTTCAACAACGATCAAGTTTTGCCAATGTCAATCTAAAAAACGTCCTGGCAATAATATCACCTCAAACAATGAACCAATCTCAAGTGATAGAAAAATCTCTATACTTTTTGATAAAAACGTTTTAAACTTTACATTAGAAGCATTTAATTCGAAACAAGCCATTTGTGCTTTTGATTTATATTATAGTTTGTATATGTACATGTATCTACTAATAAATAAGTAAATAAATGGACTTGTGACAGTGCTCTAATAACTTGAACGCTCTGATAATTCGAACACTTTTGCTCGGTCCCGTGAAGTTCGAGTTATCCATGTTTGACTGTACATAATATATATACGCAATATAAATGAATTAAATACGTACAAAATATATATATAAATATTGCAGTAGAAGCTCCTACAACGTAAATAATCATCTCCCGGAATGTTTGTTACGGGGATTTTACGTTATACAAACAGTAATATACATGTAAATTTCCTAATCTATTCCAAGATCTCTCCCAACTCACCCCTTTGGCTATAAAAAACTAGACATAACTTTTCAATTTAATGGCTGTATCGCAACTGTGAAATTATAGGTTTTTATCAACAACTTTTCTCTTTTTTCTTACCACTTTCACTCGGTTTACAGTCGATGATTGCAGTAATTTTACGTTGCTTAAGTTATGGGGAACGCACATGTTCAAAGTCAATTTAAATCAATTGTTGCATTCGTTTCTATACAGCGAGGCCTATTCCGCAGTGGAACAATATTTTTCAGGTCTAAAATGAAGCACAACTAAAATAAAACCGTACTATAATAAGATCTGTGCATATCTTTCTGTTCCTTTATCTGTTCAGATAAAAGATACCTTACGACGGACATCAAACTTGTGACATTCTGCATGACACGTCGACACTCTAACATCTGCACCAATCGTTCGCCTTCAAGTATTTGTGAATATTTGGCAGCTACTTGTTCTCTCGGTGCATTATAAATACACCTGACGCTATCTCAAGGTGAACTAGACTGCCAGGGTACAAGTATAAAGTACATGTATAGAAATAACACTATAAATTATTTTCTCTCTTAAGTACAGCAAGGAAAAAGTGATATTTTAAGAACAACAACCAATTTTTCGTTAGTCAAATTGAATTTGAGAACTTGCACTGCCGTGACACTCTATTTCATTAGAATTCTTTACATCGTAGATAATACGAAGTAAAAACTTCACATATTTGCTTATGTTAAGTGGAATTTATGTAAAATGAGGTTTACATAACAGGAGGATCTACTGTATACATAATGTACATAATAAAAATACATAATATGTGTACACAGTATATATACATAATATATATAAACCTATCGTATATATCGGCTGACACATATATACCATACAATTTGTTGATTTGTGATTTATTTTCATCAACAAAATTAGTTGAGCAAACGCAAAAAGCTAGAGGAGTGATGAAGCCCATAATACGCAATAGCATAGCTAGTCGTGACGTTGGACTTGTCGTCATCGGTTGTATTCACATGTTAAAAGATACAACCTGAGTTCTCTCTTGAAACTGGCCATCTTCTCTATGCCTTTATTGGCTTTAATGTTGTATCAAATGTGTAAAGCTGCTAGGTGGTTTGTATCAATCAGATATGTATAGTTGATAGGTGGTTTGTATCAATCAGATATGTATAGTTGATAGGTGGTTTGTATCAATCAGATATGTATAGTTGATAGGTGGTTTGTATCAATCAGATATGTATAGTTGATAGGTGGTTTGTATCAATCAGATATGTATAGTTGATAGGTGGTTTGTATCAATCAGATATGTAAAGCTGCTAGGTGGTTTGTATCAATCAGATATGTATAGTTGATAGGTGGTTTGTATCAATCAGATATGTATAGTTGATAGGTGGTTTGTATCAATCAGATATGTATAGTTGATAGGTGGTTTGTATCAATCAGATATGTAAAGCTGCTAGGTGGTTTGTATCAATCAGATATGTATAGTTGATAGGTGGTTTGTATCAATCAGATATGTATAGTTGATAGGTGGTTTGTATCAATCAGATATGTATAGTTGATAGGTGGTTTGTATCAATCAGATATGTATAGTTGATAGGTGGTTTGTATCAATCAGATATGTATAGTTGATAGGTGGTTTGTATCAATCAGATATGTATAGTTGATAGGGCCAAATGTATACTTGAGCAAGGATGGGTCAGTAATCATTACTATCATAACAGCAGTTTTCGCACGTAGCATCGCTAACAGCGTTGGGAAAAAATCTTCCTCGCCCAACAATCGAACTCAAGTACTCCGATTTACAGTCTAGCGATCTAACCACTGCATTGTTGAGTCGCCATGTCAAGAATTATGGATGTATTGATTTTCACATGACAATCTCTCATGACACACTTAACTGCCGAGTGTACTAGTTTTGATAGAAGACAAAGACGGACTCCCTTTCCACCACTGACATGCATGAGGCAATGAACACTGAATACTTAACTCACCGAAAATTTTCTTCGTCCATTCCAAAAATGTAGTCAAACTTTTTAAAGTCGTCCTTGCAGAGCTACAAACAGGAAGAGGATACAATTCAAGTTTTGGTGTGAGACACTTATCACTGAGTGCTGGAACAGAAAAAAGGGCTTTTAAAGGATAATCAAACCACCTATCAATTTTCAAGTATAAGCATGGAAAACGAGAAATCTGAAGTAGGGGCTCAACCACAGGCTCATGCCTTTAATCAACCAATCAGCAAATTATAGGCTAAAGCCGGGTTACCATATACGTCGCAAAGCACCGCGACACACCGCAGGCTATTAGCGATGAAATGGGAACGTATGCGCCGAGGACCACCGGTAGTTGCCGGCGGCATCGCAATAGTTTAGCACTGTTCAAATTTCGCAAACGGCCGCAGGCAAAACCTTCCCGAAATGCACTGTACGGGTAAAGGTCACCATTATAAGAACGGCATGGCGAGCGAACATTTTATTTGATTACGCAATTATGTTTACAATATTATTAACGATGTGGCTTTTATGTGAACATTAAACTGCGCCGAGCACCGCAAGTGTTTTGCTGCGCGATATTACTGCCTATTACCGCCGGTGCTTTGCGACGTACAGTCAAACATGGATAACTCGTCCACGGATAGCTCGAACACATGGTTAATTCGAACGGTTTCTTTGGTCCGTTCCCACGTAATGATAAATTGCTATAGATAACTCGAACTCAACACTGTTAATTCGAACTGTTTTTTTGCCCAACGGCTACCGAAACGGTTGTTATCGCTTTAGAAAATCACTTTATTCAAAGCCATAGAGGTAAACCTCATCTTTTCGTAATTCATAAGCGTTGTTATTACCACCATCGGCAAAATAATTTTGTCAACGACTTTTCTAAAGGTTTGGTCAAATTTGATTTATACTGCTATACGATTAATAGCACGGGCTTGCCGGGTCACGCGCGCAAGGATTTTCGCCACGCACATACAAAACAAAAATCGCATGTTGTTTTTGTTTTGTATGTGCGTGGCGAAAATCCTTGAGTGCGTGACCCGGCTAGCCCGTGACGAATAGTTTTCCGACGTTGATTCCGTGTTGAATCAACGTCGGAATGTTGAATGTTTAAAACGTCTTAAAAATTGTTTTTATTAAACGTATACGTTGTCTTAGCTAAAAAACTATTCATCGTTTGACCTAAACACAGAATACGTGTGTACATTCAATAAGTATCCATTCAAAAAGCGTGAGTGATATACAATGTACCGTTAAACCTCGTAAAACCTTTAATTGAACTGCCTCGGAGTGTTGCTCCTAACGAATCCCAGGTAAAGTAAGGGATTTTTCTTTGGTAACTTTTTCTTGAAGTTGCATAAACTTCAAGAAAAATCGGCAAAATTGATCGTGGGTAAAACGCTCAAAAGAAAAAGATGTATTTTCTTTTGAGCATTTCAACAACGATCAAGTTTTGCCAATGTCAATCTAAAAAAACGTCCTGGCAATAACATCACCTCAAACAACAAACCAATCTCAAGTGATAGAAAAATCTCTATACTTTTTGATAAAAACGTTTTAAACTTTACATTAGAAGCATTTAATTTGAAACAAGCCATTTGTGCTTTTGATTTATATTATAGTTTGCATATGTACATGTATCTACTAATAAATAAGTAAATACATGGACTTGTGACAGTGCTCTGATAACTTGAACGCTCTGATAATTCGAACACTTTTGCTCGGTCCCGTGAAGTTCGAGTTATCCATGTTTGACTGTATATGGGAACCAGGCTTAAGTCTCCCAATTTTCCAATCAATCAGCCAATGGCTGAAGTTTCTAATCACCCAATCAAGCAATGGCTGATGTTTTCAATTAACAATGGGTTGATGCTTCCGATACTTCGATGGCAAAAAACGCAATAATAACAGTGATAATAAAATTGTGAAAGCACATGTTTGTTAATATATATTTTGTTTGCCAATATTTGCTGTCAAATAAAAATATAATTACTAAATTATAGTTATTTATTATGGTGTAAAGGAAACTGCCGGTTCCCTTTACTCATCACAAGAATAAATATGCCGAGTGTATCACCAATGGAAGTATATATTAGTGCAATATATACAGATACATTATGTTCATGTGTGTGCATACAAATAACAACATGCCGAGAGGCTGCCGCTCACTCTCCTTGTCCTTTTCATCAGGATCCTTAGACTGCCAGCTGGCGGAGTACGCACTGCCTTTTTCTGCAGTCTTGGCTGGCCGGTTCTTTTTTAATTGGCTTGGTATAGGGGAGAATGGGGGAATATGAACAGTGGGATATGATGGAAACCTTAAGGATTTGACTGTACACTGCATGAGTCCACTTAATTTCTTTGTTAAATTGGTTCATTTCCTGTTTTAACAAGCACATTGTGTTGTAGGCAACATCTATACATTTTTAAGCTAAATGGTAAGTAAAACAGCATTTGACCATTCTAAAGTAAATATTTTACATGAAACGAAACTGTCGATCCTTTTGATATAAGACACGCTGATGATGCAAAACTTTTTATTCATATAATATTGCATATGCACCATTACTAACAGCAAGCTGGGAGGACAAATTTTAATATTTTGAAAGATTTACTAAATTAACTTGAACAGTATTGTAGGGTAATATAGACAGCAGGAAATGGGGGAAATTGGACAACTGTACATATTACCCCATCCTTGTTTAAATACATTGACAAACTAACTTTAACAAATAAAGCTAAGAAATTCTCAAATTACCAATTTGAAGTAGCTATTATGAATACATTGGGTGCAACTTTAGAATACAACTGTTATTTCTAGGTCAATGATGTCTAGGACTAATGAAAGAAAAACTCGTAGAGGGAGTTACAGCGCAGATGAACTCCTGCAAGCCATACAGGAAGTTCAGCAAAATGGCAAGAGTAAAAGCGAGGTCGCTAAAGCTTTTGGCATCAGCCAACTATGATACGCTATTTGAACAGCGGCAGCAATAAGACTGCTCTGGGATGCAAAACTGTCTTTACAGCAAAAGAAGAACATAATCTGACTGAATATACATCCTTTCTTATTCAAAGATGTGCTATGGGCTCAGTCTTACACAAACACGAGAGCTTAGCTCAGACATACCAACAAAATGGCAGAGTGAGAAGATGACTGATCAAAATTGGCTAGAAGGTTTCTGCAAGTGGAATAGCAGTTTAACATTGAGATCGCCTGAGGCCAGCAACCTTGGACACGCAACTGTTTTTAATAGGGCTACCGTTTAGAAAATTTTTGATTACCTGGAATGTGTCCAACAGAAATACAACTTCACGCCTGATTGCATTCACAATCTTGATGAGACAGGCAATTCTAAGGCACATAAAGCCCAGAAGGTGATTACCAAACAATGAATTAAAAGCAGCTAGGGCAGGTAGTAAGTGTAGAGCGAGGAATTGCGATCACAATGGTTTCTTGTGTCAGCGCTACAAGGCAAAGTCTTCCCCCTTCTTTCATATTTCCAAGAGTTCATTTCAAGCAACACATGTTGAAAGGCGCACCTCCAGGTTCAAGAAGCTATGCAAATCCTAGTGGATGGATGAGTAATGAATTGTTTTCAGAAATACTAAAACATTGTATCTGCCACATGAACAGTTTTACGATAAGCCGAAACTTTTGCTTCTTGACAATCATGCGAAGCTACATATCTTTTGAGACTGTGCAGATGGCTAAACAATACGGCATCTGTCTGCTGACCTTTCCATCCCACTGCGGCCATAAACTGCAACCTCATGATGTTAGTGTATTTGGCCCTTTCAAGCAGTATTACAACACATATTTAGATTCTTGGATGCTGATCAACCCAGGGAGCGCATGTTCTTTATACAATGTTTGTGAATGTAGTGGGAAAGCCTACATGAAAGCAATGACTCCATCCAATATTGCGAAAGGCTTCACAGCTAGTGGACTTTACCTCTTTAACCCTTTTGCAGGCAAGTTTTTTGGGCTATTTGAGACCCCTGGGAAGATTAATTTTTCACAAATTGATTTAAAAAAAATCATTGATACACTTTTATTTATGATATTGTATATGCGTATTATGTTTTTATTATACAGGTAAATACAAATAAACATTTGTAAGTCAAATTCCTATATAAATGTTTCTCTAGCTATAGTAATTTTGGAAGGATTTGACCTTGCAGAGGCCTACACCACAATCTTGACATCATGTGCATATTATTGTTCCTCTATAGCTTTGCCCTTGCCTATAGGCTTTGGAAGACGCCATGACAGTAAACGAAAGTTGTTGCACTCTGGGAGAATATTCACAAAGCAGTAACAGATACATAAATAAGCTAGAAACAAAATTCTCCATTTTATTCAAATACGTTTTTATTTCAGATTTTCCGTTTGTTTAGTAGGCATATTGCAAAAACGATCACTTTTTTTTTCAAAATGGCTAATTTTTTGATTGCTAACAGAGACCAATATATTTTAGTTTACTATTAGTAAAATAATTAAATAAAAAAGGCAATAAGCTAACCAGAAATCAATTTATAAAAAACGCTGACGTGGTGACATACATTAATAGTCGCTCTGCTCATTGGCGTTAGTATCGCGCAATGACAATAATGTCGCTATGCCTGCATAAGGGTTAATCGAGATATATTTGAGAATAAGCCTTTGGATTCGGATGATTCTTGCCAGCCAGACAGTTCATCACCTCTTCCACCACTTCCTAAAGCACCACCAAGGAAGCAAAATGCAACTAAAAGAAAACGCGTAGACTTCAATTCTCAATGCAATTCCTGAGAAATTGATGGAAGTTACCGAGCTTTCTACTTCACGTTTACAAGTGAATAGAAGGACCTCCAACAAAGCGTGTGATCATGGAAGAGAGTGATGAATGTGAGGAAGACAATCCAGTATCAACTGATTCAGAGCAGGCTGATGAAGAGATTGATGACCAGCTGATACCAAGGCGATTTTCAGTTGTTAAATTTGAATAAAAGAAAAATGTAAGCTACTATGTAGGTGAGGCACTAGAAGTAAATGAAGATAAGGTTAAGATAGATTTCTACCGGTTTTCAAATGAACGATTTACTAAACCAGATTAGTCAGATTGCAAATTTGTTGAGAACAGTCAATTTGAGTCAAATAGTACTGGTGCTACCACCACCAATATCAAATGGAAGCACTATAAGGCAACTGGGAGTCTTGACAATTGCTATCAACTTGGGATCATACAATCTAAGATGAGTTTGATGTCTACCATATCAAAAACAGTATTACAATGGTAGTACTGTTTAAGCTACTACATCATCAACAACATGACCTGATGCTTAGATTCATTAAGACCCTGTTGTAGTTTGTTGAATTGATAGTATTTCAAATAATAGTTTTACCTCATTTAACTTTTCTGATTACCTATTACACATTGTTATATAAACTTAATGCTATATATATTAGCTTCTGTATTGTCAACAACATATTATATTGTTACAATAATTTAGTCCAAATTTGGTTCCTTTCACTTGTATGTTTTCTTATATGTAATTACTATTTCAAAGTATTTGTATATATTGCTATTCCAATGAGGAAATGCTTTATTTAATATAGTGCAAACAAACATCACACAAAAAAGCGTATTAGTAGCATATAATACGAACATATTGCGCAACAACATTGCGTTCATATTACCCTACTTGGGTGGGTGTTATGGACATATCGTTCATATTACCCTACTTGGGTGGGTGTTATGGACATATCGCACAGTGTAAATAATGGGCAATAACTAATTTGTGCATTGATGCATCATGTTTGTATTCCATGGGCATAAGGTAAATTATGACTCTGTTCTAATATGACAAATCTGAAATTGTAGCTCCAATGCAAATGAAATTAAGGACCCTTGAAAATTTAATGTCCATATTCCCCTTTTTTCCTCTACAAAACTGGCTCATATACGACCAACTCTCCTGCTGTGATAATGAGATTCGCTCCAGTTGTGGAGTCGATCGCAGGGCCAATAGGACAGCCGGTCCTGATTTAAGCGATCTGCAGTCACACTAGTAACTGGTTGAAGCACTCGTTTTAAGCAGATTTTAGTATGACAGCTCACTTGTTAATAATTGTCACTCTATTAAAACTGTTTAATTACAATCAATTGTCCAAACGGAGCTATCACTAAAGCAAGCCCAATTGAGTTTGGGTATAGATTAGTCAAGAGAACATTGGAAACATCTGACCTACTTTCAATTCTATAACAGCTCAACCTGTCGAGTTGGAGGCTTGATATCAGAAGCCCTGTAAGTTTATCCGCAAAAGTGAGTCTTGGCATTAAGCTATATTTTGTTGTTTCAGGAAATAATTCTTCCAAAAGTGTAAGCGAAGCCTAATATATGTTGGTTTGGGAATCGTAAGCCAACCATGAGAGGAGTCACTTACCTAAACACTATGAAACATTCAAAGCAATTAAAAATGCCTGAAGATAGCTACTGACAAACAAACTAACTGCGGACTCATTTTGGAATTTAAAGTCAAACAAATAGGTCACTAACTGACTGACTATCGAGGCGAATGAATGTATTCCTTAATCTTTTTACTTGGCAAAATTGCTCAAAAAGATATGTATCCAATACAAAAACATGTACGTGTATCTACCACAGACCCATGCATGTGTATCTAACACAGACGCATATATGTGTATCTAACATAGACACATGTATGTGTATCTAACACATACACATGTATGTGTATCTAACACAGACCCATGTATGTGTATCCAACACTGACACATGTATGTGTATCTAACACTGACCCACGCATGTGATGTAACACTGACCCATGAATGTGTATCTAACACAGACCCATGTCTGTGTATCTAACACAGACCCATGTATGTGTATCCAACACTGACACATGTATGTGTATCTAACACAAACCCATGTACGTGTATCTAACATAGACCCATGTATGTGTATCTAACACAGACACATGTATGAGTATCTAACACAGACCCATGTATGAGCATCTAACACAGACCCATGCATGTGTATCTAACACAGACCCATGTATGAATATCTAACACAGACCCAGGTATGAGTATCTAACACAGACCCATGTATATGTATCTAATACAGACACATGTATGAGTATCTAACACAGACCCATGTATGAGTATCTAACACAGACGCATGTATGTGTATCTAACACAGACCCATGTATGTGTATCTAACACAGACACATGTATATGTATCTAACACAGACACATGTATATGTATCTAACACAGACCCATGTATGCGTATCTAACACAGACCCATGTATGTGTATCTAACACAGACCCATGTATGTGTATCCAACACTGACACATGTATGTGTATCTAACACAAACCCATGTACGTGTATCTAACATAGACCCATGTATGAGTATCTAACACAAACCCATGTACGTGTATCTAACATAGACCCATGTATGTGTATCTAACACAGACACATGTATGTTTATCTAACACAGACCCATGTATGAGTATCTAACACAGACCCATGTATGTGTATCTAACACAGACCCATGTATGTGTATCTAATACAGACACATGTACGTGTATCTAACACAGACCCATGTATGTGTATCCAACACTGACACATGTATGTGTATCTAACACAAACCCATGTACGTATATCTAACATAGACCCATGTATGTGTATCTAACACAGACACATGTATGTGTATCTAACACAGACCCATGTATGAGTATCTAATACAGACACATGTACGTGTATCTAACACAGACCCATGTATGTGTATCCAACACTGACACATGTATGTGTATCTAACATATACACATGTATGTGTATCTAACACAGACACATGTATGTGTATCTAACACAGACACATGTATGTGTATCTAACACAGACCCATGTATGTGTATCTAACACAGACACATGTATGTGTATCTAACACAGACCCATGTATGTGTATCTAACATATACACATGTATGTGTATCTAACACAGACACATGTATGTGTATCTAACACTGTCCCGTGTATGTGTATCTAACACAGACACATGTATGTGTATCTAACACAGACCCATGTATGTGTATCTAACATATACACATGTATGTGTATCTAACACAGACACATGTATGTGTATCTAACACTGACCCGTGTATGTGTATCTAACACAGACACATGTATGTGTATCTAACACAGACCCATGTATGTGTATCTAACACAGACACATGTATGTGTATCTAACACAGACCCATGTATGTGTATCTAACATATACACATGTATGTGTATCTAACACAGACACATGTATGTGTATCTAACACTGACCCGTGTATGTGTATCTAACACAGACACATGTATGAGTATCTAACACAGACACATGTATGAGTATCTAACACAGACCCATGTATGTATATCTAACACAGACCCATGTATGTATATCTAACACAGACCCATGTATGTGTATCTAACACAGACCCATTAATGAGTATCTAACACAGACACATGTATGTGTATCTAACACAGACCCATGTATGTGTATCTAACATATACACATGTATGTGTATCTAACACAGACACATGTATGTGTATCTAACACAGACCCATGTGTGTGTATCTAACATATACACATGTATGTGTATCTAACACAGACACATGTATGTGTATCTAACACTGACCCGTGTATGTGTGTCTAACACAGACACATGTATGAGTATCTAACACAGACACATGTATGAGTATCTAACACAGACCCATGTATGTATATCTAACACAGACCCATGTATGTATATCTAACACAGACCCATGTATGTGTATCTAACACAGACCCATGTATGAGTATCTAACACAGACCCATGTATGTGCATCTAACACAGACCCATGTATGTGTATCTAACATATACACATGTATGTGTATCTAACACAGACACATGTATGTGTATCTCACACAGACACATGTATGTGTATCTAACATATACACATGTATGTGTATCTAACACAGACACATGTATGTGTATCTAACACAGACCCATGTATGAGTATCTAACACAGACACATGTATGAGTATCTAACACAGACCCATGAATGTATATCTAACACAGACCCATGTATGTGTATCTAACACAGACGCATGTATGAGTATCTAACACAGACCCATGTATGTGTATCTATTACTGAAACAGCTAATAAGAAACACCCAATGGACTTTAACCTTTACCATAAATTATTTTCCGAGAGCTATCTGCTCAAAAGTTGTGAGCTGAAGTCATACAATTAATCCAAAGATGGTCGATGTAAATTTTCAAATTGTTAACCAACTTTGGATTGGTCACGTTCATAAAAAACCTGTACATCAAAATCGTGTGGCAATTCTTATTAGATAGATGTTTCAATACCGAATACCAACCATTTGGATTGATGACATCACCAATGTATTACTAACGCTTTAACCTTCGTTTCATCGCTATTTGCACAGATAACATTATGCTGTCCGGGAGAGAGAAATAGTACATTCAATAAATTAAAAATTAGTGTTTTAACCAGAGAAAGGTTAATGCTACTTGCACTATCGTACACAAGGCACCAACACAATGTATGTACTACACTGTTACTACATTGTTACGGTCTATTAGAGTTGACCCGATGTTATATACTATTAGTATGCTGGTTAGTGCGTCGTGAGAGATCATTAGGTGTAATAACTATACATACAATTATTCCGAAACGCCATTAAGTGGTCGATGGGTGCAGTCGTTAGAATGTTGGTCTACCGTTCTCAGTCTAAAATAAAATCTCTTTTCTCCGAACCTCCAACCATGGTCTCCGACAGATGAATGGGGCTCTCAATACAGAAAAGATTGCGTGACTTGAAATGTTTGACGCGTATATGAAAGCGTTGCTAAGATGAGGGGTATGACAACTTTGAATGAACCACACTAAAGCCATTTTGTTATCATGGTACTACCAGTTTCCATGGAGATAGAATTAACACTTTTCACAGTGTCGTAGACTGTGGAAGTATTTTGAACACAAATATCTTAGCAGGTGGTGAGGCAATGGTTTGATGGTAAAATCATAGGACAGCCAGCATTTGATACATGCTTTCCCAAGAATCTTACGAGATTCACAAACATGCCCTCGAACTTGAATTCACAACTTTCGCACTAGCTCATGAAGAGAGCCAAAACCCTAAAATGACCGACTCTCACCAAACCTAACAAGCCCACAGCTCACCTGCCGCCCACGATGCATTGTCGTAATTCCATGTTTAGCAAGCTCTGCCTGAGCTCTTTCATCTGGTGCGCCCCCAAGATGATAACCCGCAGTTCCACAGCTATCCACTAGCCACTAAAAAAAGATCTATAAAAAATTTAGACATCAAACAATCCCACTCCATGCACAGCTAGAATCTCAGTAAAAGTTATTTGGAGTGATTACATAAAAATCACTAACAACTTTTTCAAGAAACTTAGTGCAACAAAAAAATGCAAGGAATTCATCCTGAATAACCTATTTTTACAAAGCTTCATTTAACCAACCTATGACACTGCCAGCAAGCTGACGATCAATGGCCAGCAGATTGGCACTGTCAATCAAACAACTGACACTTACATAATGGTGACACCGAGCGAAATCTGTCAACCAACCGACACTACTTGTCAGCTGGCAGACAGTGTCTATCGGAGTGACACTGCTCTCAGTTAACAGCAAATGTCCACTTGATTGACACGACAAGCACGGTCGACTGAGATTCAACTGAGATTTACATTCAGTCTGTACTGTCACCCAGGTAATATTGAAACTCGACGGATATTTCAAACTTTCATTCCTGCACAATTAATGCTTCAGGTGGCATCAGGACAAGTGTTAGATTAATTATGACCAAATAGACAGCAAAATTAATGTACTGAGAAAGAAAATAGCTAACCTGAGAGGTTGTGCCTGCTTGACTTATGATGTGTCTCATCACAGCCTCAGCTGTCGGCGAGCGACAAATGTTTCCTACAAAACATTGACAGCTACATGTATATTGACTTGCGTGTTGAAGTACTAGACTGCTGCTAGTATAAACAACGGCTAAAAAGGTCTTAGTAATTGATCATCTTCAAAAAAACTAACATTCGGTAGACACCGCTGTAATGTATACCTAAATTCCACTTAATGTAGAGAATTTATAGAAACTTTTCGCATCGTATTATGTATGGAATGCCATATAATGTAAAGCGTCAAGTCACTGCGAGTTCTCAAATTTGAGTTGAACACCAAGACGCCTATAATTAGCCTTTAAATATTGTTTTCTCAATAGCTAAACTTGGGAAAAATGATGTATAACTAGAGGTATGTGTTATATTTTTCAACTTTATGTTAGACAAATTATACAATATTTTTTCTTTGGCAGCATAGACCTTGTTATGAAAACACAGGAAAATTTTTATTTAAATTGACCTTGAAGGTGTGCACTCGTCTCAACCTAATGCACAATTTCCATCATTATGGACCCTAGACCAGGTGTATGTGAGAAGAAACAAGAAAAAGTTGTTAATACAAAACCGATAATGCCAAAGTTACCGTACAGTCGTTAAAGTGAAAAGTCATATTTATGTTTTGTTATTTTGAAGGGCCAGGTAGATGAGTATGGGAAAACCTTGGGATGGATTAGGCTATTTACATGTTCATATAACATAAAATCTCTATAACATAAATGCTCTCAGAATGGATTATTTTCGTTGTAGGGGCGTCTGCGGTATTACATAGCAACCTTTTACTTTGACAAAACTGCTGATATCAATCAGCAAAAAGAAAGACCAGGTATATGCACACATGTGCGTGTATGCATACATACATATGTAGCATAGAACTGCTGAAACATGGCATTTAATTTTAGAGGCTATATTATGGCTGAATTGCTATTTTGCCAAAAATTCCTGCAGTTGGTTGCATGTACGTAAACTGACTCGACTGAAATTCTCAAAAAAATTTTAATCAAAAAAGGTTTTTATAGTCAGCTTATATGTTTGTTAAAAGCAGACCCATTAAAATGCTACCGTAGAAATATAAGGACTAAAAAGGTGAAGGTCTTGATGGAGGCACCAAGCAACTCTAGCAACCCTAGCATATATATATACACTAATTGAAGGGAAAATTAACAAAGCTGGCTTTCTTGTCTTTATATTTATATTTTTAATTTGAACTATTATACACAACCTCCCCTTTTCCATTCGTCTTGGCCTTCTTCCCTCAGTTTTTTTCTTAACCATCACATGATTCGAATGGGTTTTGGAGTTGCTGTGGCTCCGAATTATGAAAACGGTACAATCCATTCAATGCCATTTCATTTCACTAAATTTGCCCAAAGGCATTTGCTGTGAGAGTACTTCAACAAAGAAACTCTCATTGCTGATGGATCCGAATCTATAACACTCGGCTAAGCTATCCCGGTAAAAGGGAAAAAAAATTTGTCTCCCAACCACGTGGCTCTCTGCTACAAAAATGTTTCACTGCTACTCACTACCATTTCTGCTTGACCTTTGCCCTTACATCAACATTTGCATGCTAAGGATGGGTTGCTCGTATGACAATAATAAAATAATGAGTTTGTTAGTACAACTAATCGACTATGCATGGATTGAAACGTGACCATGCCGGAATGAGAGTCGATTTTAGCAAGTTTTGATGCGAAAGATACATCGCGAAACTTGGAAAGATCAATAGTGCAATGACGAATTGTTAAAATTGTAGGGTGCAAATTCATCGGCAGCTGGCACTTCTGAACTTATTAGAAGCTCGGAAACGCAGTAAATAACTGTTTCGCAGCTTAGTAAAGTTTTAAACAATTGATCTGAAAATGTTTTCTCCTGTGTGTATATAATTTCTTGTTTAATTCAAAGGCAAGCATTGCCTTCTTCCTTTTTTCACCACCAATATGAATGATACCATTCTTCTCGGAATCCATGAATTTAAAACTACAAAGGAAGGTATAAAGCACTGTCTAATACTATTCGAACACCATAAAACAAAACTATATACATATCTACTGATTTTCATGAAATGCATTGTGCTGAGGAACTAGAAATTACTTCAGGAGTAGAGGCGAATATTTTCACATAGGTTCACATAGAACATAAATGAACATGAATGCTGTAGCTTGACTTACTAGCATATAATTATAGAGCTTAGAATTTCGCCAATTAGATCTAAATTCGCCAATCAAATCTTAACATAGCTCATTTTAAAAAAGACATAGTACAACAAAGGCAGAGAGTTATATATATAAATTAGGGCAACAAATGATCAAGCACAAAGTTTTCCAGGATGTTTTTCAATGTGGCATCCCTTTCGCTTTACAATTGAAAATAGGCTAAAATTTTTGAAAAGTTTTTAAAAGACTCGCTATAAGTTATAGTGAAAGTGAGGCAAATAACGCCAAGCCAGAAACGGATAATAAAAAGTTAAGCCAAAACCAAAATTAAATTTAGTTTATTTAGCTATGTTTAGTAAAAGATTGAAACTTATCTTCAAGTGCGTATAATAAGCTAAAATCCTTATATTTAAAACTAGAAATTCCACTGTCATACAGCCCACGACCAAAGAGATGGCCAGAGACATTGGCAAAAAAAGAAAGGGTACTGATGGTTGAGAAATGCAATATTAGCAGTCAAATGGCCCTGCAGTGCAATAGGATAACTGCAATGGTAGCTGTAATGTACTGGGTGTGGGTGTTATTATATACAACAAACAGCAATAATGAATAAAAAAGATGTTTATATTTTCCCCCTGCAATAGGAGAAATGCAATATTGGCCAATATTAGAAATAAAATGCACTGATATTCTTAGAATAATCAACGTTATTAATATAGTAATAATAGAAAACCAATACACAATTTTGTTTACATTTCAAAACGTCTTAGGTAGCAATATCGAGAAGTTGTGGTATTTATATAGATTTTTAAAAAATTTATTTAAAAAGTGTTTGGTCATGACAAACAACAACAATGAAAGGAAAATATTACACGTTTATATTTCTCCCTTGCAATAGGAGAAATGCAATGTTGGCCAATATTATAAGTAAAATGCACTGATATTATTAAAATAATCAATATTGTTAATATAGTAATACAGCAATAATAGAAAACCTATGAGCGTTCACGCGTCTGGAAGATTTCTGCAAACTGCAGCAAAATAAAAGCTGTTATAAAAGTGTTATAAAGCTGTAGGCCTAATTTACTGTAATGTATGTAATTCAACAACAATAAAGAAATATGTTTATTATAACTCTGAAATGCAAAATTAGAAGTAAAATGGCAAGCCACAGTGTACTATACACAGTTTGACGGTTGGTTGCGTTGAATGTAGAATGGTTTTGATAAGCGATCTTTAACAGAAAGCGAGTAGGAGCATTCACGCGTCTAAAACTAGCAAAATATAAAATGTTCTCGTCATGAAGGGGCGTTGTAGTTCGGCCCTAGCTTGTACATAAGTTGTAAAGAATTTTGGCTAACGTTTTAAATAATGAAACCTTCGGTGATTGGACAAAAAACACAGGCTGATAAACTGTGTACCACAATTTCGTACCTGTAAATCGGTCTACGCCTCAAACGGTCTACGTTTATTACAGAAACCTTCGAGTAAATTCGATTACAAGTAAAAAATGCCATAGACTGATGAAATGAGCACGGTTTTCTCGTGAAATGCGCACTGCTAAATAGTTCTACTATCTGTCGCACGGCTTTATTGGCGTTTCAATTTTCGGTCTTAACTTTTATTAAACCGAGCTTTTCAAGCGTTTTGTAGTAATTTTCGTCCAAATTAATCTGTCTATTTGGGTATAATCCGATCAGATGGGTAAGTTTAAAGATAATACCGACGGTTTACAAAGACTTGGTAACATATTCAAATAGGTTTAAATGTGTTTCGTATCGTTATTATACTTTAACGACTTTACAAAACGATGCTTAAATTTGTTGATGAAATTTCTAGCCAAGGGTTCGTCTCATTGTTGATGAATAATTTTCGTAAGTTGTGTGCACATGCATTTATCATAAAAACTCCCACACTTCGCTCGTTTGCTCGTGGGATTAAAGTTTATGTTACGTAGCAACAGAAAAGACTTGTGTACCAAATTTGTAGCTGTCAGGTCTTTCTCACATTAATCACTAGGTCTGTCTCGAAAGTAAGAACTCCATACCGTAGCGTAGACTAGATAGTAATGTTACATTTTATTGCAGATCAGAACCACTAAATAGGTATTTGTTACTTTGTGAGCATAGGTACTGAATTACTACAGATACAAGTACTGTCCCGTTTTAGGTGGCTTTTCCCATAGTAGGGAAAAAATCAATTTGCATTTAGTCTATATACATCTATATATAAATCTCAGTGTTTGCCATTTATCTGTCGTCCGTCCAATTATAGCAATATAACATTACCGTACTTTTCGGACTATACGCCACACCCCTTTATAAGCCGCATCTGCTTTATTTAAAAAAAAAGATAATAAAACAATACATAGGCCGCACCTTTGTATAGGCCGCAGAACTCAGGACGGTGCTTTTTAACGCGGCCGCAACTTTCCTGTTTAAAACGGAACAGTGCCTAACGACACAGTTTCGTAGTAATCGACGCTTTTTAACCTAGTGCCTAACGGAACAGTACCGTTAGGCATTGTTTCGTATTTTCTTTCACCGCTAAAGGCGCACTAACCGGAGATTCTGGTTAATGCGCCCTAGCGATGAAAGAAAAAGCCACAGAATAGCCACACCCTTATATAAGCCGCATGGCTCAAACCATCAGAAAAAAGTAGTGGCTAATAGTCTGAAAAGTACGGTAGATATGAAAATCTGCTTCGCAGAAGATTTAAACCTCCAGGTCTGCAGACAGACATACTGAACCAGTAGGACATGCGGTCACAATGCTATACAATGGAATAGTGCAACATATTTATTACACCTGCCAATCTCTAATGCCGATTGGTTAAACCATTCATGCATTGACTAGAACTCAAAAAATATGGCAGACGAGAATATAGCCAAAATTTATGAATTTTTGTTAAATTTCAGCAATTCCAGATTTATAAGCCACTGTATGCAGTAGAATGTGCTCTTTCAGAAAGTATGTCTTTTCTGACAGAAACCAGTGCAATCTCTACAAAAACAGTTCTACTGCAAAATTTTTATATTCTAAACTAGCTTTTTGTCATTCAAGGGGCTGGCAAAGAATACAGAAGAATTGATGCGATATATTGTCATAAGATTTTATTTGTATATTGAGAATTTTGTGTAGAACCAGATAAAAAACAGATTTAGGATAAAACTGCTGCCTGTTTTGTTATTCTTTAAATCATAGGTCAGTCTTGTCATGACGATTGGTAGAAATTTAGGCACTCACAACTTGTTTTTTTTAATTAGGATCGAAATTCTGCTTGCATTATTTTCTAAAGCACATTCCTAGCTTCAATTTGACATCAAGAAACAGCATTATGGTGTAGCAGATGATTCACAAAATTGAAATTTGTGAAACTCAGAAAGTTTTTGTTACAAATGGCCATATCTCAAAAACTGGTGCATCAAACACAATGATTTCTTTTATGGAGGGGAAGTGCCTTCTTCAAACAGTGTGCAAAACTTTAGCTCTCTATGTCCTTTTTGAGCCAAAACAGTTTTTTTTGCTATACTCTCGCCATGACACAAGGTTTTTCCCAAACACTGGCTTGAGCTATAATTATGGGTCTTATTTAAGAGCTTAAAAAAGCTCAAGTTACTCAAATTCATTGGATAAAGAAACTTATGGGATTAAAAATCAATTTTCCATGCAACACAATTTTTTTATTACCCTTGCAACGCCGGGCATTTGTCTACTTATTTAATATAGCATAATAATATATAATATGTATAATAATGATAAAAGAAATATTGTCTATTTATTTAATACAAGAAATGTTGCATTGAGATACGAGACTGTCAACCTACAAGCTCAGTCTCAGAATGCATTAGGTTCGTATGACTAGATATGACTGCAATAAAATGGCGTGTATACAAACACGCGCACACACATATATAAATTTCTCAATGTGACAGGTTGAATATCATACCTAGACAGACGAAAAGCACACACTTGGTCATAGTGTCTCAATCTCTACAACCAAAGGAAAACAGATGAAAGTCTAAAAGTTTTATAATGGCTAAATGTAGAATTAGTTTGAAGGTTTGCAAAACATAATTAAACTCACAATTTGATAAAAGAGTAAGATATGAATGTTTGTATACAACTGCATTTACAATCAAGTGTATTGTAAACTGTTTCAGCTTGTCAGGTTTCAGCCTCTATGCATATCGTATTCGTACTATTATTACATTATGATATATATCATAATATATATCATTATATTAAAGTTAGTCTGATTGTGGTGACTTCATGTATAAAGGGCACTTTATACATGAAGTCACCATGAATATACCAAGAAGAACTTAAACAAAGCGGATACAACTGTTTACTAGAATATAGAAATAAAATACAAGAGAGAAAAAAAAAACAGGCAAACATGTGGCAGAAGAATTACTTGGTACAACTCGCAGTACAACTCAGGCATTAGTATAAAAATTGTTAAGTTTCGTTTATTTGTTAGAAGCCAGCTTCCCTAATGGTCACCAATTACACAAGCTGCTCAACAGAAAAAACGTAAAAACTGAGCTACAGCTGCATGCCAAACGTTAAACAGCAGATATCCGCACACAACAGGTTGCTATTACAACAGAGCACTGCGAATGAAGATGAGAATGAAAGAAGATGCAACTGTGGAGCAGGAGCAGGTAAAAACCAGTGTCCCCTTGAAGGAGAATGTCTGGTCAAATCAGTTATATACCAGGCCACCGTAAAAACAGAGCGTAACACAAAAGAAGCATATGTTGGTATAACAGCTGGTAAAGTCAAAAATAGATACACCAATCATATGAGCTCTTTTAGAAATGAGAATCAAAGGATTGTTACATCGTTAACCCAATTTATATGGAGCCTGATAGATGCGGGAGAGAGATACGATGTAACCTGGAAAGTGATAAAAAAGGCACGGCCATACTTTACAACTAACAAGCAATGCAATCTTTGCCTGGCTGAGAAGCATAATATATTTTGCAACAACTGTCTTGGCACTCTTAACACCAGACATTTGCTGATCAGTGCTTGCTGACACAAAATAAAACACTTATTGTGTAATATCACATAAGTTGTTTAAAGAATAGAGAAAGTATAATATTATTATGCTTTATTATGTATCTTGAGGCGTTTACTGATGTTATAAAAAAAATCAAGGAAATTGACCCACCAGAAGCTGAGATATAGCCAGCCAAACATAGGTCTACCTAAAAATCAATCGGGGGAAAAAAACATTCGAAAACCCCGAAAATTGTGACGTATGAAATCGACTTATTGGACATGTTCTGGAGTTGCGCATCCTTACCTCCATTGTGTATACTGATTGTTTTTAGGCTGCGAAATGTGAAACGCTTCTCGCGGTAGTAAAGAATTTACAGACTAGCTTTGGTTTCTCAAAAAAAATCAAGCGAACATTGTGTGGTAAAGACAATTGCCGACAAACCTCTTGCCATGATTTATCAAAACAAAAGAGATTTTGACTATTGTGTCTCAAACTTTAACTCTATATGCACCGATATGCTCCGGGGAATGTCTGTTGAACGAACGGCACGCATATAGTCTAAGCCGGTCTATAATGTACAATATCCGCTATTTGCAGTTTGTTTACCAGTCGAATAAAAAACAAGGATGTAAATTGTTCCTTCATCATCTTTATACCTACTGCAACATTCAGTTGATTTTTAGGATTATTGTCACTGTTAATTAAACTGTAAATTCACTGCAGCCATGTTTTTGAAAAGAATAACTTGACCGTTCTGCTCTTGCTGTAAGAAAAGAAAACGATAACTTTTGATTTGATTTTTCTATTTATCTATTATCTTATCTATGATTATTTTTTATGATTAATATAATAATCATAATGTATATTATACAAAATAATAATATAACTGCGTATAGAATAAATGATATAACTAATATAATTTGTAGAAAACTCCAAATGATAACCGAGATTGATGATTGATTTAATTGATTCTATTTATTAGCTATAGTTAAAAAAATCTGAACAGCGCTAAAAATGAGTCTGAATAGAGAAGCTAAGTGGGAGAACAACAAAACTGAGCTGAACTAGCAAGACAGCGAAATGTTGCGAAATAATAGATGCGTGTAACTATTTCATGCTAAAACTAATCTACACGTCAGAGGGACTGGTTCGGAATTCTCAGAGCAATGATTGTTAGGCCCAATTTGATTGTTCTATACTTCCAGGGATTAAACCAATTAAAACGCCGTGATTGTTATAGGAGAGCGCATTAGTTGGCTTAATTGACCAATGGCACACAAGTCGATTTCATACGTCATATATTGATGCTAATATGATGATTACCAAAACACTTATGTTTTTTGGTAGACCTGTGTTTGGCTGGCTATATCTCAGCTTCTGGTTAGTCAATCTCCTTGATTCTTTTTTTAGAACATCAGTCAACACCTCAAGATAAATAATAAAGCACAATAATAATATGCTTTTTCTATTCTTTAAACAGTAGGCTTTACTCTTGGTATATGTACAACTGCATTAATTTAGTACGATTTTAGCACCTGATGAGTATGGTTTGCTCAGATTTGAAGCTGTGCTTTTGATTTTACTGTAAACTATACGAAACAATATTGTAGTGCAAAATTTTTTAGTCCTATAACTTGTTTTTATATAATTATATTATACGATATATATTATATCATACTGTACTACTAAATCCTGATTATTTACTTTTAGATATGGGCTAATTTTTAGTTCACTTAGACCGCCGAGTCTGGAAGTTGTAGTTAGAACACATTTTAGAGCTCTGCATTATTAAAGCAGATGCATCTAACTAAATAACCATGAGATTGCACGATACAACTAAATATCAGTTACAAATACAAAAAAAAACAGCTCTGGTCTATTCCAAAACATGACTTATAGTTAGTGAATTACTACAAAACATTTATAAATATTGTGGAGAATTTACAATAACTTGTTTATAATAATAATAACTGTTACAGCATTCCGCAGAACTAGCAAGTTGCACTCATTTTGCGAATGCAATTGTAAACAGACCAAGCAAAAACAATCGTAATAAAGTGACCGGTCGAAACATCTCATTTTGTTGTCTAGCTACTAATGGGTACCGAAACAGATGCTTTATGCCTCTAATCATGGTAATCACTTTTTATGGTCCTACCATTCATTCTCGTCTTTGTGAAATAAATGACAACGACCGTAAATTACTCCATTCATGCTTCACATAGTCAACTATACTCGTGTACTCTAGAAACTTCTAACTAGCTGATTTAATTTCCTTTCAGATTTCATCCTTTCAGATGTACATTTTGCAAGACATCTTACGAAAAGATCCAGCATGTAGTTGCTATGATATTAAGTGTAAAGCAAACGGTCACGGCTAAACCAAGATTGAATCAGAATGGAGTTTTCTCACTAAAATCCTCAGTATGAGGCAAAAAGTGTGAGAACTCATTTATTAATATGTCATAACTTTCTTTTATTTGTATGCATATTCAAGCATATTTACCTATTGTTCTATAACAAAAATACAAAAGCCACAAGTATATACATTTATTCAGTGCAACCCACGACCTCCCCTCAGATATCCCTCGTAGCACGATGCCAAAAATAATTAAAAAGGCGCGTTTGTTTTAATTGTTGGTACAAAAAGACTCAAATGCTGATGCGTATCATACATATGCGTATCAGTGTTTTCGTACATTATTTATTTACTCTAAAAACAAAGACACTCTTTTTCCCTCCTCCTCCCTGCTAATGAAACAATGTCTGTGCTTTAAAAAACTAACCTGACCTCTCAATCTAAATGAGGCGCAGGGCTTTATTTTGCATTTTCACAAATTTATTTATATCTCCCTTTAGGTATGGATCCCAAACTTAGCATCCGTATTCTAGTCCAGGTCTTATAAAAATCTCATAGGCACCCTTTCTTGTTTTTGTGCCTGCAGTTTTCAACACTGCGCAACATGCCTAATAGTCTAGAGGCTTTAGCCACTATGTTGTATATGTGTCTATCCCATTTAAGGTTGCAGCTAAGTTCAATGCCTATAGATATGGATGTGAATTTACATTTTCAAGCCTTACACTATGTAAGTAAATTTCCTGTTGAGAATTTGTTTCTTCCACAGAAAGCACTGAAAATTTTGAGGAATTGAAAAACAACTGCCAATATTAAGCCCAAGATTGAAGTTTATAGAGGTCATTTTGTAAAACTAACGAATTTGCTCTAGTATTGTACAACAAAGCCTCATCCGCGAACAATCGACATTTGGAGGAAATTTGCCCAAAACTGAACTTTGGGCACACTAGATAAAAGAGCACACCAATAAGAGTATTATAAGACTCTTCTCGATCGATCCCGACTACTTGCAGGCGATTTGTGAGAAAGTTCTTAACCCAGTGGACAATCTGTGAATTTATGCCTATTTTATATAATTTAAATACTTCCTGTTATTGACAGAATAAAACGCTTTAATAAATTATTATTCTTCAAACACAAATTATGTTGTTAATTAATAACCGCGTGTGACTACTCATGGCAAACTCAGTAGGGATTCTGAAACGCAAGTTTTTTATGTGTAGCTTGCATTCCCGATTTACATTGGACTTCTAGGGGGGACTTGACGAGAAGCCGACCCATTTTGCGTAAGTGTGAGTCTGACTTGTCTATAGCGATCCGCATTCACGTAATTCTAATCTTAAGCGTGCGCTTAATTTTGTAAAAGAAGCTTCGATTCGGGAGGCGATTTTGGTTTTGATTTAGTTGGCCGTATATTTTGCAAAAATAGGATGCGTATACTTTAAGTCACTTGAAACCCACTATTAAGAGTTGTTAGCGGACATATATTTAACGCCATTCATTTAAAGCGTAAAATAACTCACGCAAAAATAGATACAATCAGCCTACTACATTTTTTCTTTTCTTTCGATGAAATCTTTCGTTTTGTTATGGTCCTGTATTTTTTTTAAAGTTAGACACGGTTACCCAGAGACGGCTTTCAAACATTAGCAAACTGCTTTGGTTTAATATGCTTGAAACTGCTGTGTTCAAATAATTCATCTGCTGAGGGTAGGCTAGGACAATGTTTGCAAGGCAACACATCTCTACAATAAACTGGGCACTTACTTGGAGCTATTTTTATTTATTATATCGATTTAAATATGTGAGTGTTTTGTGCAAACGTATAATCAATTTACAAAGGGTTATGATAATCTACTCTAGTACACTGGCCCAACCTATCCAAAACTTGATTTTACGCTCGTGCGAACACAGCTAATAGTAGGTCACGTGCTTATTAGCAAATACTACAGGCTTTGGTTATTGCAATCATTCATACGACGGCAATTCATACCAGTGCCAATAATACACACTCAGGTGATCGCAATTGATAACACCAAGAGTATAAAAGCTCACTCAGGCAATAGATGATGGTGCACACACTGCAAGCAATCTGGTGTAGCTTTTTCATCACTCTTTTCGTGTGAAGTTTAGATCAAATCAAGTATGAAAATTAAAACTGCAAGGCATGCATATAGGCAAGCGGACTAGCAGATGCATATTCTGGCAAAGTGGAATTTAATGCTTTGGCTTGGTTAAAGCCCCGCAAAAACACCCGAAAATCGTGTAATTCATTTTTTAAACTCAATAAAATCAGTAATCTATGAACATGCATAGCTCAAACTTAAATTTATTTGTATTAACAAAATCTTTTGTACATAAACATCCCTTTACATATGTACTACTACAAAAAAGCTATGACTATGTACAATTGTCCGTTTATGAAATGCTTGAAAGCATTCCTTTCGGTAGAATCAAAAGCTACAATGTAGTCATGCGAGCTACCATAATGATCACTTTTCTCTGTATATTCAGAAATTCTTAGTAGTTTACATCATTTCCATCGTCTGAATTATTTTCATACTGATCATACAAAAGATCACGAACGATCCTGAGATCAAATAAGGTTTTATTTTACCGTTTTGTTGCATGTAACACTAAGAAAGGCTCACATCAAGTGCAGTATGCTGGACTTTTATCTGTAGGAAGATGAATACCTTTACCCAGCTGAAATTTAACTATCTGAAATATTTAGCTTTCTTCATGCCTGCTCCTAAAAGAACGCAATTAATTAGTGGAAGTTCAATCATTGTCAGGATCTGACACCAAGGCATACCTGACAGCAATTATTATTATCACCTGCATCAATGTAATCATATTATAAAACTATATCTAACTAGTGTTGCTTAATTGTACAAGTTAGTTTTTTTCCAGTGGATGGCACCAATTTCTTTGCCCAAAGGCCAAGAGACATTCCATCAAAATACCATGTTCAAACTACAATCAAACGACATACAAAGTTAACTAGATATTATATTCAAGGATAAATTCAAATTTCAGAAGGCTCTTCTGAGCAAAAAGCTCTGCTAAATCAGGGAACTGAAGGGACAGTAGGTCTAATCTCGCCGTTGAGTCCTGCAGGATTCAGGGGACTTAACACGTTAGAGCTAGCATTATTGTGAGAATTCACTAAAATCTTTAATTTTGTTTCACAGTCCACAAAGTAAATAAGTAAAGGTGTACAAAATCAAAAAATTGCATAAAACTTCATACATAATGTGAAACTGCAAAGAGCCAAATGTATAATGAACATGTAAAGTTGTGTCGAAAAAAAGGTTATTATTGTCGCTTTTTGTAAAAAATTGACAAATGTAGGTACAGCCTAAACTATACATGTGAATTGACCGAGTTGCGGCGCTAATCTAATTCACGCTGTGTGAACAATTGAGCTTAACTTTAGCTTAGCTTGTCTGTCGTTTTGTTTACGTGATTTTTTGTAATTCATCTTTAATTAGCAGTACTGCTTTCCAAGATGCAACAGCATATTTATATACTAAATAGTAATCATACTAACATTAAATAGCATTAATGCAAGCTTTCATTTTCAATCAGATAGCCTGCAGGTGGTTGTTTAACAAGCTGGTTTTCAGGAACCGGACAGAGTATTAAACCAAATATTTTGGCAACCTGACGGAAGGCACAAAGCATACACTTGTGAAGTTTGAACAATAAAATGTAGAATTGCATTATATTTGTAATACAATAATAAGCGCTTCTACAGTGTAAATAATCCGTTTCAACAGCGTTTACATTACAATGTATAGGGATTTTACGGTATAATAACAGTGAAATACATGTAAATTGCCTAATCCGTTGCAAAATCCTTCCAAACTCAATCCTTTGGTCATGCATAGTTCAAACCTGACTTAAACATTTGGGTTTGTCGGCTGTGCCGTGACTGCAGTATTGTTGGTTTACATCGACAACTTTTCTCTTTTTTCTGATCCATTTCACTGGTTTTATAGACCATGATTGTGGTAATTCTACCAAAAATTGATGGAGAGTGCACATCTTTGACAATCACTTACAAAGATTTGCTATCTTTTCTAAACATCAAAGGATTCTGCACAGTAAAACTAATAACAAATGTTTTATATGTTTATAATAAAGCAAAGCAACAAAATATTTTTGATATAATAAGGGGTACTACCTGTTTGTTGTCTAGGTCAAGGTTAGGATAAAAGATAACTTTTGACACCACTCCACCTCGCGACAATCAGATCGGTGGACCGTTCGGTGAAGTGCCTAAAAGTATTTATAAACAATTGCGCAGCTACTTATTCTCTGTTTTGTCGACACATCTGATGATCTATTGCGACAAACTAGAATGTTATGGAAGTTAGGTATATATATATAGTAGACATAATGCTATACGCACGTCGTCTTTATCTCTCGCAAGTGCGGCAAGATGGATTAACATACAAAATGAATTTGAGAATTCGCCCGATTTGGCACTTGACGTTATATGAAATTTTTTTATTTCAATTGAAGCCAAAACTTCACACGAGTTCTCTACGTTATCTGGAATTTATGTTATAGGAGGTATTCGTTATAGAAGCATCTACTGAATAGAGTATCTTGATCAGATTTGTCTCCACTACGTATCACTTTTATTTTCTTATATGCTCTAGAAAATTTTCATAGAAGTTCAAATTTTTCTGCTCATGTTTCTCTAAAGTTTTATTCATTGCTTCATGTGGAGAGCGTTGCCATTTTTCCTTTTTTCCACTACTGCCTCTTTGTCTGGTCTGTTTAAAACTCATGTTTCTATAAGCACCAAAGGAAGATATGAAGTACTGCTTAATATTATATGAGCACTATTAAACCAAAAAGAGGTGCTATGTGTAGATTTACTCCTTTACAGACTACAGTCTGTCGAGTAACTCTTAACATGTCAAATTTTACATATATTTTGGATGTTGAGACAAATATCTCCTCATTTGATTGTATGTTGAAAAGATCAAGGTATGGCTATGCCAAGCTTTTGAACAAAACAGTCAAGTAGTAGCAACTCTTACAGATCAGCTTTATGTTTGGTCACTTTACCGTTGTGGGTTAACGTAAATAAGGTTAGTTCTATTATAAACTGGATGTCAGTAACTGTTTCTCATGTATGTTAATATTATTGACTAAGTGATATTTTTATCAGAATATTAATAAGTCATTTTATGATAAACATTCTTCGTAAAATTCCCATAGCTACTTTTTGTTTCCTTAATGGCAAAACATTTATTTCTTGTGCTAACAAATTCTAAATAAAAAACATTGAAAGGATATTAATCAAATATGTCACTCATATAATTTATTTATTTCAACAAGATTTTTTCACATCAGTATTGTTACCACCTTTGCCATAGCTCTCTATTCGTTTGCAAAAGTGACATTAAACGCTTTTCTTGTAGTATACCTTAGTATGGGAAAATCACATCTCGTACTATGAGTACCGTATTTTCGTAGAATCACAAGCTATATTCAATGTGTTCTGACAAAAAGTGAATGGCTTATCACAAATTTTCTTACCGCTAACCTGTAACATGACTCGGTCTAATAGCTTTTGTACCACCAGTTAACTTTTATTACTATTCACCCAGAGTTCACATCTTTCTATGTTGTACGCTACCCTCTGTATGTATCACAGGTTAGCTGACAGTTATTGGCGTTAGTTCCTGCTACCACTGCGCGATGAGTGCTGCTAGAGAAATACAAGCTTACCATAGGAAAGAATATCTTTCTAAGTTCATTGAGCAAGACGTGAGGCCAGATAACAGAGGCCTTGGTGACACAAGGGAAGCGGTGAGTTGATGCTTATATGTCAGTGGAGAGGTGAGGATTGTTCATATGCCATACTTCAGGTGCCTTTGTGATATGAGGGAAGCAGTCAGTTGACAATCATATGTCAGACTTTAGTGACCTTTGTGGCACAAGAGAAGTGGTGAATTGATGGTCATATGTCAGACTTTGGTGGCCTTTATGGCACGAGAGAAGTAGTGAGTTTATGGTCATATGTCAAACTCCAGGGTCTTTTGTGGCATGAGAAAAGTAGTGAGTTGATGGTCATATGTCAGACTCCAGGGTCCTTTGTGGCACGAGAGAAGTGGTGAGATGATGGTCGTATGTCAGACTCCAGGGTCCTTTGTGGCACGAGAGAAGTGGTGAGTTGATGGTCATATGTCAGACTTTAGGGTCCTTTGTTGCACGAGAGAAGTGGTGAGTTGATGGTCATATGACAGACTCCAGGGTCCTTTGTTGCACGAGAGAAGTGGTGAGTTGATGGTCATATGACAGACTCCAGGGTCCTTTGTTGCACGAGAGAAGTGGTGAGTTGATGGTCATATGACCGACTCCAGGGTCCTATGTGGCATGAGAGAAGTAGTGAGTTGATGGTCATATGACCGACTCCAGGGTCCTTTGTTGCACGAGAGAAGTGGTGAGTTGATGGTCATATGACAGACTCCAGGGTCCTTTGTTGCACGAGAGAAGTGGTGAGTTGAGAATCATAGGTCAAGTATAGGGCCTTTGTGGCACAAGGAATGTGAAGTTGTTTTCTCATTAGATCATATGCCCCCCGTCTCACTTCTAGTTTAAGTAGGATTATGTAGCGGTAAATTTTCAGTACAATTATAAGTTTCCAATTATAATTTTTACAATAAGTTTCAAGTCGATTGAACTGTCAATTCTCGAGATATAGCCAAAATATTGAGAGCATTTTGTCCTGACTTAGAAATAAAAAATGGCTGCTGACAAGGCAGTTTTTTATGACACATTGATTGAAGTTCTTGGTAGTAAATACTCAGAAACAAGCAACAACAGCTAAAACACCAAGGCACTAAACAACTAAAGACGCTTCAACTAGTTGATTGTCGGCTCGTGAAAACAATACACCATTTGTTAGTTTTGGTGTACCGCAATACTTGTTTTCTAAATTCTCTCTAAAACATATCTTTTTGAGAGTGCGTAAAATGAGAACTGTTCACTCTATTTGATTTCTGTTTCTTTCGTTGTCTCCTACAATCCCAGAGCTTCTTAATGATATTTTGTTCAAAAGAATTGGGCTACTTTGAGTGTTTTCACGTCTGAAGGAAAGCTGTTAATATGATCTAGGATCAGGGGTCCTGATGTATGTACAATACTAGGCCTCCTAGGTGTTAAATGCAAACCAATCAACACATATTTCATGTATACTTTTTGTTGTTAAAAATAAACATTCAACCCTAGAACGAAAGCGATGTAGATTAGTGTCTGGATCGGGATAGCCTCTAGTGAAGATTAGTGTATCGGGTTGATATCTGGTTTCCTTCTGCTTCCACTCGAAATACCACTAGTAATGAAGAAAGAGAAGACTATTCCTAATTTGATGCATTTTAATAAGGTAGCCCCGAGTGAAGATTAGTGTATAGGATTGATATCTGATTTCTTCCTGCTTATATTCGAGGTCTATTAGTTATGAAGAAAGGGGAGTTTATTCTTAATTTGATGCTTTTTAACAAGTTTAAAATAGTTGTCGGGGCTGCTAAATAAAAACATTCTCGTCTATGTACATTGATTCACAAACGTTCATATCCTCAATTATTAAACTTGCTTGCTATATTAATCACTTTAATAAGTATTGAGAGATATACGTTATGTTAACTTGTGTCCACAAATTAGCTGTGATGTTTTTTGATGCCTGCAATCTGGCTATTGTTGTGTGCGTGCAAATTAAACTACCATATATAAATTCTCTCATGCTCGAGGTATAACATATTCAAAGCAAATGTGGATTTGACTTGATCACACATAAGTTTGCATTGTATTCCTTGTGCTATTTTATCTCTATCAATTACCCACTCTCAAATTGTTTTTAAGCTGGTGAAGTTGTCTTATTAATCTTTTGTTTGCGCATCTGTGTACCTTCTTTTGCTGTGCCCAGTGTCCTTGAAGGAAATGTCGTAGCTAGGCTATGCCATAGTAAAACATGATTGGCAGGTATTGATATTTAGTCAAGTTTACATGTGTTGTAATTAGGTTCCACGTTGCTTACGCTTATGCCGATTTTTCTATAAAAAAAACTATAGCAAGGTCAAGATTAGCTTACTCGTATAGGTCCATTTTAGAACTTGCAACTGGCTGTCATTACCAACTGGTTTACTGGTTCATTTACTGCAGAGGCTGACCCTAGGAGACATTTCAACGGCTGATGGCAGTGCAATGGTTAAGTTAGGAAACACCGTAGTCGTATGCGGCATCAAGGCAGAGATAACTCGCCCCATGGCCAACACGCCTGCTGCCGGAGTACTCGTTATCAATGTACAACTTCCTCCCATGTGCAGTCCCGATTTTAAGCCAGGTAACTGAGAGATGTGTTTATCTTTTGCTTTTCCCTTCACTATGTCAGCAGTGCCTACGCTCGAGGAAGAGTGGCCATACTCAGATGCTCTTCTTTATTGGGTTATTAGCAGTTTATGGTCAGTTCACTAGACACTTGTTGATCATATATGGGAGGTTGTTAAATTAACAGGTCTTAAGTATACCATAACAAAAATCATTTGTAGGTTAAAATGTAAGAGTTGTCTCCTCCTACATCTTAGCTAAAAAAAATTGGGCAAACAACTCTTAATTCATTTTTCATAAGTTTTTGAAATGTTAACACTTTAAACCCTTGTTGTCTTTGTCATCGTGTGTCAGTATCCCTAAGCAATTTGTTATACAGTGAAATGTTTTAGAACTTATATTTAATATATCTAAGTATGTTAATAATCTAATGATATTTGGTGAAATATTGGGAAAATGTCCAACAACAGCATACATAATCAAATATAATAAAAAAATGTTTTTCAAAGTTCTTCAAGCTGTAACCATAAAGACTTGTATGATTGTCACTAATTCTGAAAATGTTTGCAGTAGCATCATATCCATCGAATGCATGTTCATCATCACTTTATGACTCGAAATAATCAGTAAAGTTATAGTTAGTATCACATAATTCATCATCTACGTCACAATCATCCGTACATACCAACAATTGAGTCGCATCAAACTTGTTTGCGATATTGTCCCAGTAAAATTCTTATAATAACAAAGGAAGCAGATAAAGATCTTTGACAACGGTGAAAAATAGAAGTAAATTTTCCGGTCTACCACTTTATGCAATAATTCATTTGATTTGTTCACGCTGTTACTTAGAAACTGCATTTGTCAAAAGAGCCATCTAAAAGCCGATATATCGGCGGTCAGAGTTGAAAGGGCTGAGCTTTTTCAAACTAATGTTTTTTTGCATTTGGTTAACAGTGCCGAATTTTGTATCTATTTATCATCTGTAGGCTGACCCCTTTGTTGATTGATTTTGTTCCAGTAGTAGACAGGACCTGAGGTCATATTTAATTGATTATGTAACAATGGCAAGGTTACTGAATTTTGAAGAAAATGATACTTTAATGACAGCTTGCGTTTAATCAATATTAGTTCTACTATGAGAGAATTTGAATACTTTAAAAATATTGCAGGCCAACGTTACTGTTGTTGTTATATATATTGATAGCCCTGTCACCTCATCACTTGATGGGAGTGCACACCTTCAATGTTAACTTGAATCAAATTTTTCCCTGGAAGGTCTAGGAAGCATATAGAAATCTGTTGTGATAAATATGCATAACTATTTTCACAGAGCTGATATTTGTCCACTTTTGTTTAAACACTCATATCAATCCTCAAGCTTGCTTTTTACATGTTTTATGCTTTCAATTCCACCATTATTAGTTAGTATTATTATTATATTAGACTAATTAATTTTTTAATCTTTACACTTTTTTTTAGTTTACTTTCTGACTTGCTGTAATACTTTGTGGAAAAGATATTGTAAATATGACTATTCACAATGTGATTATTGCCAAATTTGTAAATCTTATTGGATTTCTTCAAGCAAGGTACAGTCAACCCCCATATGTACAGTAGACCCTCGCTATACGGTTTGTATTTATTACAGTGTTGGCATGTCAAGGGGAAAATGTCGTATGGAGGGGTATAGAAACCCATAGTAATCTAATGCAAACACCCACTTGTAAAAAATGTCAAAATTTTATATACCTGCTGTATATATTGAAAATTTGTTACAAAATAGTATGTTAACCTTAGTAACTATAGTTACCTACAGTAACTTAGTGTATTTAGTGGTTATGATTTGCTATAAAACGTAAAATTACAATGTACTACATGCAGTACGCGCCGTAGGGAGTTCTTAAATTGGAGACAGAAGCATAACGTAAAAGTTGGACTAAACTAAAATTAATTTAGCTTCCAAAACACATGCCTAAAGCTAAGTTATAGTGTGACGTATGTATTTCTCAAAACTAAACTTTAACTTTGTCATCGTCTGAAATTTTATCACTTACCTGTGTTTGCATAAAATAGTTACTACCGGTTGCTATTACCCTCTATCTGAAATTTTATCACTTACCTGTGTTTGCATAAAATAGTTACTACCGGTTGCTATTACCCTCTATCTGAAATTTTATCACTTACCTGTGTTTGCATAAAATAGTTACTACCGGTTGCTATTACCCTCTATCTGAAATTTTTGCCTTACAATGCTTACACCTGAACGAATTGGCGAATGGTGGTGATCCACTGTACATTAGAAATTGCAGCTGTTGATCAAAAGTAATTTGGAAATATCGGTCATTATTTGCTGAGAAGGCAATTAACTTTTGCCGACTGAAAATTTAAAAACATTCATACTCATGCCCTTGGAAAGTATGAATCACTGTTTCCCATTGTAAAAGATTTGCTTTATTCACACCCCTTTTAATGCGGATGTCATTACAATGGTGTCATTAATTGTGGATGTCATTTCGCAGGACCACCCAGTGAGTTGGCTCAAGTACTGAGTGACTATGCGCAACAGGTGGTTACGGAGTCACAAATGGTGGATATGAGCCAGTTGTGCATTGAGTCAGGTTTACACTGTTGGATACTATACTGTGATATATTCTGCTGCAACTATGATGGTAGGTAGTTGTTTTTTCTTTTCATATTTGTAGGATCTAATTTGGCTTCTGAATTCTTTCCAGTTGCCACTTTAGTGAGTTCCACCATTGTTTATTCTGTATGGCAGCGGTTCCCAACTCTGGGTCACGGACTGATACCAGACCGTGGAACAATCAGTACCAGGCCGCACAAGAATTAATTAGGTATTTCTGTTTTAGTTATCATGTAAGTTTGGGACGATAATAAAGGGGACTTACTACTTCATTCGCAGACTGAAAAAGGAGAAAATATTAAGCATAAATGCAAATTGCAAACGATAATTAATTGTGCGGAGTAGTTGTTAATTGTTTTTGCGGTTGATAATTCTTAATCTACTTCTCAGGGTTCACAGGCAGCAACCTGCAGTGTCTACTACATGTTCTCAACGTTCTCTGTTATTCACATTCATATTTAATATGTTCTTCTCCTACCAACTATAGATAGAGTAGTTAGTCCCCCTCTATCGTAGTCACAGTCTAAGCCGAGCTGTCTTCTATTTGGAAATGACTTTATGACCTTAAAATGACCTTATTCTCCTCATTTGCGTGCCAAAATTTAACCCATCCAAAGAAATGAGTAAGAAACAGGTGTATTATTTTTTATTATTATTAAAATTAATGATTTTAGCAGCAATAAAAAATAATATTCTCTATTATTACTTTAACCATGGTGTTGAAATAATAATGGGGCATTATTATTTCAAAAAGATTATTTAGAAAGTGCTAATATTCTTACTACTATTTAGACCTGGTAAAACATACCTTTTGTAGTGAAAATGTACTGATCACTCTCATTTGCATGTGGATCAATACTTTTCAAATCATGGAGAAAAATGTCGACCCATGTCCGGAGTAGCAAGGTTTCAAATAATTAATTGTATCCCAGCTAAAAAATACATAAGACAAAAGTCAAACTCCTTAAATTTTCCAAAGCGAAGTTCATGATAATTTTGCTAGCAGTTTGTGTATTTCGATGTGACATTCAATAGGTTGTTACAGCTTGGAAACTTTGAGATATCAAAGTGTATTTTTTTAGCAAAAATTTTCTGTAGTTGGTGTGTCAAAACTAACTGAGAAGCGGCAGGGATCTGCGGCTGTCAGCATTCGATACACACAGTTGCAACAAAATTTTGATAAATTATATCAGAAAGTATTAGTATTTGTCTATGATTTGCAATTGTTTTTTATGTTTGATGAGATCTGACTACCAGGATGTTTTACGGATGTTTCAGGATTAAAATCGATAAAACTTGATCTCCGTTTAAATGCTCAGAAGAAAAATGTGTACTAAAATGATATCACTAGTTGCGAGGCTGCCTGTCTCTCTTGTTATTGATATCGGTTATTGTGTTCAAGTTGGAGCATTACTGCGTCTCTGTTCTGTCTGTCTCTTTGCAACTATAAGTGTCATAACTGCACCTTCGCTTGATCTGGGTGTTTTAATCACGATCAAGTTCTGTCGATTTTAATCCTGAGACATCCTGGCAGTCAGATCACCTCAAACATCAGAAAATTCGCAAATGATAGAAAAATATCAATACTTTTGGAAAAGATTTATTAAAATTTTGTACAAGTTCAGCTTTAAGGCTTCAAAGCCTGTCCGAGGCAAAATATTACTTCGCGCAGGAATACGGTACGCTACCAGGCACGCTACCAACTACACCGCCATGGCAAAATGAAGAATAATTGTGTGCATAGTTGTTACATCTGGCAATCTCTCACGGTGCACGGGACCACAAGCCCCGTTTAGCCATTAATCAGTCTTTACTATATTATGAGTTGTGTACGTCTGTCCGAAGCCGCTGTTGAATTTTGGGCAAAAAGATAGCATCACCTGGGGTTCGAACTCAGACATTTGACTTACCAGTCAAATACGCTATCACCCACACCGCCCAACCATCTTGCTGCAATTCAGAATAATTGTGCACATAGTTATTACACATCACAATCTCTCATGGCCCGCCGGATTGTCAGGCTACTGGTTGTAATCATTTTGGGACTGTATGATGGATATTTGTTGATATTCTGTTACACATACACATCTGGGAAATACAAAAGCACCTTAAACCATCAACACAATGCCTCTTGCCAAACTCCAATGTTTTAAAGAATAAATCTTTAACAAACAGGAAATCCCTTAATTAAAATATTTAATTCAAGTTTAGAATTGAAATGATTTCTATTACAACGCTTATCTCATCGTTTGTTGTCTAGCACTTCGTGTTTCTTCTGAAGCCAAGATAAGCATGAAAAGTTAATTATAGAACTATTCAACTATTACTAGCTGTCCGCTATAGTGTATGTGACTGTTATTTTAGTTCCAATAATCGAGTTGTCGCCCTTGTTAGTTGCATCATATTTAGGCTCAGTAGCCTGATGTTAACAAATATGTCTTTTGTTATCTTCTTTTCTGTTGATCGCAGAGTATTTTATATTTCCCTCATGTTAGGGAATGTTTTAACATTCAAGTGATACCCGTTCATGTAGTGCCATGCTGTTAGAGTTGTATTCCCTCATTTAAAATCATTCTATAAGAACTGCTTTTTATATAAACTACTATCCAAATGCTCGGCGTTGCACGGATAATAAAAAGCAGCCTATAAAACAATGGCAGGTGCAGCAATGTAGTTGACTACCACTTACCATTTGCCTGGTACATTGTCAATGGTTAGTTTGGGTAAGCTATTATCCGTATTGCTAAACTTTGTGAGAGCCATGCGAGTAAGCTTTAGTGACGTTGCGCGTAACGTAACACAGCGTTTTGAACCCAGATAACAACTCATATCGTCCACGCTTAATGGGTTATGTTGTTGCCTGCTGAGTGGGAGGTTCTGAGATCAAATCATTTGCTCTACGGATTTTCATTGCTAGATACCAATCGCTGTAGTTGGACAGACCGAATGACAGATGATAAACTTTGATATTTATATATATAGATTAAAGTTATGTTACCTTCACATAATGCCGCACATTTATTAAGATGTTCTTTAACTTGTATAACAACCAGAGTTGCACTTCTCAACGTAAAACTTCCCAATGTGCAATCTGCAGTTCCTCTTGTAACACCATGATCTTGGAGTTGTTTTTTCTTGTCATATAATGTTCTACACCTTAGTCATGTCTTTCTCTGAGGCATGTCGGGCTGTTTTAGTTTTTTTTAGCCGAGTACCCAAAGTTGCCCGGGTAATAAAACTTTTTGCACAAAAAATTTATTTTCATTCAACATTTACAATATTTACCATCAAACTTTTCAGTGCAGGTGTTAGTTTAGTTCTGTGTGTGTTATAAGTTCAATTGAGTTTATGCTATAAACCGTAAATAAACCATATATACCCATATTTATAGTGTTTGGGGGAGTTGTGGCACATATTTTCCTTCTAGTAGTTTGAGTATGCTCGATGAAGCACGAAGCGTGCATATTTTAACCAATTGCTATTAAACATTGGCAGGTGTAATACACATGTGCACAAATATTCCCTAGCATAGCAAGTAGGCCGAAGGTAACATAGTGGATAACATGCCTGTTTCCAGTTGCTGAGTTCAGTTCAGTGTGAAGCATTTATTTTTCGTGTCTAACACTATCGCTATAACTGGACATACGACAAACAACAAACACTTTCATATATATAAACCTCGAAGTTTGTCATCATCTGTCATTATCTGTCTGTCCAGTTATAGAGCTCTATTAAAATCTCAGAGTGAAAACATTGCTTCTTGCTGGATTTGAACTCACGAAGATGGCAACCGCAAGTTTGTAAGCCAATCATCTAATCACAAGTCTACGAAGTTCTTACGGTTGCAACACTCTTACTTTTTGCTGTATACCCTTTTCCCGATTGCACACACTAAATTACCTATTAATTGATCTATTGCGCCCACAGGTTATCATGCCCCTGTTATAAAATGTTTCTCGCCTAACTCAATGAAATGCGATAATTTTTCTTCCTCGCCATACTAAGGCGAATTTGTTTTCCACCATACGATATCAACAAAAATTTCTCTCAAAATTTGACGCTTTTCGCACTGATTACGACGAAATGGCAAAAATGTCCACATGCTATTCGCCGAATCACCTCCCACACGGAAAGAGATATGCGTTGATTGCTATCTCAGCTCAGCGTGATTCTGTTTCTTAAAAACAGACTCGCAAACAGACAAATAATAAAATTTAGTTCAAAGTTTGAAGTTTAGTAAAATACAAACTAAAACTTAGCTTCAAGTATTTGTTCAGTAAGCTAAATTCATTTAAGTTAGATTCAGCATTCATGTTACATGTCTGTCTGTCTGTCTCGAGGGTAAGCACTTCCCATGGTACATACTGTTTGTAGTACATTGTAATGTTACATCTTTTTGCAGATCATAACCACTAAATACACCAAAGTTATTGTAGGTAACTATAGTTACTAAGGTTTACATAATGTTTTGTTAATCAATATTTATGATGATGATGATTTTTACCATGAAGTGTTTGCATTAGATAGGTACTATGGGTTTCTATATCACTAATATATACGATATTTTCGCTCTTTGATGCCAACACTGAAACGAAATAAACTCATATCACTGTATACCAAATAATTTTTCTTTGTAATCGTAGCAAAGCAGACTATACTTAACCATTACTTGCTAATGATTTTACATTTAAATACTTTTACAGTTTTATTTTTCCTCCTAATTTATTTCCACAAAACGCTTATTTCATGATATGTGATTTAAATGTTACAGTTATTTGAAAACCTTACAGTGATTTTATTTTTTCTCTTAATTCATTTGAACTTCACAAAAAAACACTTTTATCATGATATGAAGTTTAAAAGTAAAAATGGTAAATGTACTCGTTAAATAAACATAAATTTTCTGTCCAAAGACTTTTTATTACCTTGGCAACTCCGGATATTCAACTAGAGTATTTATATATAGATTAAGATAATATATATTAGGTTGCTTTTTTTTCCTGTTATATATTCCTGTTCCAAATACAGTGAAACTCGGATAACTCGCCCTCGGATATCTCGAACACATGGTTAACTCGAACGGATTTGTTCGGTCCGTTCCCACGCAATGATAAATTGCTTTAGATAACTCGACCGTAACTTGGTTAACTCGAACAGTTTTTTTGCCCAACGGCTACCGAGACGGTTGTTATCGCTTTAGAATATCACTTTATTCCAAGCCATAGAGATAAACAATAACTTTTAGTAGTTCGTAGGCGTCATTATTACCACTACCGGCAAAATGTTTTCGTTAACGACCTTTCTATAGGTTTGCAAAAAATCAAATTTTACCATACATCCGCTTGGGGATAGCCCTCCGCAAGCAAGGAGAAGTGAGGTAACCTTCAGATAAACTTTAAGAAAAATCGGCAAAACTGGTTTTTGTTAAAACCCTCAAAAGAAAAATGTCTTTTTTCTGAGAGTTTCAACCGCGATCAGGTTTTGCCTATGCTTTTGTCCTGGCAGTCACATCACCTAAAACAAACAAACAAATCTCAAGTAATAGGAAAACGTTTATACTTTCTGATAAAAATTGTTAAAACATTACATGAGAGGTTCCTTAACTTGCAACAAGCAATCAATGCTTTTGATTTATATATAGTTTGTATATGTACTGATAAATACAATAATGCATGCACTTGTGACAGTGTTCTCATAACTTGAACGCTCTGATAACTCGAACACTTTCTCTCGGTCTCGTAAAGGTCGAGTTAGCCGAGTTTCACTGTACAATCCTGTTTGGTTGGAGTTGTGTCCTCTTGTGTACATTCATGGTACATATATATTATTAAATTTTTAGAGTTGCTTCTCTGATGTGTGATACTAGCTTGCTATGTATATCAAAATAACATTCGTTTAAGGTAATATTAGAGATGCTGTCATACTGGCAGCTGTTGGAGCTCTCAAGGATCTCTCGCTGCCTACAGCAACATACAATAGCGAGTTGGAGAAGATATCAATTGATACAGATTCAATGAAACAACTTCATCTCTCCTCTTTTCCCATCCCTTTGTCTTTCACGGTTAGTTTTAAATTTTAAATGTCTTCTTTGATTGGATGATATATTCACCTGTTACTTGATGCCTGTCATAACCTGTTTTGCAGAAGTTTTTTTTCAAGTGTCTCACGGTAGTTTTAGTATTTTGGCTAGAATTTATGAGAGACAGTTACAGTCTTACTATCCTTTGATAACTCGTAGTTTTTAAATGGTTAAAATGACTTTCCAATAACAACGACCTTGTGAAGGGTGATTAAACCAATGAAAGGACCATGTTTTGTGTTTGGACAATTTCTCATCCGGAATAAATTTCTAGGGCTATACCAGTGTTCCATTTATGATTTAAGAAATGGCAATTTGGTTGGTTTATAAATACATGTAGCTGCCCTAGTCTATGATGCCAGGACATAGTTGGGCATGTTTCTCGTTGCAGCAACTTAAATCTTGAACTCTTGAACTCTTTTCAGCTATTCTAATAACAATATGCAAACTTCTCTAGATTTGTATTGGGGAAAAATAACCATCATTAAAAAATTTAGGTGATAGGCATGCGCTTAGCCTATGTGTCCATAAACTTCTAGTACTTACCTGTAAGTAAATCTTATAATCATATATGTTCTTGAGACTTATCTAGAGCTAGTGGTAGAGTAATAAATTTGTAGAGTCGGAATATGATATTGATATTATAATGATACTACTGAAAAAACGATCCTCAAATTTTGCCGATATGTTTGATTTCTCTTACAAGAACTTGAGAGAAAAAGTTTTATTGGTCTGTTTTACAAGTTTCAACCTATAGCGAACCTGCACTCATTTAAAAGCTTAGAATGTGTAATTTAAGAATATTGCAACAGAATTACGATATAGCAAACGACGTTTGCACCAATCGCTTTAAAAGTTGATCCTGATGAATTCGGGATTCTGCCCAGGGATAACAACTTCCTGAATATTTTGGGCATGAGGCTGGAAGGGTTGATAGTTCATCACGCCAAATGCTCATATCTGCTGTCAGTCGATCCTATCCGACTCGGTTGTTTTATGCCTTCTTACATCTTGATCAAAGGCTAAACCTACAGTGATTCTGGTACAATCGGGACAGGTGTGTGATTTGTATCAAAATAAAAGTTGGTCTGCATGGAGTGTTTCAGTTTGAATTTTTTGGAGTGGCATCTCCTTGTCATATTATAAAATGTTTAACTCATCATACCATTCTAACCGCATCAAGTTTTATGAATTTTAATCTTGGACGACCCTTGCAATCAGATCACTTCAAACATCAAAAACAATCAGTGTTCGAAAAGTACCCATGGATACGTTTTGATAAAATTTACTAAGATTTTGTGGAAGTCCATCTGTACGCATGTCAAAGCTATCTGACACCAACTTATAAAGGCTACCTGTCAAATGCTCATGTTTCTAGCACCTAATAAAGCAAGCAGATTTACACGCTTGAATTTGTATTAGTACTTCACTGCTGCCCAATTCAGCATCATTTCTCTCAACTTCGTAGATTATCACCTCAGTTTTCTCAGTCATTTATGACAGCTGTGGCCTTGTCAAGGAGATTAATTAGATAGATAGCCATAAGTTATAGTTGGCCTACTTCGGTGAACTTTGACCCTCTTATTAAAATAGATTAGGGCCAGCAAGTAAATTGCTGTTTTATCTCCAAGTGAATCTTAAACCTTCATGGTAGAAGTTGCTGGTGTGACGGCTCAAACCTAGAAATAGTTTATGATGTGAGTGTTCGAAGAAGGGAAGTTGCTTCATCATACCAATATAAAACGGAAAATCCAATGACATGTTATTGCTGCTATTATTATTAAAAGGTAGTCTGAGCAATTTTGCTATAGAGGAAGTGTATATCAAGCAGGTAGCCCTTTGTATGACTCACTTCTTTGGACGTAGATAACAGTCTTTAAAAAGCTTGTATAGGTGCTAAGGCATTCCATAGCGACAGATTCACTCAGCCGCTATCACTAGCCAAGATTTGGTCCGTAACAGATAAATCTTGTTTAAAGAATAGAGAAAGCATAATATTATTATGCTTTATTAGTTATCTTGAGGTGTTGACCGATGTTCTAAAAAAAGAATCTAGGAGATTGACCCATTAGAAGCTGAGATATAGCCAGCCAAACATAGGTCTACCTAATTAAGAATCAGAGGAAAACCCTTCGAAAATCCCGAAAACTGACGTATAAAATCGACTTAATGTTCATGTGCCAGAGTTGTGCACCCTTACCGCCGTTACGTATGATTGTTTTGGCTACGAGATGTGAAAAGCTTCTCGCGATAGTAAATAATTTACAGACTAGCTCTGGTTTCTCAGGAAAATCAAGCAAACATTGTGTGGTAAAGGCAATTGCCCACAACCCCTCGCCGTGATTTGTCAAAACAGAAGAGAATATTTTGACTATTGTGCTTCAAATTTTAACTCGATCTCCACGGATATGCTCCGAAGATCCTCTGTTCAACGAACGGCGCGTGTATAGTCAGGCGTGATTGCAAGTCGTTTAGAATAAGAAATGAGAATGTGAATTTTTGTTCATTCATCATTTTTCTATTGTGTATCTACTGCAGCATTTAGTTGATTTTCATGATTATCGTCACTATTAACAGACTAAGTTCACTACAGCCATAATCTTAAAAAGAATAACTTGCCGTGCTGCTCTTGCTGTAAAAAAAGAAAACGATAACTTTTGATTTGATTTTTCTATTGATCTATTATCTTATCTATGATTATTTTTTATGATTAATATTATAATCATAATGCATATTATACAAAATAATAATATAACTGCGTATAGAATAAATGATGTAACTAATATAATTTGTAGAAAGTGATAGCAGAATGTTGCGAAATAATAGATGCGTGTAATTATTTTATTCTAAAACTAATCTACACGTCAGAGGGACTGGTTCGGAATTCTCAGAGCAATGATTGTTAGGCCCAATTTGATTGTTCTATACTTCCAGCGATTAAACCAATTAAAACGCCGTGATTGCTATAGGAGAGTGCATTAGTTGGCTTAATTGACCGATGGCACACAAGTCGATTTCATACGTCATATATTGATGACTACCAAAACACTTATGTTTTTTGGTAGACCTGTGTTTGGCTGGCTATATCTCAGCTTCTGGTTGGTCAATCTCCTTGATTTTTTTTTAGAACATCAGTCAACACCTCAAGATAAATAATAAAGCATAAAAATATTATGCTTTCTCTATTCTTTAAGTGTGAAGTGTTGGTATTTGTGTGTTGCTCAAGTTTACAAGATAGATTGTTGTTAATCAAATACATGTCATCTCATTCTGCTTGTTGATGGACATCCAAGTAATTCCTGTAGAGGCCATGTCAGAGTCATGTCAAGGTCATTTTATGTAATTTTAATACGATAAACGGTTTGTTACTCTGTACCTAGTTTTGGCACAAGCAACTGGGTGGACTTTTCAGAGTTAAACTTTTTCATGAGCAATTTTTAACATCAAAGCATCTTTCCAATCTTGTCAGTCCAATTTCTATCAATCTTTGCTGGACTGAAGTCGGCCTATCGCTATATTTTTACTGGTCATTTATCGACCTATCGTCTGCCAGGTTTTTGTCATTGATGGTCCTTCAATTTCCTAGCCTTACAGTTATCGACCTAGCCTTACAGTTATAAACAACGACGGGAGAAATCCGGGGTTTGACAACAACAGAACAACTATGTTATTATTTTAGTTGCGTTTCATATGTTAGTTTTACCTGATTTTCGGTTTCATTAAAAATCTTCAAAGCTCATATCTCTTTGATTTATACTTTTAGCCCAGAAAGAGCCATAACACCCACACCCAGTACATTACAGCTACCACTGCAGTTATCCTATTGCACTGCAGTGCCATTTGACTGCTAATATTACATTTCTCAACCATCAGTACCCTTTCTTTCTTTTCCAATATCACTTTGGTCGTGGGCTGTATGACAGTGGAATTTCTAGTCTATATAATTCTTAGTGTTTGCCCTGAATCCAGTTATAGCAATTGGTACCTAGCAATAAAAAATCCGCACTGTACTTGATTCGATCTCAGTATCTTCAGATTTGGAGGCGGCCAACTTAACCATTAAGCTACATGGAATTCAATAGATTCATGGTGCAAATAGTCATTATATTGGTTAAGATACTCACGCTTGAAGCGCTTGCTTGGGGTTAATAACTAGCAATATTAACCATTATGCGTAACAATTGTTTAGCTGGCCCAAAAAGTAGGTATTATTTTAATAGATTTTGGTAAAGATTTCGCTTTCCAAATACGTGGCTCAAACTCATTAGGTAGTTATTCTATTACCCGAGCAATGCCGGTCTAGTCATTGCTATAGTAAAGCTGTGTCCACCGTATCCACACGGAGAGGGCTAGGAAATGTGTTGCCCCATGCTGGGATTAAGTTCAGATACTCGGTTTTGCAGATACCGGCTAATCACTGCACATTCTGGAATGTACAGTGGTAAGCCACTGTACATATGAATGGTTAGCCACTGTGGTTTTCCTGTACATAGGAAAACTACTGTACCACCGCCACCCGGCACAGTATGGAATAAATATGCACATACTTATTACAGTGATGATCTTTCATGGGGCACTGGACTGTGATGCAATTACTAGTAATAATAATGTTCTTTTGTAGCTCATTGAGTCAATCATGAATGTTGGGTTTTCATTTCAGATATTTGATGACAGAATTTTGCTCGTCGATCCGACACATGAGGAGGAGCAAGTATGTCAAGGGGAGGTAACTGTAATAACCACAGGCGGAGATAATATCTGTCATCTGAGTAAGCAGGGTGGACCCTCGCTCAACCCGCAGCAGTTGGCCTTGTGTATTACTAAGGCTAAACAACGGTGGTCTGACATTAACAAACTTCTCTGTTCCGTTTGATATGCTGCCGCATACCCGCTGACTCACACCAACATGTATATATATATATGATTTTAGTCTATATATAAGTAGTTAGTTATTCTCCATTTGTGCAGTCTTATAGGAGACGTAACCTGTTTAGCTTCTTCCTAGTAAATCAGCTATTCAAGTTGTCTTTATTTTAATGCTTTGCTTTGATCTCGTTTTCAGGGTAATTAAGATCAAATACATTGTATATTTGATATGTGTATAGAATACAATGAAACTAGTTGCTGGTAAATTCCATTTCTTATTTGGCATGCACGCTGACGTACGTTTCATATCAACTCTCCTATGGCGTGCAACTCATCTCAAGGGGTTATAATATTTTTATTCAAATCTGTTGGCTCCTCTGACTTTTGACAACAAGCACATGTCAACAGTCACATGTCTTTACATGTCTGCAGTTCACATGTCAAAACCTCAAATGAATCTCTCGAAGTTGGAGTACTTCTATATATAGTCGATCACTCTTACATGTACTCATGTTACAAGCTACTTGATAGTATATATGCTAGCAAGTAGTTTGGGCAATAAATACCATAATAGAGATAATAGATAATAAATATGTTTGATATCAATACCTTTAGATGTAATGTTGTATGCTGTCAACCACACAAGCACCCTGGTAAGATGTGTCAGCTACATTGCCAAAGGGTATGAGTGGGATGCACTATGTCTAATCCATATATCATCCCTGTCAGCTTCATAGTGGTTGATTTGCTGGGGGGACGGTCTGAAAAAGTTGATTATTCCCATTGTATAGAAGTCACCTAACATGGCTGCAAACGTGTAAATGTGACATATTAGACCATATTTAGTGCGATATCGGCCTGCGTGGTGTTTATATGCGCTAGAATTCGTTCAGGGAACTCATGCAGAGCGATAACGCTAGACATTCTCTATTACAACTTTATTGCGTAAGATGCATTTTGATTGGTTGGTTTGTTCCAGAATGCAATTCTATGGCTGATAATTGTTTCATATCGATGTTCACCAACATACAGCAACAACATTTTGCTATTTTGTTACGATTGAAACATCAAAACAAACACTAAATTGTTCATAAATTTAATAAGAAACACCCAGTCCTGTACACGATACAACACTAAAATTACAAAGAAACCAAGTTGAAAACCAACATTTGGGAGTCAATCGCTGCGCAGGTTGACCATCTTGAGAATAGTAAATATTTATTAGATTAAAAATAAAAAACTACTATAAAGTAAACTATATATAACAATCGTAAAATATTGCTGTTAAAAATACAAAAATCTTTTTTTCTTAGGTAATGTAGTGAACAATCTATTAAAGTGAGATAGGCCTAATAATAAAAGTAAAAGTTGTTTGCATCGTTGCCTAGAAGGCCCCATGCATGTTGACTCAAATTTATTAGCAACTCTGAAGAAACTAATGATACAGAACTTTATTGGTAGTTTGTGAGCGTGCCATCATTCAGAGGCGCTATCATTTGCTGGTGAATCACGCAAGTGTGTTTAGGCAGCCTAGCAATATCTCCGCCTTCCTCATGACGCAGGCTATAAAATCGCCTGGTGTGTTTGGATCTCAATGCCTCGATGTTTACATTAATTTTGGGTTTGTTTACATTCACTATGTTTCCATGATGCGCAGTACTGCGATGCAGCCTCTTCCGAAGTCGAGGGGATCGTACGTTTACATGCTGGGCAGTGGTTTTCAGTAATTTAGCCCGAAAAGAGAAATTGTATAAATCAAATCGCCTGGTGGAGAAATAGAATCGATCATGAATACCGAACATCAGAAACAGTCTTTATGCTTCTGTCGTCATTATACTTTTATTTACAATACACATTCACAAGGTTTTACAAACCTTAACACAATTTTTACAAAGTAATATATTTTTAATAAGTATTTTTTAAGTAATATATTATTTAAACATTTACTTTATTTTTCGAAAAGTGTTGGCATCGATAACAAAGTCTAGGAAAGTAATCACCTCATCATCCTCGTGGGTGCAAACCATAATTAAATTTAGGTGAAAGAAGATCGGAAGAATTAAAAAACAAGATTAGCGGGATAACTTCTGTCCTAGTTCATGGCCCTCGATGAATCGGCCTCCACAGCAAGAGAGCTATGCGCAGTCACTGCACAATGCTGTTTCCTTGCTGCGAATTTGCACTGGCTACGCACTGATCAGTGCGCAGTGATTTCAGTGCGAAGACGCCTTTTCCATGATTCGGAGAGGGCGCAACTCCGAAGTACTGCGCATCTTGTAAACATAGTGATTTACACACGTTTTTAGCCAATTCAATGGAGAGGTTGAAAGTTCATTGCATAACCATTTATGGCAGCCACTATATATGGAACATCTAATAATATAAAGGTCTACTTTTGACCTTTATTACTGCCAGCTAGCAGTTGTGTTTACAACTTTTCTGCCCGCAGTGAGAGGGAGTGATACTGAAACTAAAATGCATGGGCTTTCTAGTATGACAATAAGCTTGTTCCATGGCTTTCCACACACAAGGGCATTCATGAAATGTTTATAACTATCGCCAACTCAAAACTGTTTTTTTAAGTTAAAATGTACAAATTAACATAAACAAAAATTTACTTGATTTTTTACGTAATAATAATATTTCGTAACGTTGCCAATTTATATGCTTGAACCTCAGTTTTTGTCGGTCATTCATTCATCGTTCATATGTCCAGCTATAACAATAACGTATTAGCCATGGAAAATCTCTTTAGTGCGGGATTTGAACTCATGAGACTTGATCGCAAGTCCACTAACAAGCATGCGTAACCACAAGGCTAGGCGATTCTTATCACACCTAACACCTGGTTCCCATATCAATTGCGAAACTCCGACGTTACCTTGCACAGCAAAACGCTTGCGACGCTAGGCTCGCCGGCATATGTTCACATATAAAGCTGCATCACTAAACATAATCGCGTAATCAAATAAATTATCGCCATGCCGTTTTTATAATGGTGACCTTCATCTGTACAGTGCATTCGAGAAGGTTGTGCCTGCGGCCTTTTGCGAAATTTGAAAGCGTGATACTGTTGTGTTGCTGCAGGCAACTACCGGCGGTCCTCTACGGTACCCGGCGCGTAGGTTCCCATTTCACCGTTAATAGTTTGCGGTGCTGTCGCCGGTGCTTTGCGACGTATATGGAAACCAGGCTTAAAGCGCTTATCATATATCGTATATATATCCTTTTGCGATTGCACACACTATAAATGTGCATTTTTTAATATTAATTAATACGTGATGACGTCGCGTTATGATGGCCCTGTTATACCATTTTTTGCCTTACTGTATACAACAAAAGGTTGTTTCGTCCTTGGAATTTGAGGACGCATTTCTGTCAACTATATTCCGTTTTATATCAACAAAAATTTCTCTCGAAATTAAAATTTGGCAGTGGGTGTACTGATTACAACAGAATAGCGAAAATGCTGATTTACTCTTCACAAGAAATCTCTCCCACAATGTCTGATAGAGATACGATGCTTGATATCTCAGTTCAATGTTATTCATCATAAGTGTTACCAAAAACGACACCGAAAACAGATAAGTGATAAAGCTTTAGCTTCTGACAGGGTTGAACTTCAGTTTAGTTAAATACACACTGAAACTTAGCTTTCAGTACGTGTTTAGTAAGCTAAATTCATTTAGGTTAAATTCAGCGTTTATGTTAAACGTCTGTCTCGGATTTAAGAACTCCCTACAGCACGTACTGCATGTATTACATTGTAATATTACATTTCCTTGCAGATCATAACCGTTAAATACACCAGAGTTACTATGGGTAATCATAGTTATTAAGGTTAATATATTGTTTTGTTACTAATTTTTAATACGTATTTAATATTTTGATGAATTTTACCAGAGCGTGTTTGCATTAAATAATTACTATGGATTTCTTTACCACTCTACAAAATTTTCGCCTTACGATGCCAACACTGAAACGAAAAAATAAATACTTATATACCAAGTAATCTTTTATTGTAATTGTAAACAAAACCAACTTTATTTAGTCTTTATGTGCTTATTATTTCACATTAACATTTAAACACCTTTACAGTTGTTTTATTTTTTCTTGTAATTTATTTGAACTGCACAAAGCGCTTGTTTCATGATATAAAGTTGGAAGGTTAAAATGGTAACTGTTGTTAAATAAAAGTAAATTTTCTGTGCAAAACACTATTGTATTACTTGAGCAATGCCGGGGATTCATCTAGTCATCTATAAATAGACGATTCGCAATGAGTTGCGATTCACCATTGCAAATTCGCAACATTGAATTTTCTGGTGATTTATGGAAATGTTGGAGTTCTCTGCGCTACAGGAAATAAACAAAAAATTGAGCAAATTGCGAGTTGGCTTTGTAACAAGCCAACTGAATGCAGCCGTATGTCACTATTTCAAAAATAACAGCATATGATTGCATCGTTTCGTAATCTTTTGGGATTTCATTACCAAGAATCCTTCATCACTGTGTTGTACTGCTTACAAGCCTCTGAGAACTAACATGTTGTGTAGCTAGAGACTGTCAACTATATGTAGGCTCTGGTTAACCCTCCTTCGTTTAACTTATAATCTCAGTCTAGCAGTAATATCTACGTGAGGAAGCTAAAGACAAGGGCATTATTGTCTCAACATGCGTTCTCTACTCCTCGTGGCACTACTTTCTGTTGCTTACATCTCAACCTTCGGAGATGTGGTGCTGGACTATGGTAAAGACGATAAATTTTTAGACCAGCAGAAGACTTCCATTATATCGCTTTTAATTGCTTCAAAATGCCCAGACGTTAATGTCAGCCTATCACAGACCTACAGACAACTCTTTGCCAAGCTCGTGGAATGTGATAGGCCAGTTGAGCAAACCACCACACCAAAAGACCCAGTCGGTAAAGGTATGTCTTTTACCAGTTTTCATGTAGCAATAGTGGAGTATTCATATTGGAAGAACTACAGCTGGATTTGTGATGCTTAGGGTGCAGCATGGTAGCTGGGTCATTGAGATCTCATTTAACTCGGACAGAAAATGAGCTGGAGTATGACTCACTCAGCTGTGAAATGTTGCAGCCAAAGGCAATTCAATGTTTTATTGCGCAAACTTTATGAGGAAGAAAGTAGGCTGAATCAAAATCTAGTTTTAAGGCTGATTCACACAATATCGCCGTAAGTCAGCGGTGTCTTTTTGGTGATTCTTCATAGAATATGTGCTTCGTAACTGATGGCATCGTAGAGATACGCCGAGAAAGTGTGCAGCTGTCAAATTTCCCGGTAATTCGCCGAGCATCCGTGACAGTCTGGGCAAAATACAGTGACAATTGGCCGTCGCGGATTGCTCGATCTATATTTCTTTCATGACAGTGGCTGCAAGACTAGTATTCCATCATTTCCATGACTGTATTGTGTTGTACGAACAATATTTGCAGACTATTCGCTTATGTAAATGCTAATGAGTCTGTGATAGCGTAAACATTGTTATTGCAGACGATCACGGAAGTATTGTGTGATCAGCACCAACACACAATAGTATAACAAAACATATACAAAACAAACATATAGTGTGTACCACCCTTTAGCTTTAATCAAAAAGTGAAAAATAGTTTTTCTGAGCAAAAGATTTTTGTAATGCATAATACAAACGTCTCTTTGACCCTGAATATCAGACATAGGCAAAAATGTTTGCCATATGATTGCGGTATTCACCTTAGCGCATACACATATGATGGTTGTTTGAGACAATTCATAAGCCTTAAAGATGCATAAAGCATTGATACCAAATGAATGAATGAATGAAATAATGATTGAAAGTATGGTAAAATGATATACTGAATGCATAGATTATTAAAAGAAAAACTGAAATACTAGCATGAATTTAGAATGAATAAATAGATGAACGAATGAATGAATAAATAGATGAACGAATGAATGAATAAATAGATGAACGAATGGATGAATGAATAGATGAACGAATGAATGAATAAATAGATGAACGAATGAATGAATAAATAGATGAACGAATGAATGAAAGTAGTATGTAGAGAGCAGATCTACACAAAAAAGTGACGGATCCAGCAGGGGGATAGAAAAAGGGAGTTGCGAATTAAATTGGCTAGGGGTGTAGATTGAATTGCGTGGAGTTGAATGAGATGTTGGGGTTTGGGGGGAAATTGTGGTGTAGAGTAGGGGGTTGAATTCGAGGGGGTATGGATCCGCTCCCGGCGTAATCGGCGGATTATCTGTGGATGAGTCCTCCGATTAGTGGGGGATGAGTCATCCGATTAAACGTGGATTATCGCGGGATTAGTCGGGGGAATCGTTGCGGATTAGTCGGCCGAATCGTCGCGGATTATCGGTGGATTAGTGGGGTGAATATCTGGGACATCGAGGGCTGGTTGGTTTTCCGGAGTGGATCTCGCGGATTATCGAGGAGAGTGAGAGATTACCGGATGAGTGAGGGGGTTAATATCTGGGACACCGAGGGGTTGATTTTCCGGAGAATGTTATATATTTGGTTGAATGAGAGATAAGTTTTTATTATAAAATATAAACTATAAATGTTACAAAAAAATTCAAATGTGAAATTCACTTTCGCGAAAGTTGACTATATAACATATAATGTGTAATTTCGCGAAAGTTGACTATATAATATATATAATGTGTAATTTCGCGAAATTGAATTTCGCGGTTGGAGCTCGATATTCTCGATAGGGTTTACAGACGGATTAGATAATTCGGTTAAAGTGAGAACCTCTTATTATTCACTTCGATTGTAAACTTCATAAATTTCTGAAAATTATCCACCACTGTTATGGATCCACCACTTTTTAAAAAGAAAATATATAAATTCACGATACGTTACTAGTCAGTGCTGAATGTTATTGGAGCTTCCGAGGACTCAACTTCACGTACTATGAAATTCGACAATATTTCTGAAAGAATATCCCAATTGAATATAAAACAAAGACGATGTAGAAGACCAACCAAGTCTAGATCAAATAAACCTATGTTATTACGAAGTTCACTCAGGAAAAGTTCGGTAGTAAAGCGGTTATTTGAAACCGAGGATAGTTATACGGAAGGTGTGAAGAAAACATCGTCACCCACTTCAACAGTTTTTAAAACCGAGAACGTGCAAGAACCATGGAAATGGGTTGATCTAAAAGAGTTGGATATTCCAGCCTCTTTAGAAGTAATACAAGCAAATAAGACTGACAAAAATAACAATAATGAGATTGCTTTGTAATTCGTTATCGAGTGCAAGGGGGAGCGTGTGACATTATGTTCAATCATCAATCCTCAAATGTATAACATTTCCTCATCGTTTCAATGGAGCGTACCAGCTCTCATGATCTTGGATCGAAATGAGATTTATAAGGAGTCTAGGTCTTCTTCAGAATTGAAACTATTTAAGATTGATGGAGCCTGCAATCTGAAGGAATTTAGAGAGAAAATAAGCAAGGATTACAATCTCTGTATATCAAGACATTGATTACTTGAGGAAACTGTTCGGTGATATAATTTTGGTGAAGGAATTGTTAATATGATTGAATTTTATAGTGATTATATGTTGTTATATCGTACAGGATTGAATTTACTATTAACGGATGATTTACCGAATATAAGTTTTGTATAACTTACAATATTTTGCAATTTCGCATGAGATGAATCTAAGAAAGATTCGGTTGATTGTACAATTCTCAATGTTTTAAAATGTTGATTGGAATAAATTTACAAAAGATTCAGTTACTCTCACTACGAAGTCTATATACAACACAATTTTTTTTTGATTTTCGAAGTTGAGAGATCATCATGAGTAATCAGTATATTGAGAATTATTCCATGAAGTGGTAAAGCACCCATAGATCTTTTAATTAGATTAAACTAGTAGACTCGCTAGTTCCATGCACTGTGAGAGATCATCATGAGTAATCAGTATATTGAGAATTATTCCATGAAGTGGTAAAGCACCCATGGATCCTTTAATTGGATTAAACTAGTAGACTTGCTAGTTCCATGCACCGTGAGAGATCATCATGAGTAATCAGTATATTGAGAACTATTCCATGAAGTGGTAAAGCACCCATGGATCTTTTAATTAGATTAAACTAGTAGACTCGCTAGTTCCATGCACCGTGAGAGATCATCATGAGTAATCAGTATATTGAGAATTATTCCATGGAGTGGTAATGCACCCATGGATCCTTTAATTAGATTAAACTAGTAGACTTGCTAGTTCCATGCACCGTGAGAGATCATCATGAGTAATCAGTATATTGAAAATTATTCCATGAAGTGGTAAAGCACCCATAGTTCCTTTAATTAGATTAAACTAGTAGACTTGCTAGTTTCAAGCACTGTGAAAGATCATCATGAGTAATCAGTATATTGAGAGTTATTCCATGAAGTAGTAAAGCACCCATAGATCCTTTAATTGGATTAAACTAATAGACTTGCTAGTTCCATGCCATGTGAGGGATCATCATGAGTAATCATTATATTGAGAATTATTCCATGAAGTGGTAAAACACCATAGATCCTTTAATTGGATTAAACTAGTAGACTTGCTAGTTCCATGCACTGTGAGAGATCATCATGAGTAATCAGTATATTGAGAATTATTCCATGAAGTGGTAAAGCACCCATAGATCCTTTAATTGGATTAAACTAGTAGACTTGCTAGTTCCATGCACCGTGAGAGATCATCAAGAGTAATCAGTATATTGAGAATTATTCCATGAAGTGGTAAAGCACCCATGGATCCTTTAATTAGATTAAACTAGTAGACTTGCTAGTTCCATGCACCGTGAGAGATCATCATGAGTAATCAGTATATTGAGAATTATTCCATGAAGTGGTAAAGCACCCATGGATCCTTTAATTAGATTAAACTAGTAGACTCGCTAGTTCCATGCACCGTGAGAGATCATCAAGAGTAATCAGTATATTGAGAATTTTTCCATGAAGTGGTAAATCACCCATGGATCCTTTAATTAGATTAAACTAGTAGACTTGCTAGTTCCATGCACCGTGAGAGATCATCATGAGTAATCAGTATATTGAGAATTATTCCATGAAGTGGTAAAGCACCCATAGATCCTTTAATTAGATTAAACTAGTAGACTTGCTAGTTCCATGCACTGTGAGAGATCATCATGAGTAATCAGTATATTGAGAATTATTCCATGAAGTGGTAAAGCACCCATGGATCCTTTAAATAGATTAAACTAGTAGACTTGCTAGTTCCATGCACTGTGAGGGATCATCATGAGTAATCAGTATATTGAGAATTATTCCATGAAGTGGTAAAGCACCCATGGATCCTTTAAATAGATTAAACTAGTAGACTTGCTAGTTCCATGTAGTGTGAGGGATCATCATGAGTAATCAGTATATTGAGAATTATTCCATGAAGTGGTGTTAAATGAAGTCGAACATTCTAAGCAGATATATTTATTAGCTGAAACGGATGATGCACTTCTTTCCCTACTTCTGCTTCTTTCTCTATTATCAATTGAAGTGGAAGGAGTAGAATTTTCCGATGAAATTAAATTATGCTCTCGTGAAAGCTTGAACATCTTTGAGGAAGATTTCCAGCTGCCAAGAATTAAAAATCTCATTTTACTATTCTCTCTACATTTATTCATTCATTAAAAATTTTTTTCCACCAATTATTGTAAATCCACTTACCTCATCAGATTTGCTCCAGTCTCCTTCTGAATGGGAAGATGCCGGATACATTTCCTTGTTGTATTCAAATTTCGGAGATATATAATCCGGTGAAACAGAGATAATCCAAAGTTCTGAGAGAAGATTATACGTAGATATCCAAATTGTAGAATTAATCCAAACTTTTGTGAGATATATAATCCAGTTAGGTATAGAAATAGTTCGAAGTTCTGAGAATTTCATGTATAATAACTCCAGGAAAAAAAAAAGTCTCGATAATGGTGAGCCCATCAAACTTGGCTGTATTTATACTAGTCAAGTTCAAGGAGGTGGAACCCGGACAAAAGCTATAAATCACTTCTAATCCATCTTGTCTCACTCAACTTTCGCGAAAATTGAATTTCGTGAAAGTGAATTTCGCGAAAAGTGAATTTCGCGAAATTGGATTTCACGAAATTATATATTATATAGTCTACTTTCGCGAAATTGAGTTTCGCGAAAGTGAATTTCGCGAAATTGGATTTCGCGAAATTACACATTATATATATTATATAGTCAACTTTCGCGAAATTGAATTTCACGAAATTGGATTTCGCGAAATTACACATTATATATTATATAGTCAACTTTCGCGAAATTGAATTTCGCGAAAAGTGAATTTCGCGAAATCCAATTTCGCGAAATTACACATATATATTATATAGTCAACTTTCGCGAAATTGAATTTCGCGAAAGTGAATTTCGCGAAATTGGATTTCGCGAAATTACACATTATATATATTATATAGTCAACTTTCGCGAAATTGAATTTCGCGATTTTCAATTTCGCGAAAAGTCTTCTGATATCATGGATGATGCAGCTAAATTTATCAAAACTCATTAATCATTTGATGAGGAGAATTGTATATAACCAGCAGAATTTTACTAAAACGATATCAGTTCTTCATTCAAACTCAGAGAATTAACACACTACACAACTATGGAGGATAATACTCAATCTGGAGTGATAAAACCTGGATCGAATAGTTCAGTGAAGATGACGAAAAAGAGAATTTCACCTGTAACTCTTTCTAACACGACTCCTTCAACGAAGAAGAAGAAATCCAACCAAATCGAAACGAATTTGGAGCAAAGGGCAAAAGATGTGGCAGACAAGTTAAGAACATTAAGTAAGGATACTTTAATGGAGGCAAAATCACTGCAGAAAATGACAGACCTTTCAGTAGGATTGATTATGGAGGTGACAAAAACGGAAGAAGCTCATTCGATCCATGGAGCGTGCTGTATCATTCACTTCAACTATGTGGAAAATGGGATTACTAAATCTACTGTTGTATTTGCTCCAAAACGATTTCTAGATGAATCGCTGTCTTATCCAAGTATTATGGTATATCTTGGATTAAAACCTAAGAGTAATGGACAGGGAAGTTACCATGACTTAAGACGAGTAACAGAAGGAACCTCAACTCCCTTGGACATGAAACGCACTCTAGCCAATCTGAGAACGAAGAGACTTGAAAAACTTATACAACTTTTCGAGACTCGTCATCTCAAGGAGTTCAAAGCACCATCTATTTTCTACTATCACAATGTTGGAACAAGTGAATACAAAGATGCTGAAGGCAAGGTGAATGTGGTACCAACTGTAGCATTTTCAACCAAAGTTGATGGAGAGGAAGTTCAAGGAACTTTAACGATGCCTTCGAGATATGCCCTTTCGTTGAAAGAAAATTATCCGGGTATCATTATATACAAGGGACTAGTAACATCTCACAATACTCGCGAATACTACGATGTAGTAGTCATGGGACATGAAGAAGCAAGCAGATTTTACGAGAGTTCACAATGCAAAAAGGAATCTGCTATCATAGATATTTCCGATGACGATGAGTGAATGATAAACAACTCGATACAAACTTCGTTATAAAGATTGTACATGAACATTTTCTTATGTATATATTCAATGTTTCATTTATACTATATTATCTTTATTGTGTCCTATCTACTTGAACATTTTCATATATTTCAAGTTAAACATAAACTATTTTATTTTTATTGAAACAAAATGATGATGGAAATAATGAATAATACATATAAATATATCTTTTAAAGTGAATAATTTTGTAATAAAACTGATCTTTCATTCAACATATTAATTTCTCCAACAAATTTCAATCTTACATACAAAAAAATACAAAAAAAACCGAAAATAAATTCCTTAAAATTCTTAACCATTCAAGAGCTTCAACATTACAAAATCATCAAATCTTCAAAAAATAACTTTGTACATAAACACTTTCTCATATATATTCAATGTTTCAAATATATAACAATCTCCGGAAAATCAACCCCTCGGTGTCCCAGATATTAACCCCCTCACTCATCCGGTAATCTCTCGCTCTCCTCGATAATCCGCGAGATCCACTCCGGAAAACCAACCAGCCCTCGATGTCCCAGATATTCACCCCCCACTAATCCACCGATAATCCGCGACGATTCGGCCGACTAATCCGCAACGATTCCCCCGACTAATCCCGCGATAATCCACGTTTAATCGGATGACTCATCCCCCACTAATCGGATGACTCATCCACAGATAATCCGCCGATTACGCCGGGAGCGGATCCATACCCCCTCGAATTCAACCCCCTACTCTACACCACAATTTCCCCCCAAACCCCAACATCTCATTCAACTCCACGCAATTCAATCTACACCCCTAGCCAATTTAATTCGCAACCCCCTTTTTCTATCCCCCCGCTGGATCCGTCACTTTTTTGTGTAGATCTGCTCTCTACATACTACTAAAGAATAAATAGATGAACAAATGGATGAATGAATAGATGAACGAATGGATGAATGAATAGATGAACGAATGAATGAATAAATAGATGAACGAATGAATGAATAAATAGATGAACGAATAAATGAATAAATAGATGAACGAATGAATGAATAAATAGATGAACTAATGAATGAATAAATAGATGAACGAATGAATGAATAAAGGAACAGCTAGAGGAGTGAATAAATGAATAAATGAGTGACTTGATGAAAAACAAAATGAATTTTTTAATGTATGTTTATGTTTGAGTGAAAAAACAGAAAATTTACTGAATAAATCATTTCATGATTAATGAATGCGCAGACGATTTTGCACTGAAACGTTAAACAGATTGGAAAGTGAAGGAATTGGTAAGTGAACCAATGCGTGAATGAGTTGGAAAGTGAATTAATTGTTGAGTTTATAAGTTGGTGAGTGAGTGAAGTGATGCGTAAATGATTCAACGAGTGAGTGAATTGGTGAGTGACTCAAATTGTAAGTGAATTATTTGGTGAGTGAACGAATTGGTGAAGGAATAAATTGGTGAGTTAGTGAAGCAATGAATGTTGCTAAAGTGACATGTGTTAGAGTTCAAATCTTGTCATACTTGTTTCCTTTATTATCTATCAGATTGTCAAGACTATTTCGAGCAAGGAGAAACTCAATCTGGCATTTACTACATTCGGCCCTCTGGCAGCGTGTTGCCGGCTTTTAGCGTCTGGTGTACTTTTGGTCAGAATCGAGGCTGGACAGTCATACAAAGAAATCTTAATGGAGCTGAAAATTTTGATCGACTTTGGCACGATTACAAGAAAGGTTTCGGCGACATCACTGGAGAGCACTATTTAGGTGAGATTCCTTCACATTATTATAAGTATTATTAACAATGAACTTTAAGTCAACAGAAATAAGAAATAAATATTATCTTTTTAACTTCATACAACAATTTTCCATGAGTAGTGCAGTTTGAATGTTGCTATCCTGTATTTTAATATTCAAAGTACCACAGTGTGCAAACGTTGAGTTCTCTGGTTTGTGAACACGAAGCTGGGGTTTAAATCTTGGAAAGACCTTTGATGATAGCGAAACGAAAGTTTGGCCTTTTATATTTTACAGTCATTAATAAGCCTAACGTGTTAACACAAGGTTTTTTTTAATGAATTTAAGATCTCTACTTCATAGAAAAGTAAACATATTCGTGTTAACAATGTGTGATCAGAAGTGTTTAACTGTTGTTAATCAGCAGATATTGTTAGTCTACTATAGCCTAATTTCTGAATATATACATCTTAACGCTACATACAGCGGTGAGCATAATTATGGTACTGCCTAGTAATTCAGTTCGTGTTCTTCGTCATTCATGGCATGCACTCTCTTTATTATCTCAGACCACATATACTATGCATATTTGAGACACTAGTTTTGTAGACACTCTGTCTGCCGCCAAAAGCATTTTCAAGAAAAATAATATACTTCTTAGGCAGCCATTGCATCCTAACTAGTGAGTGGCAGTAATGGCTAAACAGCTAAATATTAAGTCACTACTATTTCTCAGAACGCCACCAAGAAACTTTTATACTAGAGGGTTAGTCAATAAGTAGTTGGAATTTCATCTTAACACTTTATTGCACTAAGATAGTTTGTTTACATTTTTTTCACTTTTTAATATGGCCTTCTTTTTCTATCACTTGATCCACCTTTCAACAAGGTTCTTAACTTCTGCAGTATAAAATTCTGGTGACCGAGTTCTAAACCATTTATGAACTGCTTCAATGACGGCTTCATCAGTAGTGAAGTGGTGTTTTTCATGCGGTTCTTTAATGGCACAAAAATATGAAAATTTCTTGGTGCAAGATCTGGACTATAAGGAGAGTGTACTAACACCTTCTAGCCTAGTTTCTCAATTTTGACCATAGTATGGTCAGCATAATATGGAAAAGCATTGTCCTGGTGAAAAAACACCTCTTGTCTAGATGCCTCTTGTTCCTTATGTCATGCTTCATGACAGCCAGGAGCTCACAGTAATTTTGAGAGTTAACAGTGTTAGCATGTCTCTCAAAATCCAAATGTGTAGGAACTGCTCTATCTTAGAAAATACCATGAGCATTACTTTCTGTGGGTATTAAACTTCTTCTTTACAGGAGAGTCCGTATGTTTCCACTCAATTGATTAGCTTTTTGAGTCCGGTTCGTAATGATACACCCTATTTGATACACCCTAATGATACACCCTACTTCATCTATGGTTATAATCCTAGATAGAAAATCATCTGCTTCCAGTCTGAGCTATCTCATGCACCCTCTGGCAGCCATAGCACGCTGACTTTGCAATCATCATTTAGTATCTTGAGTACCCAGTGTGCGCTGATTTTGTTGAAAACTAGTTTCTCATGGGTAATATTCTGTACATTTCTACAGTTCCATGTGAAATGTCCATGGTCTCAGCAACATCATCTATTATAGTGAGTCTTCTTTCTGATCTAATAAGCTCTTTTATCTCAACTCCCGTGTGTGAGTTCTCGGCTCATCAGTAATGTCTTCTCATCCATTCTTGAAATTATCAACCCATCTATAGCAGCTTGTTCATGACATACAGATTTTTCCATACTTTCTTTTATAAAATAAAATAAGAATCAAGACAAAATTTTCACTACTTATTGACTGACTCGGTGGTTACATGTATCTGTGTATTAAAATAATGTTGAATTCAGCCAATTCGTTTGAAATATATAAATTTGGCTTATATAATTGATTTTTGCCATAGTGGGTAGATACCGCTGTTAAATCAAAACCAAGCCAAATGGCAAGTTTCAGTTGATTTTAAACAATATTTATGTGTTCAGCATATTTAACTTTCTAGTGATGTGCATATTGCCACCATTCATCTAATAATGATTTGAACTATAAATTGATAACAAGTAAACACATTCATTTTACTCTGTCTCATAATAGTGATCACAACTCGGTATATGTATTTTTTTCTCACCTCTGTTAACCCAGTCAGTGTTAAGGTCTACTTAAGCTAGGCTCCACTATGAAAGAACTGGGAATTTACTCATTCTTTTCAATATCTTAGCTATTTCCAATTACACACTTTTCTGAATCTTCCTTGTGTTGATGGTTGCTGGTAATTGACTGAGCTACATTTGATGTGCAGGTGTTATTGCACTTAGCCCTCTAATTACTACTGGGATTGAAGTTGCTTTTACATGCCAGAACGTTTCAATCTCTTTAAGAGGAAGATATTTCCCCATTCTAACCTCTTCTCCTATGGCCATGTTATAGTGATTGGATACCGCTGTATCTGTTAATATAGCCATCTTGTTCTCCTAGGCCAAAACTGTAATATCTGGCTGGTTTGTCAAAGAGCGCTTGTCAGATGATGAAGTCTCAGAGGTTCTATTACGATTGTTCTCATTATTGTTCTCATTCATCCCTTCTCTGTATTACCAGTTATTGAGGCCAAACTTACATTATTGTATAGACTTCTGTAAAGTGCACCTGTGACATGATTAGACCATTCAGTGACTGCATTTCTGTCCAGCCGCTTGCATCTGCTGAACAAGTGTTGGATGGTCTTATACCCTAGGACACTTATATTTCGCTAGTATTTAGTTTTGTGAGTAGCTCACAGAGTAAAATTTCGAAGCAACTTAATTTCGCAGCTCTGATGAGTGCGAAAATATAGTGATGTGAAAATAAATGCAGTGGAACAAACATAATTAGATTCCTCAGGTTCAGTTCACCGATAAAAAAAATTTCAATTTGCGACTAGTTTGTAATTGTGAATCGCAGGTAGAATGGTGTGGGCAAGGTCAATAATGCAATTTGATCGCTTGCTGCCATTTGTTTCTTGGACTATCAACAGGCCCGTTTTCACTGGGGCAGCTGGCCGGCTGAGCCGCCCCAACTTTTTGGGAATTTTTTACGGTAAGTACAGTCCAACTCGAATAACTCGCCCTCAGATAAAATGTAACATTTCATCTCAAACACAAGGTCAACTCAAACGGATTTGTTTTGTCAGTTCCAACGCAATGATAAATTGCTTCAGATAACTCGACCTCAACATCATTTATTCGAAAAGTTATTTGCCCAACGGCCATGGACGCGGTTATTATCGCTGTAGAATATCGCTTCATTCCAAGAAATAGAGACAAACATCAACTTCTAGTAGTTCTTAGGCATCATTATTATTATCATCAGAGGCAAAATATTTTTGTTAACGACTTTTATAAAGGTTTGCAGAAGATTAAGTTTTATCAAACACCTGCTTGGCCATGTCCCATCGAAAGCGTAAAAGCCTCCGAATGAACTTAAAATAAAATCTGCAAAATTGATCTTTGTTAAAACGCTCAAAAGAAAAAGATGTCTTTTTTCTGAGCGTTTTAACTGCGGTCATGTTTTGCCTATTTTAATTTAAAAACGTCTCATCAGTCACATCACTTAAAACAAAACAAATCTCAAAAAATTACAAGTTATTGAAGAGGTGTCAGTGGTGAATCCAAACCTTTCCAGAGCCATGCTGCTTGTGTAGTACTGCGAGTGTCAGTGCATGTGTCTTATTTTCTTTCAACACACGGTGCTCACTGCATTGATTGATGTCCCCAGCAAACGCTACTAACGCGTGTGCATTGACATCAAATTCCTATCATTATAAATCATTCTTAATGGAAAAATAATCATAATTAATTGCAAAATAATAACGTAATAAATTTTGACAGTCAAATTATTTTGTTGGTTTATATTCTAACGATGCTATAGTGGTCGTTAAAAACGTTAAAATAAATGTAGTTATAAAATTCCATTCTACAGTATCAATGAACAAAGCTATTTAGTTTCGCTTTTTCGCTCGTTTGTTATGATAGTTTAGTTTCGCACATGAAACTTTCGCGAGAGGATGACACCGCGAAAACGCGAAAGTTAGATGCCGCGAATACATAAGTGTCCTAGGGTACATAAACGAATATATACATAAATAATTATATATATGCATACAAATATATATCTCACAGTTTGTGTCTGTTCTTTTGTGATTCTGTACTTCAGTGTTTCTAAGTGTAGCTATTAAAACCTTGGAACAAAAAGCTCGCATCGTGCTGGATCGCAAAGATCCAGCACTATGCGAGATCACAAAAATAGCTTACGATTCAATGGCTTCTGCTGTATACTGTATACCCTTTTCCCAAATTCACATGCTAAATGGTGTATTAATTGAAACTCTATTAACTTGATGAAACGCGAAGCTTTTTCGTATTTTCATAAACTTCTGTTTTCGGCTTTTCGTAGCGTTCAATTGCTAGATCGCGGTCAAGGCCAATTCTTTTCATGCGGACAATTATATTATATTGAGTAGGAATAGCCTCAACATTCTCTATCTGTTTGGTCAGACAAAGACAGCACGATATTTCTTTTTTACACTTGTACCAGTGTCGAGAGACACCAGCATAGTTGTATTCAAAGTTTAGATGGATAGCTTCTGCTGAACAGTACCTTTTTTATACGCACACTTCTAAGCACGAATTGTTATTTTTAATTCAACATATTCATGATTGCTATTTTGTTTTCTCAGTTCATATTAATTGTATCAATACCGAATCATATTTTATTGTAATTGTAGCAAAACAGACTTAATTTAGCCATTACTTGCTAATTATTTCGCATTTAAATTTAGACACTTTTATAGTTGGTTCATTTTGTTTCTTGATTTCTTTGACCTGAAAAAAAAACATTTTCTTCATGACATGAAGTTTGAGAGTTACAGTTGTTTGCCAAAGTTCAAAAACCTTTACAGCTGTTTTATTTTATCTCTTATTTACTGCATTATAAATTTAAACTGCAGAATAGTGTTTTGTGCAGTTTAAATTTATCTAAATTGCACAAAACACTTTTCTCATGATATAAAGTTTGAAAGTTAAAATGATAACCGTTGTTATATGTTAAATAAAAATAAATTTGCTATGCAAAAACTTTTTTTACCCGGGCAATATATATGTATGTATATATATGTATATATATATATATATATATATATATATATATATATATATATATATATATATATATATATATATATACATATCTTAGCACATAGCACATCGACTTTTTTAAAGTCTGTGAGGCAACTTAGTTGTTTCATGGCAGGAAGTCAACTCTCATTGGTAATGGGATTTGTGTCCCTTGCCTAAGCTCTGAAAGGCTTGTATATATATATATATATATATATATATATATATATATCTATATAAAATCATTGTAGGCAATGAAAAGATACATCTGTTAACGCAGACCAATCAGAAGCTGAATATTTATCTGACTGGTGCTGTCAGCGGCAGCGCTTCAGGAAATTGGAAAAAGTTCATTGTAGCGGATGAGGCAAACAATTATAGACTCACGGTAGGAAATAATTAAAGTATTTTAGTATTGATTGACACAAATGTGTGTAATTAATTAATTTGTTTCCAACCTGACCTCTGCCCTTATCATGTCGTCTGATATCTCATAAAGCAGGCAGAAAACTTGCAGCTGTTTTGGATTGTTTGTTAATTTTTTTGGATTGTTTGTTAATTTTTTGGCAGAGCAGGTTATTTCTAAGCAAAGTTCAGAAATGGAGTTAAAATTCACAGCGAACCCTTGAATACCTTCAGTTTCTCTTTTATCGCCAGTCCAGTTATGTCGAGAGTTGTCTACCCTGATTTCAGATTGATGGCCATGGATACAGTGGAGGTCTTCTGGACAGTTTCTCTCCTAACCATAACGGGATGATGTTCAGTACCGCTGACAATGACAATGATGTTGGCCAGGGCAATAGAAGCTGTGCTGCTGAGCACAAAGGTAATCTCACTGTGCAGAGCTCTTTGCATTGATCTCTAAGATTCTCTACATCTTATCCAGAACCTCAAATCCATTATCTCGTAATAAGTTTTAAACCTACATTTGAAGTTGATTGAAGATTAATCAGTAAACATAAAATATTTAACTTGAACAATCTTTTGTTCTCATAGCCTTTTCTTTGTCTTTCGGCTCAATTTGTACCTGTTCTATTTCTGTCTATTTGTGCCCTGTTAGCACCCTATTTTTTATACATTTTTATCCTATTTATAAGATATTTGCACTCTATATCTACTTTTTTGAATTTTTTTTCTAAGTGAAACTATTTCCACCCTATTTTTACCCTATTTCAACTTTGATCCTGCTCTCCTTCCTTCTGCACCATCTCCTTACTTTAGCTCCTCTCTCCTTATCCTTTCCTTTTATCACTACCCATTTCCATAGATACATCTTCACAAAACAAAACACAGTTCTATATTGTCATAGATGCCAATAGAGGCATCTCTGTAACGAACTGGTCACCCTTTTGACTGGTTGAATATTGTAGGCGGGTGGTGGTATGTTGGCTGTGGTGATGTGGGTCTGAACAGCGAGTCATATAATGGAATATACTGGAGACACTACCCTGCCAAAGCTTCTGTTATGAGGATTTCAAGAGATTAGCTCTAGCAATTACTGGCTGCAATTATTAGAAATTAATTGTTTCTTTTTACAAATAAAAAAGACAAAGTAAAAAACTAAGAAATTTTAATTGCCCATGTTAGTGTATAATACTCAGTACACTGTATTTTTTGTTGTTGTTTACTTGTATCAACCTGCTATTTGTAGATTGTTGCTTGGATTACACAGAGTAAAAAAAACTGTGAGTAAAAAATGATTGTAATCGAAAGTCCTCTCATATTACCTGAGAGCGGAAATCCATAAATTGTCTTGAAAATGAACTTATAGAATTTTAGTGTAAATTCTATCATTTTTGGGATAGAATTTCCAAAAATTTCTCATTTCAATTTTTGTTAAGGATTGAGTTGGTCTGACTGCCAGAATGTGTTAAGACTAAAATTGCCAAAATTTGATAACGATTAAAATGGTCAGAACAACAATATGTGCAAAATGACATCACTAGTCGCTATCGTTGCTGTAGTAGATGTTGGCTGCGTTCAAGTTTCAGCGTTACGCGTTTCCAACCTATTCCAATTTTCATCTTGAAACATCGTCAAGGTTACCTCAAACATAAAAAACATTTGCAAATGATAAAAAAAATTCTGATACTTTTTGATGAAGTTTACAAAAATTTTGTCCGAGTTCTTTTTTAAAGGTATGGCTACACGTGCCAAGAAGTTCGGAAGTTTCAGTCGAAATTACAAAATACACGGAAACAAGAAATTTTCATTCAAAACTCACAGAATTTTCAAAGCTGTGCATGCACACTGGAATTGTTGACAAAATTCTTTCAGTTTGCTTAGTGAATTAATAGCGTGTTCTAATTTAGCAGCTTTCGTAATTTGTTTAGTCTGAGACACATACGGCGATGCGCAAAGCAAATACCAACATAATTCAACGTAGTAAATTTACAAGGCAATTATTAGATTGTGCTATAGAGACGGCACATTTTTATTCACTTGGGTTATATTTACTATGTTAAACTGTGTTGGGATTTTTAACGCGCATCGTTGTATGTACATAGGACTAAACAAATCGTAAAAGCAGCTAAAATCATGCTCGCTAATAATTTGTTTAGCCAATTAAAAGTGTTTATTCAACAATTTCGGTATGCACATCGTTGACAATTGTGAGTTTTAAACAACTATTCTTTTGTTCTTCGTCCACTTCATGATTTCAGCTGAAACTTCCGAAATTTACGGCACGCGTAGCCATACCTTTATGGTTAAATTTTTGCGGCTTCAGTAAGTTTTGAGCTGAAAACTATTAATTTGAACTTAAACAGAGAATAAAAAGTTTAAAATACAAACTATGTTAATATCTCATCTACTCTGGCTGACTGAAATTTGCTGCAAACGGCAGCGTGATAGCAGTCGTCGTGGTTCGCTGTTTCTTTCCTACGTTTGGTGAAATGTAAAAGTGCTTGTGCTGCCCTCAATCATAACTTATTTAAAGGGAAAATGTTTAATCCTTTGGCAGGGGAAACAACCAAAATGTCGTTTACCGGTTGCATGGGGAAACGACATTTATATCGATTTCGGTAGCCGTTTATAAAGCTGTCGCCTAGTAACGTTAAACAAAGGATATGAACACTAGTAAGTTTTAAATATCATCAACAAGATATCGGTCGATGATTTACAATATGACACGATTATCTGAGAGGCCTTGCTTTGTCCTAAAAGCTAAACAAATCGCGCCTCCTTGGAAAAGAATAAAAGTTGGAAAAACCAGTCAACATCGGCCGGCTTTCAAAACGATAAAATAAAAGATTATTTGATCCTGCGATCGTTAGTGATTTTTTGTCTGATCAGAATAAAAATAATTCAAATGATAGAAGTGATGTAAACTTTTTTGGACTTTTAATTTAATATACTTGCAATATGCAGAGAAAACGATTGTTATGGTGGCTTGCACGACTACGTTATAGCGTTGGACTCTACCGAAAAAAATGCTTCCAAGCACTTCATACAGGAACAATTGTACATGGTTGTATTTTTTTTAGTAGTAGATATATGAATGAATGGTTATGTACAAAGATTTTTGTTCATAGAAATAAATTTAAGATTTGAGCTATGCATGTTCAACAAATATCGATTTTATTGAACTTTCGAAAATAAATTACACAGGTTTCGGTTGTTTTTGAGGGGCTTTAACCCAGCCAAAGGATTAAGATTGATAAAAAACAGAAATGGTTAGATATGCGTCGACTCGTTTTTATTTCATGAACTGTAACGTTCTGTGGGGACCGCTTTGATTAACTGCGAAACGTGTTAGAATACAATGTACATTTGTATCTTCACATCTACTTTCCCACTAATGTATTGGCAAGGTAAAAATGTTACGTAGGATTATGAAATTTATGTTGATTTGTGTGGAATACAGTTTGAGCCAAACTCCTAAATTTTTAATCGATCGGACTACCAATTATTGAGATATCACCAAAATAATAAGATCGTTTCAAACCAGCTAAGAAATAAAAAACGACTGCTGACAGAACATTAGCTTCCAATGCCGCTTTTGGAAATCCCAAATAAAATTCTTTATGACGAAAGATGCAAAATAGATTAAATAAAAAAACTTCCTTTCTTCCGCAACAAGAACTTCACACAAAACATTCTTTGCTTTTCTTTTTGTAATAAATCCACAGACTCTATCAGAATCTATCAGACTTTAGCCATAATCTTACTTCAGTTTCTAAAACATTACTTCTTTGAAAGGTTGAAAATAAAACTATTTCCTCTAATGGATTTCTGTTTTTTTTCATTGAGTTCTGCAAGCTTGGAGTTTTAACATGGTATTTAGTTCATAAAAATTTGGGATATTCCAAGTGCTCGAACAGCTGATGGAAAGCTATTAGTACGGTCTGGAACAGATGTGTTCAAACATTTTCACTAGTGGGCCAAACTTTAAAAATCAAGCAGTCGGTTAGACTAGAAGTTTTTCATTTTTATAACTAAATATAATTTCACATAAAACAGTGCCACACGTAATAAACACAAGCAATGAACATTATTCATTCTACTTTTAAACAGACGATAAATTATGCGTACTTTTTACATACATGAACTGTGCAAACATACTAAAATTCATCAAAAATATGTAATTATATACACTAATGTAGTCCGTAACAAGTACGAACTTACACCAAAATATTATCAAAAAAATTATCGCGATATTTGGCCGAATTAATCTGTCTATTTTTGTATAATCCAATCAGATCGGTTAGTTTTAGGACATTGTGGTAACCTTTCAAAGACTTGGTGACATATTTAAATAGGTTTATATGTGTTTTGTATGGTTATTATACTTGAAAAACTTCATTGAAAAATGGTTAAATTTGTTGATGAAATTTCGGTACAAGGGTTTGCGACGGCCGTTGATGAATAATTTTCGTGAGTTGTGTGCACATATGCATTTATCATAAATCTCCCAAACAATCGCTTCACTCGTGTGTGGTCATGTTAAAAGCTCCCAAACATTCGCTTCGCTCTTGTTTGGTCATGGGACAATCATGTAATCTGCAACAAGTACGGACTTACACCAAAATTTTAATGACTAGAATAAAATTGAGTTTAACAATCAAAATTCTTTTGTTGTCTGGTTCTATTAGCCACATGCTAATCTCATTGATTGATCAAGGTGGTCTTGAAGAGGACATCTTGCTGCTCCGATTTGATAAGGTTAATTTTGGAAAATGCAGACTCGCATAGATATGTTGATGATAACATTGTGAAGTACTTTATTGGCAATAATTTTATTTCAAAAATACGAATTTTTTAAAACTAAGGCCATACAACAGTAGTAAAACAAAAAAAAGAAAAAAAGCAACAGTTAGCTGATATACATATATATATTGATATACATATATATATATATATATATATATATATATATATATATATATATATATATTTGTAAATTTGCAAATTAAGCAAAACTGATATTATATAATAGGTGTAATTCAAAACAATATAAGTTCACTAGTCTACCACACACTAGACGCACTACATCTGGGCATTCAGTGTAGTGAGAGTAACCCCCACTGTATGACATTATGGACAGAACTCAAACCACACGACTAAGCTAAATAAAAGGACCAACAACAGCCGACCTCAATGGGTAATCACAGGCCCATACCTTTCGGGTGGTGCCCTCACTCTAATGGGTCGGGATTCTACCACAACAGGCTCCTGCATTGTTGGAGACTGACTGACTTGCAAATCTCGAACAACTGGCTTTATATCAGAGATGTCTCTCCGATATTCTGATCCCTCTTTTGATTTGACAACAACCTCAGAACCTTGTTTGATTACAATTTGTTGCGACTCTGTTTGATTAGTTGGGCTTAGCTTATTCGCTTTAGACTGACGAACCAAAACCTAATCACCAACTTCAATTTGAACTTTTTCACTTTGCTTGTCGCTATACTCTCTGCTTTTTTCTTGAGTTATTGCTTGCCTGTCTCGTATTTCTCCATCTTTAGCTTCTTTGCCTGTTCTCTCCAAACAGGGGAGTTTCGTTCCTAACTTCTTACCTAACATTAACTCGGCTGTGAAACCCCTGTTATAGAATGAGGCGTAGACCGATAACTTATTAAGAACTTTCTCAACTCTGCTTTGTGATCTTTACCAGACAGATGAGCAATCTTAAGGGATTTCAACAAGCTTCTATTCTGTCGTTCAATCTCACCATTAGCAGCCGGCCACATTGGCGTTGTGGACATCCAGTAAACCCCATATTCTCTCAAAAAATCCTGGAACTCTTCACTAACAAACTGAGGACCATTATAGGTCCTTAAGCTCAACGGTATCCCCCATCGACAAAATGCAGTTTCATCAACCTCTATGACCTTCGGAGCAGCTGTTGACCTCAGAAATGCTACCTCAAAGTACCGACTGTAATAATCTATTAGAACCAGCACACTTTCACCATTCCCAAGCTACATGGTCCCAAGGTTTATCAGGCATTTTTGTACTAGACATAGGCGGAGGTTTGCAGGGTGCGCTTACTAATTGCTATTCTTAACATTTACTACAGAAATCCTCCACTTCCTTGTCCATTCCTAGCCACCACAACTTTGACCTTAGGAGCTGCTTGGTCTTGGTCATACCTTGATGGCCCTCATGGGCCAACCCGATGGCCTGAGGTCTTAGTGATACTGGCATCACTATTCGGTTTCCCCTCATTGCCACACTGTCAACCTCCGCTAACTCAACCATCACTGCCTTGTATGCAGGGAGACACCTCGACCACATACCATCTAGCAGTGCTCGTTTTATGTGAGTCATCTCCTGGCATTTTATCGCCGCCTGTTTTACCTCATCAAACGACATAGCCTTGGGGACCGCTGACTTAGCAATCATTATAATATATTGATCAGCCACATTATCTACACGCCACACTTCTTTAGAACTGGCTGACAGCCTTGACAAGGGATCAGCAACATTCGTAGAACCTGGTCTATAGACAACCTCATAATCGAAAGCTTGCAACCTGAGCACCCATCTCTCAATCCTCGCAGATGGTTTAGAGTTTATACGGTTGAAGATAAATTCCAGCGGTTTATGATCAGTGACCAGATAGAACTTGATACCTATCAAATAAATAGCAAAATGTTCGCAGCCCCACACGATCGCCAATGACTCTTTTTCAGTTTGAGAGTATCTCCTCTCCACGTCAGATAAACTGCGATTTCCATAGGCTACGACCCTTTCGCACCCACCAATCATCTGACTCAAAATGGCACCTAAACCATATGGACTTGCATCGATTGTAACCGTAGTCTTTGCATTAGGATCAAAATATGCCCAAGTTTCACTTCTAGCCATCATGTCTTTTACTTTCACAAATGATGCCTGTTGCCCTTTGCCTCACCTAAATCTGTCTATCTTTGGTGTTTGACCACTGGGGCACTTTATAAGTCGATAGAGTGGTTCCGCATGAGTAGACAGGTCATGAAGAAACCTGCCAACAAAATTCACCAGCCCTAGAAAACTACGAAGCTCTGCCACATCTTTTGGCACTCTCGCTTCCACAATTGATTTAACCTTTCCATCACTAACTAACACAGCCTTGTCAGAGATATCATAACCTACATACAAAATCTTGCTCATGCCAAATTTACATTTATCACCATTGAGAGTCAGGCCTAACTCACTCATACGCTTGAAAAATTCTCTCAGTCGAGTATCATGCTCTTCTCGACTGGATCCAAATACCACTATGTCGTCCGCATAATTCTGACAACCGGCCAATCCTGATATTGCTTTCTGGGTTTGATATTGGTACAACTCTGATCCGGAAGTGACACCAAAGTTCAACCTCTTGTATCTGAATACACCAAAAGGAATAACAAACGTAGTAATAACCCTGGAAGCCTCATCTAACTCGAGCTGATGATAACCCAACTTCAAATCAATCTTGCTAAAGAATCTGGCACCATTGAGATTGTAAAGCAGCTCTTTGATTGTGGGAATAGGGTGGCGCTCTCTGATTATCGCTTTGTTGGCTTGACGCATATCAACACATAAGCGAATGTCATTACCATCTTTGGGCACTGTGACTATTGGACTGACCCATGGTGTTGGCCCCTCCACCCTCTCAATTATATCAGATTCTTGAAGCTCATCCAATTTGGCCTTTGCATTCAACCTGTGTCCAAATGGCATACGTCTCACCGGCTGAGCTACTGGCCTCACACCAGAATCAATATGCAACGCAACCTGCACATCCTTCAATCGACTAACCCCAGCAAAACACTTGGGAAACCGACTCAACCACGAATCCAAATCACCAGGAGCAGAACCAGATGAATTAACATTAACCTCCCCCTTAGTCGGCCCTACTCTCAGCACATCCAAACGCTCAGATGTATGTCTACCTAGTAGTGTGGCAGCAGTACCATTAAAAATATAAAAAGTAGCATGGACACATTTACCATTGTCAGGAACAACAACATTAACATCAGTTTCACCAATTAAATCAATGCACCTCGATTTATTACCATAAGCAAAAAATCGTTTATTTGTAGGCCAGATTTGGCGCTTTAGAGTTTTAGCAGTGGCCTTGTCCATTAGGTTACTGGACGCACCCGAGTCGACTAATACAGAAAATGCAATGTTGTTTAATCTTACCACTATCCGCGCCGATTTTGTAGGAGCTATATTGAACATACCATCATCCGTCGTTCCCTCACTATCTAGGAGATCGCTAACAGCGAACAGAGTAGCGACATCATCATCTGCAGCATCACTAACGGCTGCAGTTGCGCTTGTATTACGATTGCTTTGTACGCCTTTACAGAATTTAGCACCACCAAAATGTCCCTTTTTGTGGCAGACATTACATGATCTTCCCCGTGCGGGACAGCTATCTGATGACGCAATTTGATCAGTAGCCTTACAACGGTAGCAAACTGTGTTCCTCGTTGCTTCGGGTCTTGCAGTCGTATTTCTCATAAATTGTCGAGCTCGACTATTTAGAACCTTGTTCACTTTTTCCTGCTTTACTTCACTAACCAGCTCAGTGTTCTGTTGATTTATTGCCTCCTCTGTCTGCGCTATTGATACTGTTTTGGTCAGTGTTAAGTCAGAGCCTGGTTCAAGGAATTTTCTTCTCAATCGGCTAAAGGGCAGTTTCTCGATAATTTGGTCTGGAATTTCTATCTCTACATCTGGGTACTCACATGTCAAAGCTAACTGACAAAGCCTCGTGATGTAATTGACCACAGTCTCATCTTTTCTAATTTCTGTCCTTCTGAATACTGATCGTTTGTAGGTTGTGTTAGTTTTAGCTTGAAAGTGACTGTCTATGGCCGACATTGCCTTTTTATAGCTATCATCACCTTCTCCACTCGGTAACACATTGAATATATCCTGTACCTCTTCACCTGCCATATCTAGCAGTAATGCTTTTTTCTGGTCTGCTTTTGTGACGCCTCTAGCAGCTACAAAGTACTCGAAACCTCTCTTCCACCTTTTCCAACGAGACCCTACAGTCAACGGGTCTGAAGCTACTGGAAAGACTTTGATATGGCTCGTGTTTGTATCCAATGCCATAGCCATGTTCACAATAGTATCCCAGAATTAAATGCCAGCTAATTATCTCGTACTAGCCTCTCTCCTTCCAAAATTTACAAACTCGTCGCCATTGTTGTATCTTTAGAATGTAAGGTAATAGGAGCTAGAGAGCGTTTGCAGTTTGAATGTTCATTTATTGCTGGCCAACTAAATAATGCTCTTGTTTACTAGCAAGACATAATTCATCACACCTGACCTTGTGGTCACTGCTGTCAGACTGCAGGTGCTGACAATAATAACTATTGCTAGTATACAACAATATGTACATGTATATTCTGTCCAAGACTTTTTATTACCTGGACAGAGCCTGATAGTACAACTAGTATATATATAGCTAGTATATATATATATATATATCTATATATAGCTAGTATATATATATCTATATATATAGCTAGTATATATATAGCTAGTATATATAGCTAGTATAGATATAGCTAGTATATATATATAGCTAGCATATATATATATAGCCAGCATATTTACACATATATATATATATTATATATATATATATATATATATATATATATATATATATATATATATATATATACTAGTTGAGCTACCAGGCGTTGACGGGTAATAAAAAGTTTTTGGACAGCAAATTGATTTGTATTTAACATATAACAAGATTTGCCATTCTAACTTTCAAACCACGTATCATGAGAAAAGTGTTTAGTGTAGTAGAAATAAAATTGGAGAGAAAATATAAACAACTATAAAGGTTTTCAAACTTTGTCAAACTTTGTATCATGAGGAAAATGTTTTGTGCAGGTCAAATAAACTAAAAAAAATAAAACAACTATAAAAGGGTTTAAATGTGAAATAATTACCGAGTAGGCCCAATAGCTAAATTAAAATTGTTTTGCTACGATTACAATAAAAATGATTCGGTAATGATACAATTAATACGAACTGAGAAAATAAAATAAAAATCATGAATATGTTGAATCGGTAATAACTAGGGCAAACTTTTTATTGACCTCAAAATCATAAAAAATGACCTGATATTTTTTGGAAAATTGACTTTATTGACTTTAAATTTAAAATACATAGTTTTCTAATTAATTAACAAGTCGAGCTGCCCAAGCGTAGTTTGAAAACATAACATTAATACATGTAGCTACATATTGGATGCATTGCATGCTGCTGGTAAGAACTTTTGCGCTGACTGGTTTGGCTGTTCCTCTAGTTTCGTGCGCTTAGCAGTTTTCTGATGGCTTCCCACAAAAAATCGTTTAGAAGACTTTACCACACAACTGCAAACTTTACAATACAGCTCATTGCCTGGGGTCTTGGTGAACTCGGTAGAAAACTCTCTTGTAATCTCAAGAGCCTTCCCATGAGCTGATTGCTTAGCTTTTGGCATCTTTGCTAGTGTAAAACTTATTGCATACTAGTCATATAATTGGGCAGCGCATGCTATAAATTTCAACAAGTGGCTTGAGCAGACTTCATCATGCCAGGCTGACTCATCCTATGCATAACGAATAAAGCAAGAGAAAACCCACAAAATTTTCATTAGGAAAGGGAAATACCCAAATACCTTAGTAAGGAGAAATTTTGAATTCGTAGCATGCATAAAGAGTGAAAATTGACTCAAACATATAAAAATTGACCTTAAAGATCAAAATTGACCTAAAAGATCAAAACTGACCTAAAAGATCAAAATTGACCTAAAAGATCAAAATTGACAATTTATTGACCTTCTAACTTGGCTATTAATGTACCTAGGGTGCTCATATGTGGTATTTTTGGGTTTTAAAGTGATCCAAACATGTAAAAAAACATTGACTTTATTGACAAAAGTTTGCCCTAGTAATAACAGTTCTTGCAAAAAAGTGTGTGTATGGTGTGGTGTATATATACATACATAAGTTTGTTAACTTCATACACAGCTCATTTTGACTCAATTATTAAGCTCCTTACTTTACAGTGTAAACTAAATATACTATATATATACATATATAAATATGTATATATATACTATATGTATACATAAATATGTATATGTGAGAGGTGCGGCACTATTAGCCTTTGCGCAAAGCTCATCACTTTTGTGATTGGAGCACTCTGGTGCCAGCACATTGACTTTCTTAAAGTCTGTGAGGCAACCTAGTTGTTTCATGGCAGGAAGTCAACTCTCATTGGTAATGGGATTTGTGTCCATTGCCTAAGCTCTGAGCTGCACTGATGAGGCTTCAATAGCCGGAACAGTACTGTCTGTAGCATGAGTATATATATATATAAATATATATATATAAATATATATATATAAATATATATAAATATATATATAAATATATATATAAATATATATATATATATATATATATAAATATATATATATATATATATATATATATATATATATATATATATATATGTATATATATATGTATTCTAATTAGTAATTCTTATCGGCATCAACTATTTGTCTCCAAATTATTATATGTGAGGACAATAATAAACCCAAGGTTCACTAAAACAATTATGTGAAAGATAATTGAATGACTGGTGCTTTGGATGCAGGCATGAAAGCAACTCAAATGATCCTTATATTTTGGAGCTGTGCTGTATGAGGCCAAGAGTGTTAATGCCATAAAAACAAAACCAGAATAATGGGCCCAAAAACATCAAGATCAACATGGTGCTAAAAGGTTCTAGACTCTCAACTAAAACAGGTCAGAGAGCATCTATCAATGTCTTTAGTTGATTACATCTAATATAAACCAAAGTTTTATCTTTCATTATGTTTGTTTCTTGAGCTCGACCTCTCGACCTCTTTGTTCAGAAGTTACTCGGTATTTTTTGAAAACTTGAGCCGTTTTCAAGAAGTTAACCGAGTTTTGCTTTTACAACGTTTTGATGATTCATAAAAAATTGATATCCTTGGTCAATGTGTCAATAACTAACAATTGAGCAAATATGTAGGCTACTATCCTTCACCTGTTTAGAAATTCTCTATAATCGATTTGTGTGCCAATCGAATTGCCGACGTTTCGTATTGTGTCATTTGTCTACACTACACATCAGCTATGTATATCATGGATTGTGCATCTTGTTTGGGTATGTAGCCGCAGTTTTACCTGCACACATTGACAAAGTGATCTGTTTAAGTAAGTCATTAGGTAAGTAAGTAAGTAAGTAAGTACATAAATAAGTAAGTAAGTAAATAAGTAAGTAAGTACATGTAAGTATGTGTGCATTTGCTTCAATGAAAAAAATGAAATATTTAGATATATGCTCATAAAAATGGATGCTGACTAAAAAATACACAAATAAAATAAATATGTAAAACCGTAAAAATCATATTACTTGGTTAAAATGTGAATAAGATACAGTATACTCTTAGACCTATAACAGTCTCTGCGTAGGCTCATTCCAAATCTTATCACAGGCAGATGTTTTGAGGGTACCAAATGATAACTACCAGATGATAACTCAAAACATTTTTGATAAAAGATTTATAGTATGTTGTGATAAGAATAGCGTTGATACCCAGATGCTGCATGCAGTTTACTCATAATATATAGTTTTTTGCAGTTTTGGATACACACTTTTCAGTTTTGGTTTTAAAGTCTAGTTTCTGGTTCAGAGCTGTGCTGAGATAGGTGAGCACTAAAACCTGCTCATTAGTCGAGTTGTTTATGACTAGATTGCGGGCGGCAGGGTTATCCTGACAGTTACTGAAAATTGACTCTTAAGTTTTTTTTAGAGTTTAGCAGAAGGTCATTGTCAGCGCACCAGGTATTGAGATTATCTGCTTTATCCTAGAGGTTTGATGTATGCGTTCCTATAAGGAATTCCAGGACAACCTTGTCGTCAGCATGTTTGATGAATTTAATGTTATCGTGCTGACATGGCATGTCTGAGATATTAAACAAGAACATCAAGGGACTGATGAAGTACCTCTGTGGTGTTCATGTTGATGATTTGATTATGGCTGATGAACTTGCAGAGGTCATTACAGTTTGTTTTCTGTTGGTTAAACAGCTGTACAGCAAGTTGATCATGTTTGGATGAATGTCAGACTGGGACATTATTTTCTTCATTAGCAGCGCTACATTTGTTATATAAACGTGCGTACTCACATGTGGTTGAAGCAAAGAAGAAAACTCTCTCAATCTCCCCACGCCTTTATACTCCCGTAACCTCTTGTACTTCCTGTAACCTCTCGTACTTCCCGTGACCTCTCGTAACTACCTGTAACTACCATGACCTCGGGCATTAGCGTAGCCCGCGGCCCACCAGCTCGATTATACAACATGCCCTTTTTCTTTTCTTTTTTTGTATGGGCCACTAACCTTCCAGAAATATATTGGGACTCATTCATCAACTCACCTTGCTGGTGAAGTTTACCTTACGCTTTAACCCAGGTCTTCCTCCATCGACACCTCCTGCGTACCATCACTCCCGAGCAACCCGGGGCTGCTGTCGTACTCGGCCGCACTACTCTCCTGATCTTCCACTCTCACTGTTGTATAAATCAGTGTACTCTTCTCGCTACTGCCAGCTCCATTGCCAGTCTGCACTGGCTTTTCCATCACTCTGACCTCCGCCGCTACCAATACTTTTACCGTGACCACTGTCACTACCAACACTCCTTCCACCAACATCTCCAACACTACTTCCACCAACCCTGACAAGCCCGGAGTCTTTTGGTTGGGTCAGTAATGACTCCTCAACCTCATCTCCGTCTCTTCTGTCTTTACCTCGCTCTCCCCAGTAAGAGGCAGGCTCAACAGGCTTCCTGTGGGAGGTCTCCACCTGGGCCGTAACCGGCTGCACAGGGGATGGCACCACAGAGCTGGGAGTTGGCATAGGCCCAGACCTATCTAGCTCGACCTCACCTGCAACCAGTGCAGGTCTGCTACTAGCAATTCTCCTCTGAACCTCGGCTAACTCCTGCACCACTACCCTGAATGCCTTGACATTTTCCAACTCCATGACTGCTGCCTCCCGTTTGGCTTTCAGCTTAGCTAATTTCTCTTTCGACTTCCTCCGCACCTCCCTTTCCTCTCTTTCAATCTCTGCTACCTTTTTCTCATGACCTTCTCTGTCTAACATTCCATTGCTGGATATCTCGGCTAAAAAAGAGCAAACCTTTTCCATTACAGACACTGGTTTAGCTACTTTCTCAGCACCTTCCCTTACCTCATCGTGACTCTGTTCTCTATCACACCCCATAGACACTTGCACATCTCTGGTGCCTTGGGCTGCCCCCCGTTGGCTACCAATTTCCACGTATTCGCTACTCTTCACTTCCTTGGTTTTGCAAGTCCACCAATCTTGACCTGTGTGACCTCTCTTAACTTCGCTCTCTCTGTCAGACTTATTTGTCAGGTTTTGCAACTCGACATCATCTGAAACATAACTTGACCCAGCAATAATGGTTCTTGACGAAAACGGCTTAACTGGCTTAATACTTCTACACTCCTTAACAGCCTCAAACTTACTTTCGCATACCGCGTTTCAACAGCAAATAATTTAAGCTGCCTTAACTCAGTTATGCCCAAGAAGTTTGTTCTCAATCCCTTCACCACGTATACCTCTGTCTCCATAAATCTATATTTACTTTCCAACTGAACACCCGCTTTACCGACTACTCTTAGCTTACGACCATTTATTCCCGCCAAAACAGTAGATGGCTCCTCTAGCCGTAGGTTCAGCCTTTCGGCCGTCCCCTCGGTTACAGTCAACACCTCTGCCCCAGTATCAAACGTAAATTCAACGTTCTTCCCATTGACCTTCAAAACCTGTACAATTCTCCTTTCTAGTCAACTGTCATCCTCATACTTATCCCTAGAACCAGAGAACCTAACACTTCTGCCCTTACCACTATCTTGGTACCTCTCCTTATACTTCTCCCCCTCAAACCTATCCATACTGTTGGCCCTGTACCTGCCAAATTTGTCTATAATCTCGCGGGGGCTTTCTCGGCCCCTGTACCTCTCCCTACTACTGTCCCTGCTACCATATCGCTCGTAGCTATTATCTCGGCTACCTCCTGACCTCCTGCTACTACCTCGCCTGTCATAACCTACTTCTCTCCTATCCCTACAATAACGGGATACATGTCCTCGCTGTCCACAACAAAAACATTTAATGGAGGGACAACTCCTCATCTCATGCCCACTACGTTTACAATTGTAGCATACTCTACCTCCACTGCCTTCTCTACTGCTTGCTCTAGATCTAGAGACATGCCTCTCCCTGCTATTGTCTCTATACTTTCTACTGTCACCGTCCTTGTTATACTCCCTGCCTCTTGTCCCATATCTACTAGCACCTTGCTCTTCACTACCATAATACTCTCTACTACTCCTAGGGCTACCCCTAGGGGAAGATCTACCTGCTGAATCATAACTTCTGTCTCTATCGTTACTCCTGTACTGCGCTCGGCTATCAAACTCTGATACCTTTGCTACTTCTTTTTTAACCTCACTCTTTAACTCGGTACTTCTACCCTCATTTCTCAAAAACCTATCAGAGCTGTTGGCCATTTCACGAGCCCTCAATGCCTCCTGCAATAACGCCCAAGTAAGATTGGCATTCTTCATTAACTCTCTGCTTACTTCTCTATCTCTCAACCCGTTAACCGCCACGATAAGGGCAAACCTTACCCTATCATTATTGTTAGTCACCTCTGCATATCTGCTCAAACTCTCTACCCGTTGTAAAAACTCTCTATCACTTTTCCCAAGTGTCTGCCTAGCTGTAAGGAACTTATGCCCCTTTACGAACATACTCTCCTGTCTACCATAATAACCCTGTAAAACCTCCACTGCCCCTTCATAAGTAGAATTAACGCCATCTACGTCAAACCCTGCACCTCTCAATACTTCTCTACCACTGTGCCCAATAGCTCTCAATAGTGGCACTAACCTAGCTCTACCTCTCATAATAGGGCGCCTATTGTCACCTTCACCTTCGTAACCTCTTCTCTCAACAGCACTCTCTATACATAAATTCATCTCCTCTATGAATCTCTCCCACGACCCATCACCGTGCTCTCCCAACACCAGCTTCGGAAACCCACTCTCCATCTCTACCCGATACAATATCTCCCTCGCCACAAATACACTCTACCCCACTCGTATAATTAGTGTAACTCCCACCTCCGAATATGTAATAAATAATTACACCTCAACAACACCGCTACTACACCCCACAACACTACCCTACCTCACGTTACCTCACCTACACGCCCGTGAAAGGGTCTATACAACCGTGTAACTTACCCGCAACCAGAAAAATTATCGCTAATGACAACAAAAAAAGGAAAAAAAAATCAGAGCTTCGTCAACTGCGCCATGTTATATAAACAAGCGTACTCACATGTGGTTGAAGCAAAGAAGAAAACTCTCTCAATCTCCCCACGCCTTTATACTCCCGTAACCTCTTGTACTTCCTGTAACCTCTCGTACTTCCCGTGACCTCTCGTAACTACCTGTAACTACCATGACCTCGGGCATTAGCGTAGCCCGCGGCCCACCAGCTCGATTATACAACAACATTGATGGTGTTGAAAGCGCTTGTCTAGTCAATAAAAAGAGCACGCACAAAGTTCTGAGAATTGTTATCCAGATGTTCACTTACCATGTCTATAAGCAGGCCCGTATTCCCAACTTCCCAACTTTTTAGTAATAATTATTTTCGGCGGCTACGTACTATGAATTGCGATCTAAGCTCATCCACTTGGAATTTCCAAGTTGGAAATTCCAAGATGAGGATTTCCAAGAAACCGTTCTTGGAATTTCCAAGTTGGAAATTCCAAGAACAGTTGGAAATTCCAACAACTAAATTCCAAGCTACTAGCGTTTTATATTGTCTCCGTGGTGATCTCGCTAAATGAGTGAGTGGGTCTTTGCAAACTGAACTTTATTGCTTATAGTGGGAGTGAAAAGAAGACACCCAAACTTGCATTTTCACTAATTTTCAGACTCACTAATCTAGTAATGGTTTTCCATGCCACTAATGCAATGAGTGAAGTGAGAGATCCTTTTCTGTATTGAAGCCTTTTTTGACGAGCCTGTTGGTCACCTGTGATAATCAAAAAGTGCTGCAAAAATTATTTGCAAAGTATTGGGTCACATGATCAGATTACGACTTGCTGATTAGACCAGGCCGAAACAAAACTGTAAAGTAGCGAGCATCTATATTTGATACGGGGTCTTCGGTAAAACCCGAAGTGTTTGTTATAAACTAGTGCTACGATAAGTTTTATATTGAGCTTTTTATTGGCCTTTCAATTCACGTGAGAACATACGTGACAAAATAATAACCAAAATGCATGGCTACGTCATCGAAATAAAGATATTCCAATCTACGGCGGCTCTTCGTTTTTGAGCTTTTAAGAGCTTGTAACCACATTTCCACATATTTGGCACTTACAACACAACAGAGTAAGACATGGTGAATCTTTTGATGCCAAATAACTGTAATGTGAATTTTGTTGGGGGCGGGGTAAGCCCCCAACGGGGTTCAGGGCGTTGCCCCGAACCCCGTTAGGGGCTTACCCCGCCCCCAAACCCCAGGTGATCATAACTAGTCACCTAACATTTGCAGCCCCAACTTGCAACCAGGGAATACAGGCCTGTCTATAAGTACAATCAGAGCATCTTCGGTGGATCGGTTTGGTTTGTACACGCACTGGCTCTCATCAGTGAGTAGTGATGTTATATGACTACCAACTAGCCTTTCCAGACATTTAACTGGGATGGAGGTGAATGCGACTGGGTGAAAGTACTTAGGTGCTATCGCATCTGCACACTTCAGAATCTGCTTTATAATTGAAGCTGTCCAGACTGATGAGAAAGTCTCTTTGGCTACCGCCATTTTGAAGATTTTAGTAAATGGATGTTGCGGTTAGTTTTAGGAGCCAGGCTGGAATGTTGTCTGGACCCGGGCTTTTGTTGACCTGTAAATTTCTAGTGACAGCATAAACTTCTTTAAGAGAAAATAAATCTTTACATAACATTAGATCAGGGAAAGTAGGCAAATCATTCCGCTTCTCAAATCTACCATGCACATTGCTATGGAATGGTTGTGTTTCTGAATTTAGTAAAAGTAAAGAAAGTGTATGATATAAACACACAGATACCTGTCTGTATTTCTGAAGCCTGTACAGCTACGTCCTGATCTAACAACAAGGTTGTGATTTGTAGACAGCACCAAACTTGAAGGTCAAAAAGCACATAAGCACAGCATTGTATGAATGGGATGTATTGGTTAGATTAAAGGTTGACTTGCAACAAAATTCACATTACAGTTATTCGGTATAAAAAGATTCACCATGTCTTACTCTGCTGTGTTGTAGGTGCAAAATATGTGGGAATGTGATTACAAGCTCTTAAAAACAAAAATGAACAGTTAATCACAGCCATCACAAAAACGCCGTAGACTGGTATAAAGTAATATAAAGTAAATTAAACAATATAAAATAATGTTAAACACAAGAGGTCTTACTAAATAGTGAATGATGGGACAATTGACTCCTATAGGGTGATTTAGCTAGTAGTACATTGAATGTACAGTGTACTACTCTGCTGATTGAACTACGACATCGATATGGCTTTCAGCTAACACACTGCTAATGCAGACACTTGAAGAGTAGATGTTTTCAGGGTGTAAAGTTGAGCCTCAAGAGTAATAACATCTGATTAAGTTTGATTGACAAGAAACTCTGCATTCATAGCAGTCAATCAGAAAATACATCAGCGTCCAATCAATGAGGTTTCATTGTATCATGCTGATGCTTCTGCAATAGTTTTTCCACCTGTTGTGTGCTTTTATATCTGTAAATTTCTAGCAGGCCTACGTAGTCAGCCCGCGGGTATGCAGGATAAATGTACATACACATAGTATTAGGTAAGTATAATCTATCTCTAATGTGTTCAAGCTGAGTAACGCAAGTAGGCTACAACTTACAAGCTAAAACCTTTTTATTACTACATGTAGTACATGTACCACTACATGTACTACATGTAGTGGTACATGTACTACATGTAGTGGTACATGTAGTACATGTACCACTACACGTGAAATTACTTGAATGTTTTGTATATCTATCAACAAAAAGGTAAAGCAACTCATAGCTTCTATTGCTATTTAGTTAGATAGAGTCGCTACTATTTCCAGGTTTATTGAACAGGAAAATTATTCAAAAAGTTGTTAGTGCACTATCTTTTAAAACCTGTGTGTCCAACTCACTCAATAATTCTCAATTTTGAACTTTTCTTTTCCCCTTTCTTTTAGTAGCTAATAAAAAACATCATTTTTATGGCTATTGATGCCAATAAAACGTTTTACATATACATTGTACAACGAAATATGCCTCTTTTAAACTAAACGAAGTTCAGCCCATCTTGCCATTGACGAATCAACATCTCTGCGTGTGTCCAGACACAAACAGCATTTACATGCAGTACAACTACAGAACTAACTTGCCCGAGGAGTTGAAGTTGTTTTACTGTCACTCAAATCTACTTGTCTATTTAAAGAGCCTCAATTCAGCCTTTTTCTAAGTCTTTTAATCGAGCAACATGCATAGCCATGTCCAGGAGATTGTTTCAATAGCTGATCCACAACAAACAAACCTGAATGAAAAAAGACAACTTATGTGCTGATATTTAATACAGTATGTTAATATTTTATTAAATATCAATAAATATCAATAAGGCTCTGACAATCGAGGCTAAGCCAACTCATCATGTTTTTTTTATATCAACACCTGAAGGAAAACTTCCAATGAAATTCCGATATGTTCAATTTAAAATATAATTATAAACCGATCACCAGTTCTTTGCAAAACACAAAATGTATTTAACAAAACGAGTTCTATAAAGCCAGGTTTATCAATCATGAATAAAGATGGACACACCTGAAAAACAGTTCCATTTCCATGGCACCGCTGTGTGTCAAGGAAAAGATTCTTAGTGACCAATGGCATCGCATTTGTGCATACGTAACCTTTTAAAGATACAAGCTAGATGTAAGGTGTAACAACCATTGCTCTGCTGTAGCTACCTATGGACACATTCTCTGCTTGTCAGCCCAGCGTAGCTAGCGCTTTGGTATTTGTACACCCAGGTGTCACTACACCACCGCTGTATGGAAGCTCAGTATATCAAAAGCTATTAAATCACTTCAAAGAGTCAAGTTTAAATCATAAATAGAGATGGTTGCACCTCCAAAAGAAGGAAGAAGCTGGTTGCTCCCCTCCAGCCTCTTCAGCCCTACAGCAGTTTTTCTCTCAACTCGGCATAATTGTTTTGAGAATTTGCAATGTGACTAAATACTTCACGCAGTGCGTTAATAATCCTACAATGAAACTCATACTGTTTTTATCCAAACAGGCCAAGATGTCACACTGAGTGTGTATAGACTATAGATATGCGACTATAAATACTGTGGTGAAAGCCAGCCGGACAGGCATTGCGAGAAGGCAGTTAGGCTTAACCAGCTTGCTGAGCATCACTAGCTGTCTAGCATCATGTAGGCGCAATCAGTCAAGCAAGAAGAAGCAGAGCCTACAGACCTATCTCATAAAAAGGGAGGGACAATCCTCAATACAGAGTGAAATATTGCTGAAGCATTATATAATGCCTGTCCAGAGAAGATTGGTTAGGTTCCCATTTTCCTAAACCCCAGAAGGGTCTCAATATGAAAGGGGCCAGACCACCTTTGAGTGAGAGAGTACAGCCAGGAGTGAAGCTGCCCAAAATAGCCTGGCTACCGTTGACTGCTACAAAGGCTGCTAAACGGTTTGAAAAATCAAGCGAGAAGGTAAAAGAAGCTGGTGACCGCATAACTCCAGATACCGGTGTCAACAATGAGAACGTCTGTACAGATATTCTCAGTGCAATCCAATCTTTTTCATCGAGCTGTGGCACAAAGCCTTGCTCCAGATTAAGTAAGTCATGACCCCGGCTTGACCTGGATCATGAGAAGGATGGATGGCTGTAGTAATTGGACACTTCAATGAATGAATAGGCTAGAACATTTTGCCATACTGATGTTGATTAGATCAAGCATCCATGTATGTAGCAGTGTCTCTATCTCTTTGATTTTCGCTCCAGCCATGTTCCACTGACCAGCTCTCAATAACATTTTACAGTTAGTATATACACAGTACTACTGCACTAGCATACCATAGGAATAAGGACATGTACATGTGCTGACACATGTTGTAATTGCAAACGCTTAGTAAATACTGTAGTTTAGGTGTTCTGAAGTATTGAAATTGTATGCCATACTTAATTAAAAATTAGCTTCTGTTTTGGTACTGGGTCTGAAAAATAAGCTTGCTAAATATGAAGGATTACTCAACTATATTGGGGATTAGATGTCATAGTTATGTGCCTTACTATCAAGCTTTCATAAATTGCTTAGAATTAGTAAATATAATGGCTCGAACTGATCAGCCACAAAAACAAGACGACAATTTGGTGTGCTGATCTCAACCTAATCACTACAATAACTTTTTTGGAAAATAAAAGGTTGTATAACCTTTTTTTAATCTTTTATTGTTTCCTTATGACAAAAAACAAGCAAATTTTATACAGAAAATTAAATTTGAGTAGCATTACAAACATATAATAATAAAACTTGGATTGAAATAGTTTTAATTAAATTACAATGTAATTGAAATCAAGCAGAACTGAAATTTGAAAAGAAAAAGTTTGTCTACCACACCAGGTAAAACCAACGACTCAAAAAAAAAATTTCATGCAATGTAGTTAAAAAAATTATGCGTTATATTTTAACATCAACCATATATTCTCATGATTTGAAAGGCTCATCAAAAAAAATAAAATATCTTTAAATGTTTAACTTCTAGCAGTTTATCTCTACACTAACATACTTAAAACTATAGATGTATGCAGAAGATGTCAAACACATCTAATTTTGCTTTTTTAATGTTATTTATTGTCTTCCCGTTTTCCTATAAACATATACAATTTGTATAAATAAAACTAATACATATTTGCTATTAGCTGACTTGTATGCCAGTAAGAATTTGAGTGCTGTTACTTTGTGATTTTACACTAACTTAAACATTCTGATTTGATTTAAGTGGTATTGTCATCAAAATATAGCTTATTGTAAATGTAGTTAAAAAAATTGGTCAAGCTTAGAACCTTAACATAGGAAACTCACGATTTGGTTACATATTCTAGATTGTAGGAGGGAGTATGTACTTTAAAGGAAAACTTTAATTGATTGCCTACCAGATCAACTTTAAAATTGCTTCATGAAGCATTGCCAACATTGTTATACTTCTACATGACAAGTTGTCTGAGAGAAAATGTTCATGAGCTGATGTTTATAAGGCCATATCTACGAGAAGATGTCAATAAAACGATATCTATAAGATGATGTCTACGAGATAATGATAGCTAGATTATGCTTCTAAGAGACAAGGTATTTTTATCTAAACAGCAAACTTTTTTTAAGAAGGTCACACATGACAATATTATTTAAATTGAAAACCTGCTAGAGATTTGTAAAACTAAAAAGACTTGGGTAACTTGGGACTGTTTTTAAATGTACTTATTACTTTCTAGATTGAATTGAGTGATGGAATTATATGGAATTTGTTGCTGGTGCCAATTTGATGTCATCAAACAAAATTTGTAGTCTCCATAGGTAAAAATGTAGAGAGGTAGCAAAATAGAGAAACTGTAATAAATATTGAGAAATAGATATATGGTCGCATATATAATATGTGATATATAATTGTTGAATTTTAATAAATAAAAAAACATAAACTTATCAGATCTAGATATTATTGATTGACCGCGATCGAACAATTGCTTAAATACATGTAGTTATACCTCAACATAGGAGCTTAATGCCTTCTGGAACTGAGCTTGTATGTCAATTTTATTCAATTCAATTAAAAGTCAATTCAATTTATAATTTAGTACGGCTATTAACAAATTAACAAATACTCATTTAGTCATTATTATGTTTATTAAAATGTACACAACATACATTTTGTACACTATGTACACTACGGAATGGAGTTTTACCATCGAGGCAGACATGGTGGATAACGGCGGTCGGAGAGAGACTTGAGAGCAACTTTTCGGTACACTAAACTTTTGGGATCATACGTAATAAAAAACCAAGAACTTAACTTGTAAATATTTTAGGTGATAACTATGTATCAATAAAATTGTCTAATATAGGTGAAACACGTTGTGATAGTGATGGTAAAGAGGAATCCATCACCCATCTTGTTGAAGTAGAGGAGCGTGAGAACGATGAAGACTGGATTACTACAATAAATGTATCAGATACACATGATGCAACCGAAAGAAAAGGTAGCATTATGATCTATATTCTTCTGTGTCAACATTGATAATTTAACTTGCATGTTGGACATGTGTGACTATCTACAAAATGTTGTGTCATCAGTTCAAACATGTCTGCAATAAAAGCCTGTAAAATTCTAATTTTGGCTTATTTTTTATGTCGTGTTAAAAAAAGTTAGTGTCATGGAACTTAATATTAAACCACTAATGATGACCTCAAAATTAGTATAAAAGGGTTAGGGAATGGTGTTTTATTGTACGATGTCATTTTATGTTTGTAAACTATAAGAATTGGTTAAAAGCTTGAAAACCATAATAGGATGCTCCGTTTGCCTACCATTGCTAAGTGGTATAATAATACTAATAGCAATGGCATGAATAATTGTTCGCATCAAGATTTTAGCTTAGATATTATGTAAACACATAAAAAGTACAAAGTCTATATTATTTACTGGTGAATTTGCTAGAATAGGGCAAAAAAGCACATTTTACCCCATACTTTAAAAAAATTATTTTGCCTCGGCAAAGTTTTTCTTTCATAGAAATGCAGCTCTAAAAACCAGGGAAAACTTTTTCAAGCAGGGTAAACATTGGGTTCGTAGAGTTCTGACAGTCTCAGCTGCTCAATACCTTTTGGTCTAACTATTTGAGTATTTACATGGGTTTCTGAAAGTAAACTGTCATCAGTTTGTGTGTGCAAATTGAACTGGAAACATTATTATCTGATGTTGTTCCAAATCCTTCAAGATGATAATGCATTTTCCTGGTATTCTTTAGTAAATTTTTAAGTTTTACAAATGCATAGTATACTGCCTTAAAACTTGAATTTTTAACTATTGCAACAAGCTATATTGAAGAAAAACTGCATGTTGTTCGGCTTTGTATTTCCAGCAACTCCTCCAACTTTTATGACTTACAATCGACTAAATGACTCATCTATTTTTCAGGGACCAAAAAACCAAGATGGACTCAGTTGGAAAAAGATGTATTCAACAAGCTATGGCAAGACAAAACAACTGTACTATCGAAAACGGTTTTGCTGAAAATTAAAGAGGCTCTCCCACACAGATCATTGGCGGTATTGCGTGCAAGAGCTCACAACTTCCTAAAAAGCAGTACAGCATCTAACAGCCAGCTCTAAGCAAGACCATTGTAAATTTGTTTTTTTCTACTTTGCCACAGTCACCTTGTTCATAATTGGTAGTCAATTAATGTAGCTACCTTATTTCTCAGTTTTTTTCCTAATTCTGATTAACAGTAGTTTTTGATAATAAGATTTTTTTAAAACCTAAATTTCTATTTCAAAGTTTCATGATTTTCTAAACATGTTTTTAAAATGTTGATTGCTGTTTGTAATTGTCGTTTGCTTTTTGTAATCTTTTGTTAAGGAAATGGCTTTTGTAATTTTTGTATTCATTTTGAAGGGAGTTGCTTTTCTCATGAATAGTTCAATATTATCTGCAAATACATTTAAAAATAGTGCATATTGCTATTTCTGTAACACTCCTAATTATGCACAACGATTTGAATAACGGGCATATTATTTCAAAAATTTTTGAGGGTCAGCACACAACCAAAAAGACTACCACCTTTATTAAAATTCTATTAAAAATTCTAATTAAAAAATCTAATTATACATTACCTGAGTAACAAATAATCTAATTTAGGAGCGAATAATCAAGTTAATCAAGATAATCAAGTTCAAGGTTAATATTAAGCTTAAGTATTGAAATGTAAAACTAATTGATAAAAAGTTTCATGAAGAATGCTATTCCATAATAATTAGAGTGACTCAGAGAGACACCAGTACAAATTTTGATTTTTCAAGCTATATTTGAAGTTGCCCACACAAATGATAATCGGACAGACAACTCCGAAATATGTTTCAATTTATCAGTTATGGGGCTAGTCCCACAGTGTTTTAATTTATTTGACAAAACATTAAATTTTTTGGAGCTGTCTCCCGGAGAAAGCAACTCCAACATTCATTCATGAATTTTTGTAATGTGAAAAATTGCTCGGAATCATTTGACACATTCTACAGTGGTTTACAATGTATTTAAGCACCCATCCACATATGGGGCGTCTCATATGTAGACGATTGCCCCCTAACAGGACCAGATTTTTGATTCAGGCCCCATATGTTCCTATATATGAATATAAATATATATATATATATATATATATATATATAAATATATATATATATATATATATTTATCCCACGAACACACGAGCCGAGCGGAAGTGTGGGAGTTTTTATGATAAATGCATGTGCACACAACTTACGAAAATTATTCATCAACAGTGAGACGAACCCTCGTCAAGAAATTTCATCAAAAAATTTAAGCATCGGAATGTAAAGTCGTTAAAGTATAATAACAATACAAAACACATTTAAACCTATTTAAATATGTTACCAAGTCTTTGTAAACCGTCGGTATTATTTTAAAACTTACCCATCTGATCGGATTATACACAAATAGACAGATTAATTTGAACGAAAATTGCCACAAAAAGCTTGAAAAGCTCGGTTTAATAAAAGTTAAGACCTATAATTGAAACGCCAATAAAGCCGTGCGACCAATTGTAGAACTATTTAGCAGTGCGCATTTCACGAGAAAACCGTGCTCATTTCATCAGTCTATGGCCATTTTTACTTGTATTCGAATTTATTCGAAGGTTTCTGTAATAAACGTAGACCGTTTGAGGCGTAGACCGATTTACAGGTACGAAATTGTGGTACACAGTTTATCAGCCTGTGTTTTTTGTCCAATCACCGAAGGTTTCATTATTTGAAACGTTAGCCGAAATTCTTTACAACTTATGTACAAGCTAGGGCCGAACTACAACGCCCCTTCATGACGAGAACATTTTTTATTTTACAACATTTTTATACACGTGAATGCTCCTATGTAGACGATTGCCCCCTAACAGGACCAGATTTTTGATTCAGGCCCCATATGTTCCTATATATGAATATAAATATATATATATATATTTATATATATGTATATATTTATATATATATTCATATATATATATTTATATATATTTATATATATATATATATATTTATATATATCCCCTTCCCCTTCCCTCCCTCTACAATCATCCTGTTGTGCTTGTTGATTTAGTGCTTTATCCTGATGTCAAGATACTTGCTGGCTATCATTCTTACAAGCTGGAGCCTATGTTACAACTCAATTTCAATCAACTCACATCGTTGTGTAAAAAGCCTGACTAGTTGATCTTCCACCAGGCTTTTGAACACTATTGCTTCTAGCTTAGCGGCTACACACTTTTGAGTCAGATACATAGGGTTCAGGAATGTGACAATGACCTGCTTACAGCGCTGCAGAATGGATGTTACTGGCTGTGAAGGAATGATAAGACCTCCCCTATCTTTTGTCTTGATAAGGCGATATTGGCTATCAATGATGGCAAAAAATCCATCATCACAATACGTGGGTGGTTTGAGATAGATTAGAGCAGAAACATAGGTATCACATTCGACTCTACCACTTAGTGATCTTACAATATAGTCCCTATGTATACAATAATGTTTCCCTGTGAGTGTTTGACTGGGAAACAAGAGTGTTGAGTCGGTCAACTAAATCTTGAGAAAGCTGGCAATCTTGGTTTGGTAGGGGAGCAGACCATTTGCTCCATTCAAGGAAAAACTGTGATGATGATGTGAGTGTGATGATCAATGTCATAGAATAAAGAAAGCACATGTAGAAGTAGTAGTAGTAGTAGTTTAGAATGAAAATATAGTGGTAATGTATGAATTAACTGTGTAGTAACAACTGTCTTAACTAGTTATAGTGAAGTATACAAATTCAGTAGCAGTTGCTTTGTAGGAAATGAGTTTCCACTATTGTGCATTGGTAGTGTTTGGCTTGTAGGTCACTTCCCTTGATACATGTGCTAATTGATAAAAGGCCTAGGTCTATATTTGTTCAGAGGTCTTCATTTTCAACAACGCCTTTACGTGACAATTTAGTGACAATCATATGAAGAAATTGCATATATATTTGTAATGAGTAATTTGTCCAGAGCACAGAAACAAGATGGCTGCTGCGCTTCCATTGTGACACAGCAATATGGCAGTGTGCTATCACTCTAGTGGAAAATAACTCTATGCTCATCCCTATGTGCCTGACTATCAAGCTTTCACATTTTGTTTAGAATTGGTAAATACAATGGCTCGAACTGATCAGCCACAAAAATAAAACGGCATGTTAGTATGCTGATCTCCAACCTAATCACTATAATAACTCTTTTTAAAAAATAAAAGGTTGCATAACATTTTCTGTTATTTTTATTGTTTCTTTATGGCAGAAAAAACAAGCGACTTTTATTCAGATAATTCACAAGAGTTTGTAGCAGTACAAACATAAAATGATTAAACTTGGATCGAGATTATTTTAATTAAATTAATTGAAATCAAGCAGAACTTAAATTTGAAAAGAAAATGTTTGTTTACCTTAGACCTACACCAGGTAAAACCAGCCACTCAAACAAAAGTATTTCGTGCAATACAGTTTAAAACAGTGGTTCTTAACCTTTTTTGCCCCATTCCCCCTTTTCCAAACCTAAAGACAGAAATTCCCTCCCTCCCAACTCTTTCAAATAATGCACTGCACCTAGATAGTGAACTTTATTTACATATATAACTTATATGCATATACATACATGTATATATGCATTTAGTACAGTCATAGTTACATGGAATACTAGAAATGAATGTATATTGAAACTCAATATATCTATCATTGTAAGACAGTCAGCAGACTAGTGCAATTTCTGTGTTTATTTGGAGCTGACCAGAATTTTGATGTTAGGACTTGTTGTAGATAGGGCACACCGTAGGTCAGCTTCTACTTCCAGACGGTTTCTAGATTTGCTCTTTATGGTTAGCATTGCTGAAAATGCTGACTCGCAAAGATATGTGGAAGCAAATGGTATGAGCATCTCGAAAGCGGCCGGGCTTATGTTAGGATACAATCTTTAGGCCTGAACCCAAAAGTGCTCTATTGATATCCCCTTGAAGTCATTTTTTAATGCAGAGTTGATTGTCAGCTCCAAAAACTCCTCCTGAAGCTGTTCCGGAATCTCGTGGACATTGCGCCTGAAAGGGTCTTGGGTCAGGCTCATTAATTGCTCTGTCCTAGGATCTAACTTTGGAAAATATCTCTCAAACTCTGCTATCAAGCTGTTCAAGTGATGCTTTATGTCGGTTAGCAAAGAAGCGGAATTGTTGTGAACTTTCTTTCACCAGCGTTCTCGTGAACTAATGAATGCAGAACCGTAAATGAAACTTATATTCCCAGTAGCCAGTCTTTTCACCCAGAGTTTGAGCTTGTCCTTGAATGCATTGATACTATCAGTTGCATTCAATACATTTCTGTATCTACCTTGCACCTTTGTGTTCACTTCATTGATTGAACCAAATATGTCAACCAGGTAAGCAAGACACTGATGAAAGCCTTCCACTTGCATTGAGGCCAGTAGTTTGGGTTTGTTATGAGTTTTCAAGAACTCATTGACCTCTGCTTGTAGATTGAAAAAATGCAGAAGCATGTTAACCATCCAACTTCGGTGTGGAACAATTATAGTGATGAGTGCACAGCATCCATATCTTCGCATAACTTGTGGAAGAGACTTTTTTGCAAGGCAGAGCCGTTAATAAAGTTTACTACTTTAATCACTGAAGAAAGGTGTTCCTGCAATCCTTTGGGAAGAGCTTTTGCTGCTAGCGCTTGTCTGTGAATGAAGCAATGGGTACTCACCATTAAAGTATTTTTTTCTTTTACCAACTGTGCAAATCCAGCACAACAGCCAAGCATGGCTGGATCACCATCAGTTCAAACTCCAATTAGTTTGCCCTAGTCCAGATGTTCTTTGCTGAAGAAGTCGGAAACCAGGTTCATAACATCAGCAGCTGTGGTGGTCTCTGTTAGAGGACTGCAGAACAGAAATTTTTCCTCAATTGTCTCTCTGTGTACATAGCGTGCAAACACCATCAGCTTTGAAACGCTAGGAACATCAGTCGACTCATCAAGTTGAATGGCGAACATGGGAGATGACTTGATCTTTTCAATTACTTGCCTCTTTATGTCCGCAGACATATCATCGATCCTCGATTTCACTGTGCTGTCTGAGAGAGATAAATCAGCTATCTTTTGAGTGACTGTGTCGCCGAGAATAATCTTAGTACACTCCAGCAGACAAGGTTTAACTGATGTTTGACCAATGGTGTGTGGCTTCTTATCTCTGGCGATACGGTAAGACAGAACATAGGGTGCCTCGGTAATGGCCTGTGCCTGGATATGAAAACTGCCAGTGGAATCCAGTTTTGCCCGCTTGAGTTCTCTCTCTTTAGCTTCAAAGAACGGCTTTGATTTATCCATGTGTTCTGCATGTTTATTTCTTAAGTGTTGCTTAAGTTGATGTGGTTTCATGGAGTCGTTAGCTAGCCCTTTCATGCACGAAACACATTGCTGTACTTCGATGCCACTTTTAATCATACAAGTGAATCCATAGTTAAGGTAAGAATCATCATATGTTCGTCTTTTTGTCTTTGACATTTCTAACACCTACAATATGGGATATGCAATCAAAATATTTGAACACGTTCAATATCTACATGAGCAAAACATCATACATATGTTAGGCTACAGAGCAAATTGTCAAAATGTTATACGTTTATGCAAACCAAATTGGTAACTGAACAATTAATATTGCAGGTATGTATATGCATGTAGTGTAGCAATCTTTACTTTTTCCACAGTTTTATGTAGATCTTTGCTTTGTTGAAACTACTGAAATTCATTCAGTCCTCGCAGCCCTTTATATAAGAAAAATTGGTGCCATGGAAATCCCCTTTGGCAAACTGCCAAATTCCCCCTCTTAAAATCCCAAAATTCTCCCCCTGGGGGGGGGGGGGGGGGAATTCCCCCTGATTAAGAACCACCGGTTTAAAAAGTCAAAATGTGTTATATTTTAACATCAACCAAATATTCTTTACACTAATATACTTAAAACTGTAAATGTATGCAAAGGATGTCAAACTCTTTAAATTTGCCTTTTAAATGTTATTTATTTTCTTCCAGTTTCCCTATAAACATACGTAATTTGTACAAATAAAACAAACACATTTTTTACTGACTTGTAGCCAGTAAGAACTTGCGTTACTTTGTGATTTTACTTTAACTTGAGCATTCCAATTTGATTTTCCAATTTATTTTCAATTTGAAAATATAGTTTATCGTAAATCTAGTTTAGAAAAAAATAGGTCAAGCTTAGAAACTTAACATAGGAAACTCACAATTTGGTTGCATATTCTAGATTGTAGGAGAGAATATGTACTTTAAAGGAAAACTTTAAATGATTGCCTACCAGACCAGAAAATTGCTTCATGATGCATTGCCAACATTGTTATAATTTTATGAGACAAGTTGTGTGAGAGGCAATGTCTGAGTGAAGATGTTTATTAGCTGATGTTTATGAGGGCATATCTACGAGAAGATGCCAATAAAGCGATATCTATAAGATGATGTCTGCGAGATGATGATAGCTAGATTTTGCTATCAGGAGACAAGGTCTTTTTATCAAGACAACAAACCTTTTCAAGAAATTCACACATGACCAAATTATTCAAATTGAAAACCTGCTAGAAATTTGGAAAACTAAAAAAACTTGGGTAACATGGGACTGTTTCTAAATGTATGAGTAGTATAGTGAGAGCAGATCTACACACCTATGCACTTAAAGTTGGATTTTGGGTACATTTTAGCCCGAGAACCTCGGAGAATGGTGTTGTCTGATGGAAAGTTTGGGGGGGTAGGTGTGTGAGTGTTGGGAGCTAAGGTTATGAAGTTTGAGAGGAATTGTGGGAAGGATGCGGTGCTGGTCGAGAGGAATTGTGGGAAGGATGAGGTGAAGAGGGCGATGGTTTCGGGTTTCGATGCGATGGGTTTGGGGTTCGGGTGTCGACGAGTTGAGCGATCGATCGTCGAATGGTTGGGGTCGGGTTGGCGACCGGTGGGGTGAACGGTGTTATGTCGTTTCGGTTGAATGAACGCTGATGTTGGACGAGTTCGGGCGTGTCTATTCGTGGAATCGGTTAAGTCTCCCTTCGTTATAAAACTCTTTAAAGATGAGTAATAAAAAAGGGGAAAGTCGAATGAATTATTCATTAGGAAAAATTTCTTTTGAGAAGACATGAAGAGTCTTTATAGAAAACTAGATGATATAATTCAAATTTCTCCAATACTATTTATTAGTTTTGGATTTTTTCCGGTTAACGGTGAATTTTTACGAAATTTAATTCAATTTGAACATAACCCCTCGGATTGTACCTATGGTATAGCTAGTTATGAAATTATTCAAAGGTTGGGAATTACTGAACGACTTGTTCAATGGGCTAATCCATCTTCACGATCAGCGAGATATTGTGTAGGCAACTCAGCTCGTTCAAACTTTTGTGGATGGAGATCAATGCCTATTAAGTTTGTTTGTTATCATCCACAATTCGAAGAAAATAATGGTAGATTTACAGCTCCAATTAATTCTTCCACTACTCGATCCACCATCAGAACTACACATACATCCAGAATTCCTACCACCACCACAACTACACTCGCTAGTACAATTCCTACTACCACCACAACTACACTCGCTACCATCATTCTAGCAAGTGGAATCACAACTCTTCCATCATCTGAAAATCTTAAGGAAAATATAACTAATACCCCTCCAAGTAATAAAGAAAGAGGCTATGGAAATGAAAGTTTTTCTGTAGACAAATTACAGGATGTCGAAATTTTTTATCATAATCACATACTGCTGCTAAAGTTGTAATCTAAATTTCATGCTTTCCTAAACTTTTATTGCACAATGAAAATGATATGTGAATATTGTATTGATTTTATTTTAATAATAGTATCTTAAAATATACAATAAAATATAAATTCTCCATCTTTGGAGATGAAGATTTTATTTCTAAAGGTTCTATTGATTTGCATATATATTCATTCAAAAAAAAAAAAAAAAAAATCTTTTTTTATAAATACTAATTGTTGGTTTTCTGTGGAGATGAAGAGCTTGTCACTTCAGAATATTGTAATTCTTTCTTATCGAGAAAGAAGTATGTGCTGCTTGACTCGCTTTTCTCATCATCTTCTTTTTGTTTTGCATCATCGCTGTTTAAATATATAAAACATTGAGGAATGAGAAAGGATGAAATAAATGGATAACTATATATCTTTGGTTTTAAAATTCTCAAAATCTACTTACCAAAATATACATTGAGCTAAGCCATCGTATACGTCTTGTCCACATGTGCAGGAAGGTAATCTGTCTATAGGATAATCCAATGGTAAATCCAATTGCAACTCCGTTTCACTATTTTGAGAGTTTGTTTCTTTCGAGATGTTTTTTTCATCACTTTCCTCACCATCTTCTTGATACCTGTTTAATTTTTTGAAAATCCATTGAAAATTGAGAAAAGATGATGTATATAAAATGAATAATTATATATTCATATAAAACTTTAGAATTTAAAATTTCAAAATGTACTTACCAATGTACACATTGTGCTAATCCATCATATACATGTCCACATGTACAGGAAAGTAGTCCGTGTGTACAATATTCCCATGGTGTAGCCCATATTTGAACACAACTATCTGTACATTTCCCTTCTGACATTTTACCCTTCTCAGAATTCTGTTAGCTTATGAAGAGTGTTATGATAATAATGATTTGTTCTCGATTGCTTTTATAAAGTTGAGCATCTGTAAAACGCTTGAGTGAGTTTAATGAAAATTTATAAATAGATTACAAAACATTTCTCTATGCTTACAATTTCGCGAAATTACACATATATATTATATAGTCAACTTTCGCGAAATTGGATTTCGCGAAATTTCACATTATATATATTATATAGTCAACTTTCGCGAAATTGAATTTCGCGAAAAGTGAATTTCGCGAAATTGGATTTCGCGAAATTTCACATCATATATATTATATAGTCAACTTTCGCGAAATTGAATTTCGCGAAAGTCAATTTCGCGAAATTGGATTTCGCGAAATTTCACATCATATATATTATATAGTCAACTTTCGCGAAATTGAATTTCGCGAAAGTGAATTTCGCGAAATTGGATTTCGCGAAATTTCACATCATATATATTATATAGTCAACTTTCGCGAAATTGAATTTCGCGAAAAGTGACTTTCGCGAAATTGGATTTCGCGAAATTTCACATCATATATATTATATAGTCAACTTTCGCGAAATTCAATTTCGCGAAAATCTGTTTGCTATTTTCGCCTCATTAATTCCTTTGGACACACCCATCATTCTTCAATTCACTATATAAGCATTGCATGATCTGATGGAATATTTTGCCTCATTAACCATCTCTTGATGCCTACTTATATTTGAGATTTTGGGTCGATCGAGCGTTGATACCATAAGGCTTGTATGCTTCAGCTAGAATTCGGTTAGTCGGCTACTCGCGATTAAGTTCGTTGAGTGTCGCTGTTTTCAGGGGCTGTTGTGTGGACAAGCGCCTTGGCATTCGACCTGATTGTTTTCCTAGGTTTACCTATGGAATTCTCCTGTTTGGTTTGGCTTAACCATTCCATAACAGCCTCTCGACCAGTAAATAGATGAAGATGATGAACTAGTAAAGAGGCATACATGGATTAATATGTGGATTATTTTGAGGATAACTCCAACTCAGCGTGAGTATATCAATATATAAAACTTATATCAAAAATGTTACGTTATTGAATCATTGGCTTTGCCGTTTCCGGTTAGTGCATGCGCACGCAGTTCTGTTTTTATCCTCGAGGATGCGTTACACGTTTTTCTAATGCTCTTGTATTGTATTCCTTATTCACATGTACTATTGTTCGTTATTCATAATATACGTTCTACAGCATTAACTACACACATATTCAACAAAAAAAGTAAATAACATTCGGTTGTATTTTTTACCAAGTTTATTTCGATATAAAGTATATATGTATATTCAATTGTAAAATATAGAAAATTTTTTTATGTCAGTTCTTCTAGTAATTTAACAATTTGGGAAGTTCCTTGAATATGTACATTGTCAATACCTTCATTTTCTTCGTTATTAAGACTTTTACTAATTTTTCCATTCCAATCATATCTATCTAGTATAGTTTTTCGAACTACATGATCTCGTGTATCTTTTTCAGAAATTTTTAGCATAACTGTTAGAAAATCTTCTATTGAACATCCTCTGCTCCAAAATATTGCAAAGAGAAGACAGTAATCTCCACATGTTGTTGAAAGAAAACCTTGGAGTAGAACATCATTCCATTTAATTAACTTTATTCCAGAAAGTTTTAAGATTTGAGCGACATCTGGATATGTTGAAGGATCTCGTCCTGTTGAATCGAAATAATTAATTTCGGATTTTGTTCGAATAACTCCTATCCATTGTTCTCCTGGTTGATAAGAATAGTGTGTGTTAAAAATATATATTCCTTCATTCGATAAAAATTGTTCTATAAATTCATTTCTTGCACAGACAGCAAAAAAATGATTATTAGTCATGTGATCTTGGGAAAGAACATCGAAAATATTTGCTGTATTCATCCTTAGAATATGCTTCCACCACTGAGTCGAACACTAAAGTCAGAAGCGATTTCCATCATTCCATCTTTTTGTATATATGTATTAAGATAGACATTTTCTGGTGTTGCAACCCGAAAACCGATATCGATTGTTAGTGAAACATGTCTCATTAAATGAAATCCTTCGGATGAGAGATCTCCTGTCAAATCGAAAGCGTATATTGCAAGTCCAGTTTCATATTCACTCAGTCCAATTCCACTTCCTTCAGAAGAAAGATCTTTTCCCATTGCATTTAGAAGTTGTACATATGGTCGAGTATACATTCTATTTACAAAATTTGGAGTATATCGTTTTCCAAAAGGTAGTCCATCAATTTGTAGTTCTACATGACTCACATCGTAATGACCAAATTTGAAAGGATTACGATTGTATGATCCATTTTCTCCATCGTGTGATGAAAGTGAAACAAGTATTAAATTTGGTCTAAGTGTGTTATCAGCAATTTTTATTTGAGTATGGGTTAATCCAGTATTCACATTATAAGATCTGGTGTATACCCGAGAAAGAGGATACTTTGCATTAACACCATTAAGTAGTTTTTCGTTATGTAAAAGCTGAATTGTTTGGTTGATTTTTAATTTTCGAAGATGAAGTACACATTTCGTCAACTTTACTTTTCCCCCTCCTCCAGGAGTAGCTGTTGCTGCCATCAAACAATAACTTGGTTTACTTCGGTCTAGTTCTAATTTACAATTCAATCCTGGAATGAGATATCTTTCCTGTTGAAAAATGCTAAGATGGAGTCGTCCAAAAAACTCAAATGAGTTTGAACCTCTAATAAGATTCTTTCTTGCTGTAGCCGCACTATTATCGAATTCCGCACCATCTTTTGCAAGATTATCATCTTGAAACCATCCTTCTGCTTTTAATTGGTATTGTTTTGCTTCTCTGCTATTATTGAGAAGGGTTTCTATGAACGATCTCATAGGATAATCACTTGAATGTTCAACAACAGATCCATTAATTTTGAATGTTGCTGTTTTGATTAGCGAATGAAAAAACGCATCCCCTGGTACAACATTTACATTAGCAGCAGTATTGTCTAAATTGGAACCATCGTCCTTGACTACTTTTCCTTCGATTTGCAAATATGAATTACTTAAATCGATATAGTGATCTACATCTCCAGGTATTTCAATTTCAATTGGCCCATATTCACTGAGACGTGACGGAGCTAATTCACTATAATATCCGCGCTCCACCGAACTATGTGTGCCTGGAACATCAAATATACCCAAACTTTCGTTTATCGTAAAAGGAGAACCCGATATTTTTAAACCTGTTGAACCAATCTCTCCAGAACTCATCTTTCACTATTGATGTATGTCAATGAAATGAACTAAAAAATATTGAGATAATAATATATAAAGCATTTTCAAATTTTAAAAAATATTTGGAGTGGCTTTTCTCCGTCGCTTTGCAGGTTTGCTACGGTTATTTAATTTTCTTTTCCCAGGTTTTCTAACTCTTGGAATTACTACTTCATCTGTTTCTTCTTCTTCTTCTTTTGGTCTCTCTACCATGTTATTAAGATAATTGGATGCAGCATCTAACCCTTTTTTCCCTAATGAGATAGCCGTTTTTTTTGCTAGAGGCGCAACAGCTTTTGCTAATTTTTTAAATATTCCTGATAGTCGTCCATTTCCCATCACTCTCTTTCCTTTATATGGTGTCAATCCGCCATTTCCTGATTGATTAGACGTGTAATATTGAATGTAAAAGTTTTTTGAGTCTTCTGGAGTATATGGAATTAATATGGAATTCATTGTTTCTTTCTGAAATGAACCGTTAGTATAACCTTCCCTCCATCAAATGGTACTTTTTCTCCATCATCACTTGTTATAAGGGTCTCTATCACATCAGTAGAAATTTTATCCACTTCAACGTAATGCGCTTGACTGAATTCTGTATAAACTCGAGAGAACTTCTTTCCACTTACTGGGACAACTCGTAGCAATCGTACATTTGCATCTCCAACGAGTCTGTTACTTACAATTGATGAATATACGTATAATGATGTAAATCCATAGTTGATATCCGGAGATGTGATGTTTCCGTGTTTTCCCACATTATAAGTTATCTTCGGATCTAATCCTAAGATATTTGCGAAATCTTGTGAAAACGAAACCTGAACACTCGAATCTCTTACATACAACATAGATTTGTTGGATATTTTGTCGTATTCGAATTCTATAGTTGGATGGAGATTGAAGGGTTTTAGAACATCATGAGTTCGTTGAATTACTTCATCTATATCTTCGTATCTTCCATTTCCAATTTTTATGTCGAAACGACGAAATCTCCCATTAAGTTCCGCTTTTGTGATGCTTATTATTCCTTCTACTACATTTGGCCAATTATTTAAAAACGATATATCTTTTAGAGCAACTTCCCATTGTCCTTCTGTAAAATCTACATATCTGGCTAGTCTAACTGTAAAGTTTGAATTAGTATTTTTAGGAAAGTCACTAAAACTAGCATCAGAAGGAAGAGTTACGAACTCCGACATTTTCAATTCTTTCAATGAAGTTCAATTCCTTATCATCCTCTTTTATTTAACAAAATCTCTTTCATTGACCCAGCTATTGAATGAATCAGGATATCCCATCCATTTAACGAGTATTTCCTTTGTTCTTCCTCGTTTCCGAGATTTGAGAATTTTCTCAATTCGAAAAAATACGGGTTTTTTTACTTTCTGTAGTTCATCTTCATAAAAAGTTCCATCAACCGGTTCGTTTGCTAAATCACGTAATTTATAGATAATCGGTCTTTCAAAATCAAGCACTTCTGTAATTTGAAAAACTTCAACTGTCCAATTTATTGTGAAACCTCTTTCGAAAACTGTTCTAGCTTTACTAATACGAACGTAATCATCAATATTGAATTTGGGAGTACTGTCAGAACTATATTCTCCATTTTCATAAATCCTATTCCAGATTCTTTCTTGATTTTCATAATTTACATCATTCGGTTTTATTCCTAATGTTGTGTGAATAGTATTGTTATATGCTTTTACCATTTGTGGTAAAACATCAATATATCTACGATCATCCGAATATGTCATGAATCTATACATCTTCACCCGTAATGTTTTGTTGAATCGTTCTATGATGGAAGCTTTAATTGTCTCATTCTCAGATGTAAACCATTTTACTTTATTTTCTTTCAAAACTTTTTTGACATCTCGATTATTAAACTCTTTTCCTTTGTCTGTTTGAAAAACTCTATAATTAGTTCCATCCAATACTTTTTTTAAGGCTTTTGCTACCAATATACCTGATTTGTTAACAAGAGGCTCTACCCATGCTTTTCTTGAAAAAACATCAATCATTGTAAGTAAAAATGTAATTCCATCATTTTCAGCTCGATGAGATCTAACATCCATTAAATCAGCCTGTAATTGTTCACCAACTCCTGCAACAATTGTAGGTCTTCTTCTAAATTTCGTTTTTATTTGTTTGTGTAACGTATAAGCATCTTCACCACTTAACCAATCTCTAACTTCTTGTTCGCTTTCTTTTCTCCGAAGTGCTTCATTCAGTTTTCGTGCTCCACCTAATGAAGATGGTAGATCCGGGGTATAATAGAATTCATTTAGTAAGTCGTCCATTTTCCTCTTGTTCCTACATAAGGTTTTCGTGAAGACGATCTATTCGAATTGGATTTTGATTTATTTGATAAATTCGAGTTCGACTCCTTGATAATTTTTTCAAATAAGTTATATTGTTTCTCAAATGAACTTGGAGAAAAGGGAGAAGATACAATTGAACTATCTTTAACTCGAATCTTTCTTTCAAGAAGATTTCGTAAGTTCTCAGGTTTAATCTCTCCTGTAGATCCTGTTATTTTCCCGGTTAAAGAATCATAATTTCCAGACTTTTTCAATTTTTCCAGAAGATTTTTCGCTTTAGTTCGATCTTGTTTCGAACCGAAGTTTTCAACTATTGAAGAAATGGAATAAGATCTAGAAGAATTTGACGATGGTTTTTCTTCGTTTAACTTCTGTGGTAATAATGTGTCTTCTTTTTTTGGCGATTCTTTTAAAACTGTAGAGTCTTGAGACGAATTATCTTCGGGTAATTCAGGTGTATCTTTCTTTAGAGTTTCTTTTGAATTTTGTGGAGCTGAAGGTGTTTGTGACATCATTGAAATCGGATTTCGAATAGTCGGAGACTGTTGAATTGGATAACTCCGAATTGAATTCATTTCATCTAAAAAATTTTGAAGTTCAGCTGCATACAAATTAACTTTGTTATAGTCTGAAATAGTGTTATCGTTATTAATTTGACGCATCCTATCTCTGGTCTTCTTAACCTTACTTACTCTTGGATTTTCTAATGGATTGAAACGAAGTGACGAACTATAGCCATCATTGATAATTTTTGAATCCTGTTGACTTTTAAATTGGTTCCTTTTGTACTCGTCTTCAGAAACCAAAAAAAATTTTTTTGTATACTTAGGAAAGCTCATCTTCCTGCTGAATGATTAATACAAGTTGAGGGATGGCTTTATAATCCGTTTCAATAATCCTTTTCCGTTTTGCAAAATCTTTCGTTTATATTTAAGAGGTTTGTTTTCATCGATAATATTCATCAACTCCTTTTTATGTTGACTCAGAGAATGGTATTGATTTTTCGTTAAAGGTACATTCCCATATATAATATTTTTAACAATTTCAAGTAATGTTCTAATTACTTCTTCTTTCATATGAGGTAAAGCAGAACTTGCAAGTTCATCGGTAAGACTGTTCAGTATTTGCAGAATTACTCTGTTTTTTTTCATTCTCTTAGAAAGTGGAGAATTATCCATGATAACTTAATTATTTTCTTCTTCGTGTTTTAAACAATCCTCCGAGCAATGGTTCAACTAATCCTGGGAGTATAGCACCCGCGATCGGACCTAGTAAAGCCGATAAAAACCCTCCTTTTTGCAAAAGTTGTTTCTTTTCCAAATTCGATGTTCTAGGACTAATCAGTCGAGCGATGTTTTTACTTTGTCGACTCAAAGCTTTATACTGAGCATCAGTTAGTCGTTCTTTTCTTTTAATGAGTAATTTCACACAATCAATAATTGCTAAAATTAAATCCGTTTTAGCATTTGTAATAATCGATTGTTGAGAAGAAATAGAATCTCCAACTAGAGATAATAAAGTTAGTAAATTTCGTTGAATTCTTTTTGTTTCAGCCATATCTATGTGATAATTTTAGTGATGTTATAGTAATCACTCAGAGGAAGATACAGAAGTGGTATGGTGAATATTTAAAGAGAACTTGGAATATATACTTGTTTTATTTAATTATGGAATACAAATCAAAATCGTTTGCTTAATTAGGCTTATAAATAATCATAGGCGTAAAGTCAACAGGAGGGAAATTTCCCATAATTCTCATTGTATCATCGGTTTCTTGTCGGAGGTCCAGTCTCATGAAGGAATATGGTGAAGATGTTGCATCTCGGTAGGATTCCTGAAAATATTTAACTTGTCCAGGAAAAACTTGTTTTCCTAAAAATGTGATTGATGTAGAATCCCTGGGGTTTTTTCCTATAAAAAAATAGTGACTATTCAGCGAAATTGTTCTAAGTTTACCAAAGAATAAGTTTTGTGTAATAGTAAAAATACTAATATTTAGATGGTGACTTTCTCGAGTATACAAATTGTTAGCCATCTTGATATTTGATGATAATTCCTCCATTAGATCATCAATGATCATCCATCTATTTTCTCCATCTTTGGGAAAAGTACTCGGATCTTTCAATCCTTCATGAAATTCCACTCCTTTCATATCCTCAAAAGCTTCCTGCCATATTCCATAGCAATATATAATTTCGATTGGAGGAGGAGTAGATATTAATTGAGATTGTTCAATCAACCGTTTAACGAGTTGAGTTTTTCCTGATCCTGTTGGTCCTGTTATCATAGATGTGAAAGGAGAATGTAACCTCACATCAATTGATTGTAGTCCGTCTTTCTCCATGTTTTGATAATTACTAACATTTGAAGTTTTCATTTAAACTAATTATAATGATGAGGAGATGTTTCAAAAATCATACTTTCATTATTCACAAAATTTTGAAAAAATACTTCTACATAGTTCACAGTAGCATTCATCTTTTCTCCTGTAATCCGAATAAAAAAATATTCAATCAAAGATGAAGCTACAGTTATTGCAAGTAATATTAAAACCACTCCAAAAAATTGAAGCAAACTTTGTCGAAGCGGTTTTGATGTAGATTTAGTGTTGTTATCAAAATGATTATGTAATAATACAGCCTCTTCAACTAATCCATCTGTTTCATCTTTTTCTTCTTCACAAGAATTGTAAACTTTAGAATTATCCTTATGAATAGTTTCCATAATTTTATATTCCTTCTAGTTGAACTTCTCAATGATATAATGTTCATATATATAAAACTCTTAACTTATAAATAGTGAATGGACAGTTAATCGATTCCACGAATAGACACGCCCGAACTCGTCCAACATCAGCGTTCATTCAACCGAAACGACATAACACCGTTCACCCCACCGGTCGCCAACCCGACCCAAACCCATCGCATCGAAACCCGAAACCATCGCCCTCTTCACCTCATCCTTCCCACAATTCCTCTCGACCAGCACCGCATCCTTCCCACAATTCCTCTCAAACTTCATAACCTTAGCTCCCAACACTCACACACCTACCCCCCCAAACTTTCCATCAGACAACACCATTCTCCGAGGTTCTCGGGCTAAAATGTACCCAAAATCCAACTTTAAGTGCATAGGTGTGTAGATCTGCTCTCACTATACTACTTGTATGTATTACTACTAGATTAAACTGAGTGATGGAATTATATGGAATTTGTTGCTGGTGCCAATTTAATGTCATCGAAAAAAATTGCAGTCTCTATTGGTAAAAATGTAGAGAGATAGCGAAACAGGAAAACAGAGATAAATATTGAGAAATTGATGCATCATTGCATATATAATATATGGTATATCATTGTTGAGTTTTAATAAATAGAAAATTAGAACTTATCAAATATGGATATTATTGAGTGTGAGCGGTCCAACAATGGCTTACATAGTTATACCTCAACATATGAGCTTAATGCCTTCTAAGGTTGAGCTTGTATGTCAATTTACTTGCATCTCAAAGCACTATTCCCTATATCAAATAACTAAGTACAGATTAATCCGCTACCATATTATAAAAAAGACCTTAAAAGATATATTAAATATGTTTGTAACTGTTATAATTGAGTATCTCTGTTAACAAAGTAACAAATACCAATTTAGTCTTTATTATGTTTATTAAACAATAGCTTATATAGTTATACCTCAACATAGGAGCTTAATGCCTTCTGGAAATGAGCTTGTATGTCAATTTCTTTATTCAATTCAAAGTCAATTCAATTTACAACTTAGTTCGTCTATCAACAAAATAACAAATACTCATCTAGTCTTTATTATGTGCATTAAAATGTACACAACATACATTTTGTACACTATGTACACTACGGAATGGAGTTTTACCTTCGAGGCAGACATGGTGGATAACGGCGCTCGGAGAGAAACTTGAGAGCAACCTGTTCGGTACACTAAACTTTTGTGATCATACGTAATAGAAACTAAAAATTTAACTTCAATAAATTTAGCTTACTAAACACACACTTGAAGTTTTAATAACCTCACTTTACTTTGGGTGTCATATTTTTTTGAACCTGTTTCTGGTTCTGAGCTTCTGCCTTGCATTCACTATAACTTTTAATCAACCTTGTAACAACTTTTTCAAACTGATTCGAAGAGAAAGACTGAGAGATGCTGTATTGGAAAGTGACTTCTCACATACTTGACCATATACATTTAGTGACCATCAAGAACTGGCTTGTAAGCTCGTATTTCAGAGATTACTCGTATCTCAAGAAATAAACATGCTAGAACATCTGCTTGTATCTAGAGTTTGTCAAATGTTAGAGAGTTTGTATGTAAAGATATGAATGTATTGCATGTGTATGCATTACTTATGGCTAACCTTGTATCCATCAGAGTCTGTCTCTTCAGTTCATTTGCTCTGTTTATCAACAGCAGAAGCAGAAGGTAACTGAACTCTACTGCTCTGTGATTAGGCTGTTGCTGGAATAGAGAAATACCTACGACTATTGACTATTAGATAACAGAGAAATTTTTTTTTGTCAGGAGAACAAAACTTATAAACTATTTAGGGGGATGAGATGACATAAAATAAATTGTTATGATAAATTGTTTAGCATGCCGTTGTAAAATACCGTATGTGTAACTTGTAGAAAAACAAAGACTAGTCACTTATTTTGCTTGCAGAAAAGAAGTTACTGAGCGAAACAAAATGACGGAGAACATAGATGAATTCAACAAATATTGTGAGGATTTCTGTCATGAATTTGTTAGATTCTTTATGAATGACAGCAATAAATTTCGCGGATGTCCCATACGACACCCTCATTACACTCTTTTAAATACTTTGTACAGAATTTGCTACGGTGGGAGAGCATTTACGAAGCTTCATAAAGATATACATCGTTTAGTTCAACAACCTTCTGAAGACACTAAAACTGGTATCCACAAGGTGTATGAGCTGTTTTCTAAACATCTGAATGCTTGGAAAAAAGATGAAGACCTCATCTTACAAAGCCCTTCTTCTGTAGCTTATTTGCGACCATTTAATGGGGATGTTTGCGTTCTGTTGCGATTATGTGCTCAACTTTGGTGGATAAATTTGGCTCTCAGTTGTTCAGACATTCGAACTCAGTCGTGGGCCAAATCGGGTGCAAAGCTTTTTCATGAAGTTTTCCAAGATAAACGAAATGCCCAATTTCCCAAAATTGGTCAATTGAATGCTTGCGACCTTATGAAAGGAATGCTGAAGTTGGAGGGACTTCGTGAATTAGTCAAAGAGCACTTCAAAGACTATGACAATGTGCTTGAAGTCGCTCAGACTATTTTCAGCGATCGCATGAGGAGCATCCTTGATAAAACTTCATCAGACTTTGTCATGCCCATTAGATTGCAAGAACCCTGGAAGTTTTTTGCAATTCACCTGCCATACTGGGACACTCCTAGAGGTAAACCTTTGCTAAGTTGTTTACAATACAACATAAAATGTTAATGTTTTTGTTTATTTTGAGCACTGTCTTAGTTCAAGTGACTCTGACTCTGAAGAACTCTAACTGCTTTCATGCAGACATGACTCAAGAATTTAAAAAAATTGTACAATTATATATTTTTCATGTTTTGAACTAATCCAAAATTAAATTTATGTTTACCTCTTTTAGTTTGTGATGTTTATATTGATTTGCCTTGGTACTATTACTTTGCAGTACTTTGTAAGCCCCTATACAAGAAGTTTATAAACAAACAAAGGTTTATATTTCTAGTGCAGATAAAAGTGTGTATCTTTAACAATTTTTAAACGAATTGCTCATAATTAATATTTTAATAGGTGTGAATAAAAAACTCAGCTAATTTTTGAACAAACCTAATTATGATTTAACATAACTTATATTTATTGAGTTTGACTCATGATAAGTTAGAGTTCCTTACCAATATATATTGGTAAGGAACTCTAACCCTTCTATAACATGTACATATACGTATGTATGCACCTGTTATAAAAGTGTGACACCAGATTTATACCGTCAGTAGTAATTGTTTATCTGAATAATATTAGGCTTGTTTATCTGAATAAACAAAAGTCTACAACATTCTCTGATATTAATTACATGGAACTAGACACCGAGTTGCACTAAATTGTTGATATATTTTACAGCTGATGGTAAGCCTGACGGTATACCTAAAGGTAAGATATAGCTTTTTTTGTATCACTTTATCTGTCTATGTTTAGCATATCAGATGCTGGTGTTATTTGCTTTTTTAAAAGTTTGTTGTTTTTTAGATAATGTAGTTTATTTTTACAAATGTTCAAATTTATAATTGTATACACCAAAGTTGAGACTTAGAGGAATACAATTTGCAAGTGGCAAGGTCGAAACTGCTGCTCTGTTTGTAAGGTCTCATTAGAACTGTATCCTAAGTTTGTACAGACGCTACAAGTTTAGGTAAGGCAAAACTTAGGCTTAGGTTTAGCTTAGGCATAATGTGTACAAATGTTAGCATTTCTATAATCTTGACCAATAAAATAGCAAACTAGTTAAAACATTAAGAATTGCTAGCTAATAACATTTAAAATTTGATGTTTGTGATTTAATAACTGCATTTCAATTAATGAAAATGCAAAGGGTAGCTTTAAAATGTCTCCACAAATATTAATTAGCTATTAAAATTATGCATGCATAAGATTAGCATAGGTTTAGCAACATTTTATGTGAAACTAAAAATATGATTGAATATTTAAAGTGGATAAACTAATTTTTTAAAATCTATGTTAGTTTCAGTTAGCGTATATGGATTTAGTTAGCGGATTATATGGAATTTGTTGCTGGTGCCAATTTGAAGTCATCAAACAAAATTTGCAGTCTCCATTGGTAAAAATGTAGAGAGGTAGCAAAATAAAGAAACTGTAATAAATATTGAGAAATAGATATATGGTCGCATATATAATATGTGATATATAATTGTTGCATTTTAATAAATAAAAAAACATAAACTTATCAGATCTAGATATTATTGATTGTCCGCGATCCAACAATTGCTTATATAGTTATACCTCAACATAGGAGCTTAATGCCTTCTGGAACGGAGCTTGTATGTCAATTTCATTCAATTCAATTCAAAGTCAATTCAATTTATAATTTAGTACGGCTATTAACCAAATTAACAAATACTCATTTAGTCATTATTATGTGCATTAAAATGTACACTACATACATTTTGTACATTATGTACACTACGGAATGGAGTTTTACCTTCGAGGCAGACATGATGGATAACGGCGGTCGGAGAGAGACTTGAGAGCAACTTTTCGGTACACTAAACTTTTGGGATCATACGTAATAAAAACTAAGAATTTAACTTCAATAAATTTAGCTTACTAAACACACACTTAAAGTTTTAATAAACTCACATTACTTTGGGTGCCATATTTTCTTTGAACCTGTTTCTGGTTATGCGCTTCTGCCTCGCTTCCGCCATAACTTTTAATCAACCTTGTAACAATCTTTTCAAACTGATTCGAAGAGAAAGACTGAGAGATGCTGTACTGGAAAGTCGGTTTTCACATACTTGACCATCTACATTTAGTAACCATCAAGAACTGGCTTGTAGGCTTGTATTTCAGAGATTACTCGTATCTCAAGAAATAAACATGCTAAAACATTTGCTTGTATCTAGAGTTTGTCAAATGTTGGAGAGTTTGTATGTAAAGATATGAATGTATTACATGGGTATGCATTATTTATGGCTAACATTGTATCCATCAGAGTCAGTCTCTTCAGTTCATCTGCTCTGTTTATCAACAGCAGAAGCAGAAGGTAACTGAACTCTACTGCTCTGTGATGAGGCTGTTGCTGGAATACAGAAATACCTACGATTACCGACTATTAGATATCAGAGAAAATTTTTTTTGCCAGGAGAACAAAACTTATAAACTATTTAGGGAGATAAGATGACATAAAATAATTTGTTATGATAAATTGTTTAGCATGCCTTTGTAAAATGACGAATGTGTAACTTGTAGTAAAACAAAGACTAGTCACTTATTTTGCTTGCAGAAAAGAAGTTACGGAGGGAAACGAAATGACGGAGAACATCGAGTAATTCAACAAATTTTGTGATGATTTCTGTGATGAATCTGTTAGCTTCTTTATGAATGACAGCAATAAATTTTGCGAATGTCCCATACGAAACCCTCATTACACTCTTTTAAATACTTTCTACAGAATTTGCTACGGTGGGAGAGCATTTACGAAGCTTCATAAAAAATACAGCTTTTAGTTCAACAACCTTCTGAAGACACTAAAACTGGTATCCACAAGGTGTATGAGCTGTTTTCTAGACATATGAATGCTTGGATAGAAGATGAAGACCTCATCTTACAAAGTTATTCTTCTGTAGCTCATTTGCGACCATTTAATGAGGGTGTTTGCATTCTGTTGTGATTATGTGCTCAACTTGGGTGGATAAATTTGGCTCTCAGTTGTTCAGACATTTGAGTTCAGTCGTGGGCCAAATCGGGTGCAAAGCTTTTCTTTAAGTTTTCCAAAATAAACGAAATGCCCAATTTCTCAAAATTGGTCACTTGAATGCCTGCGACCTTATGAAAGGAATGCTGAAGTTGGAGGGATTTCGTGAATTAGTCAAAGAGCACTTCAAAGACTATGACAATGTGCTTAAAGTCGCTCAAACTATTTTCAGCGATCGCATGAGGAGCATCCTTGATGAAACTTCAACAGACTTTGTCATGCCCATTAGATTGTGATAACCCTGGAAGTTTTTTGCAATTCACCCGCCATACTGGGACACTCCTAGAGGTTAACCTTTGCTAAGTTGTTAACAATACGACGTAAAATGCTAATGTTTCTGTTTATTTTGAGCACTGTCTTAGTTCAAGTGACTCTGAAGAACTCTTACTCTAACTGCTTTCATGCAGACATGACTCAAGAATTTAAAAAAATTATACAATTATATATTTTTCATGTTTTGAACTAATCCAAAATTAAATTTATGTTTACCTCTTTTAGTTTGTAATGTTTATATTGATTTGCCTTGGTACTATTACTTTGCAAGCCCCCTATACAAAAAGTTTATAAACAAAGCTCTTATATTTCTGGCGCAGCTAAAAGTCTGTATCTTTAATAATGTTTAAGCAATTTGCTTATAATTAATATTTTAATAGTTATGGATAAAAAAACTCAGCTAATTTTTGAACAAACCTAATTATGATTTAACATAACTTATATCTACCGAGTTTGACTCATAATAGGTTAGAGTTCCTTACCAATATATATTGGTAAGGAGCTCTAACCCTTCCATAACATGTACATAGACATATGTATGCACCTGTTATAAAAGTGTCACACCAGATTTATACCGTCAGTAGTAATTGTTTATCTGAATAATATTAAGCTTGTTTATCTGAATAAACAAAAGTCTACAACATTCTCTGATATTAATTACATGGAACTAGACACTGACTTGCACTAAATTGTTGATATATTTTACAGCTGATGGTAAGCCTGAGGGTATACCTAAAGGTAAGATATAGTCTTTTTTGTATCACTTTATCTGTCTATGTTTAGCATATCAGATGCTGGTTTTATTTGCTTCTTTAAAAGTTTGTTGTTTTTTAGATAATGTAGTTTATTTTTACAAATGTTCAAATTTATAATTGTATACACCAAAGTTGAGACTTAGAGGAATACAATTTGCAAGTGGCAAGGTCGAAACTGCTGCTCTGTTTGTAAGGTCTCATTAGAACTGTATCCTAAGTTTGTACAGACGCTACAAGTTTAGGTAAGGCAAAACTTAGGCTTAGGTTTAGCTTAGGCATAATGTGTACAAATGTTAGCATTTCTATAATCTTGACCAATAAAATAGCAAACTAGTTAAAACATTAAGAATTGCTAGCTAATAACATTTAAAATTTGATGTTTGTGATTTAATAACTGCATTTCAATTAATAAAAATGCAAAGGGTAGCTTTAAAATTCCTCCACAAATATTAATTAGCTATTAAATTTATGCATGCATAAGATTAGCATAGATTTAGCAACATTTTATGTGAAACTAAAAATATGATTGAGTGTTTAAAGTGGATAAACTAATTTTTTAAAATTTATGTTAGTTTCCGGCATATTTGAGGCACGTTCTTTATTTTTGTATTAGCATTTTATTTAGATTTAAAAGTGCTCATAATCGCAGATGAAAATGTACTCCACTTCTTTACTGCGCTCAGTTTTTTCATTAGGTGTCCAATTCTGTCTATTGGGTGGTCTCACTAGCCAATCTCATAGCTAAATAATTATAAATTGTTGCAACTGTGATGATCTTAAATGTTTGTAATTATAATGATTTATTAACTCCATTCCAACGAAGTTTTGTATGTTGAACTAAAATTTTGACAAACCTTGTAAATTTTAGAACATGCTCTGACAGAAATGGGCATTATGAAAGATGGCTTGAAACACTGTGGATTTACTGTGCTCGAACCTCCTACAGAGTATATTGGAAGTCAGCTAGATTTTGGCATCATAACAGCATGGCTTGCTGAGAAGCTTGAAGAGATTTCCAGTTACTGCGGCTTTTTCTTCATCATCCTAAGTCTGCATGGATTTCAAGGTCATATCTGTGATGCAATCAGCCATAAAAAGATTCAAGAGTTTGTGGAATTGATTAACAAATACCTCAGATGGACAACAAAGGTAACTTTGTGTTTATTCTTGCACTATCAAATGTGTTTGAGCATTCAGCTTGTCTACTCACAGCATATCACTTTTTTCAATTCATTTTATTGACAAACTTCAATTTGAGCAATTGATCTTTAGAATATTTTTAAATTTGTAGCATTCTAATGATTGTTAGGTAATTTGTTTTGAAAAGAAACTATTTAGTCATAAAATTAATTGGTTTTTATTAACTGCCCGTTCCATCTGATGACAAAATTTTATGGTTTTCATTAAATTGAGCTGCCAAATTTGCATGTAGATGCTGTAAAGAATTTGTAGTGAACCTTTACTGCCCACTTTGAGTCAGCCACTTTGTTCAAGTAAATAATATACAACGTTTGAAAGTAAATATAATGTACAGTCGAGATACGATGTTGATCCGTTCCAAGGTTTGCATTGTGTGGCAAAAAAATCGTATGTTTGGGTATAGAAACCAATGCAAAAAAATTAGTAAAAATCGTCCAAAATTTTATAAAATTTTTGTACATATTGAAAATTAGTAACAAAATAATATACTAACTTTACTAACTATAGTTACCTACCGTAGCTGCATTGCATTAAGTGCACCTAATGATTATAATCTGCAATACTGTAAAATGCAAAATTGTAATCTGTGTACCAAATGCAGATCATATGGTAAGGAGTTCTTACATTCAAAATGTACGCATAGCATAAATTTTGAATTCACTTAAAATAATTTTAGCTTGCCAAACTCACACTCACACTTAAAACTAAGTTTTAGTATGTATTTTGAACTATTTTACTGAATTTCAACTTTTTATCACAAAATTTTATCCTTCATAAGTTTCTGTCTTCACATTCATTATAAAATTTAGCGTGTCTGGTTGAAACCTTTTTCAACCAGAATTCAATAAGAAATGCTGAGCGATGCAGCCATCGAAAGCGGCCTCTCACACACCTGACCATTTAATGGCTACCGAAAAGAAAAAATAATTTTACTTACTATTATACAGGATGTACATACATGTACCTTTGGAGTAACGTGACTCTAGCTGGTACATGTAACGGATAAAGCAGAGAGGAGGCAAAAACGTATCAATGCTTGTTATGTTGCTGTACACTTGAAGATTAATTTAATACGTAATGAAATCAATTTTTTAGCAGGCTAAAAGAAGCTGTCCAGTCCTGTTCAATTTTTCTTCAGATTTAAAAGAAAAAAAAAGCTGTTGTAATGCAGAAAACTGCTAGCTACCGTATATACTCAATTATAGGACGCACCCTAGTATAAGACGCAGCATAAATTTCAGCCAATTATTGAGAATAAAGGGTAATTCAAGTATAGGACGCACTTCAATTGATCTCTTCACAAGTGAAATTTTCGCACGATCAATCGATTGTTTTCTCACTTTTAGGGCTCAGTTGACTGACTGACAGGTAAGTTTTAACGCTGGAGTGAATTCAACTGAAGTCTGCCGGCAATCAATTTTGCAATTGGAAACAATAAATCTTTTCACATGCGCTGTTTTTTTGTGTTGTTTTTGTTTGACATGAATAAATCTTTTGAAAACGAATCTGGTTGTTCTTTTCTTGTCAGTCACGTGACTATATCTTGGAAGTGAGCAATCATTCTTAATCTTCCTTATAAAGGCGTCCGTTTGACTCAATAATAAAAAGCTACGAAAACGTGAAATAAAAACATAATTCCATTTATTTATCACCTCACTCAGACATAGAAATATGAAATTCATTGCAATTTTTACAAGTAAGTGTATACATAATAAAGTGACAAATGTTTATTTTCAAAAGCCGTGGAATTCTTCTTCATCAGATGAATCTTCAAGGAGTTTCTTGGCTTGATCCTCGGTGAGTATATCGTCATAGATTTCACTTCATAGTGTATTGAACAACTTTCAGTTTGAAAGATGCGTCGTATGCAGATCGCTTACGTTTGTTGACTGAAGACATTTTTGCGAGCAATAAGTGGAGTTAAAAACAGTTAAAATCGCCGCGATTGTCTTCTGTCTACCGAGTGTCCATTCCCCTCTCGTATACATGGTATATGGTATAGCAGTGGCCTGATAATCGGTGCTGCTTCATAGAAACACATGGACCCTCGTGGTATGTTGCGATTAGAAGACGCAGGTGAAACGTAGGCTGATTTTCAGGTCAAAAAAGTGCGTCCTATAATTGAGTATATACGGTAGCTAACGCTTGTAAAAGGATCCAGAGAAGGTGCTGCAGTAGTTTTTCATGTATGATATGTGCACAAGAATCAATGTAACCATACATACAATGTTTGCACGTCTTTATACCTTAGAGGACAGGGCTTTAACAAGTTTCAGAAAGTAAAGTGGATGCGTCAACTATCTTGAGTAGCTAGTTATATGAGTTACATACGATGAATTGTATTCACATAGGAGATAACAAGCCCACCTGCAAAGACATGGTCAAGCAAGGAAATGAAACATAAAATCAAAAGGAAACAAATAAAATGAATAAAATATGAAAAACATGCCACACAAAAGATAAATAATATATATTATACATGCATTGTTTTAATGTACCAGTCCACATCAGTAAATAAACACTTGAAATATTTCTGCCGATGTAGGTTTTTCTGTATCTTCTACTTCATCGTCCTTACTAAATGGCTGCTCCTTTTGAATGCTGATCGTGTGCATGGCCTTCTAACTTCTTCAAATCTTCAGTCGTAACTTCCTTCTTGTGCTTGCTGTAATGGAGTTCTTGTTTTATAATAATTGCAAATGCTGATTGGTTGCAATCATATTCCTTGACAATGTTAATAATACAGGTGCCTTTTTCTTATTTATCTATGGCATCCAACTTTGTTGACATGGAAATCATTTATCCTTTGTTTTGTAATGTTTGTATCAGTCTCAGATGCTATAGCTAAAGAATTAAATATAGATACTTGTAGTTATATACATAAGCTGACTAAAAGTTTATAGTAAAATATATTATAGTTTATAACGCTACAAATGAATATTTACTCTCGCTTGTGTATTTTACACAAATTTTTTTACGCGGAATGCTGACATGAAAGAAGTTGATCATCGTGTCTCTTCTAAACGCTCTGAAAATATTTTCGGCAAACTATATTTGGGTGTCTTTTATTATTTTGACGTGTGCTATGAGCACACAGACTGCCAAATTTTAACTCAGGCGAAATTTTTCTCAAATTCGTATGGTGAAATAAAATTCATATAGGGAGGTGAAGATCTCACAATTTTCGACTTCGTAAGGTATAGGTTCGTAAGGTTCGACTTCGTATATCAGAGTAATCGTATCTCGAGGGTGCACTGTATAGTGTACAATCAAGAGCGTGTGCAATACAATCAAATGTATGATGAGAAGCTTTCCCATGTACTCCTGTGCTGACAATAAACAGTCTATAGGAGGAGTCTGCAGTCTGAGGAGAAGCTCTGCCCTTTTATTTATGCAATACATGCAGTTTATTAATTAGAAAAGGCACTACACACTCGGTGAATAAGAAACGTAGTTACTTGATTGCAACTGCAAGCACATGGCTTTTATAATAGTAATGATTTATGTAATGGTTGTATGTTTGAGTCACCTGATTTGAAACGTAATTACTCGATTGCCAATTTTCTGTACTTTCTCGTCGAAAACTTTCGACAGACGCTCGCACATGGTTTTTAGAATAGTAAAGATTTATGCGATGCTTGTAAGTGTGAACCATCAGATTTGCTAATTTATGCAATTCCAAAATGTCTAAACAGTCAACTCAGTGTAAAAAGTTTCTTCCTTGAGCCCAAGCTTATCAATGAAATTGTACGTGTACGTTAATGAATGTATGTTCTGTAATGTAAGTTAATAAAACTTTACCAATAGGTTTTGGTTTTGGTTGGTTAAAGGTTGACTTGCAACAAAATTCACATTACAGTTATTTGATATCAAAAGATTCGCCATGTCTTACTCTGTTGTGTGGTAGGTGCCAAATATGTAAAAATGTGATTAAAAGCTCTTAAAAGCTCAAAAACAAAAAGCCGCCGTAGATTGGAATCTCTTCATTTCGATGACGTATCCGCGCTATTTGGTTATTGTCTTGTCACGTGATGTTCTCGCGTGAATTGAAAGGCCAATAAAAAGCTCAATATAAAACTTATCGTAGCGATAGTTTATGAGAAACACTTCGGGCTTTACCTAAGACCCCGTATCAAATATAGATGCTCGCTACTTTACAGTTTCAGCTTGGGCATTCCGTCCAACGATTCAACGTACGTGTACATGTCTCAGTTGCGATCATAAAAAAATGTCAAATTCTGAATAGTTAAGACCCTGGCGTTTCGAGCCTAACGCTCTATCTGAAGAACTGATTCTCAACAGAATCAAACCTCACAGCAAGTAAGCACCGCCACTAGCCAGCTCTTATGTGCCAAGCTAGCTAGTAGTAATAGTTTTAGCTTGAGAGTGATAGAACGAATATTATTATATATATGATTTTAGTAATGATAATTATCGTTTCATATTGCGAAAAAATAATTACAGATTTTTCTCGAATGACAACATTAACAATTTTAATCTAGTGCTGCACTGATATACCGTTGGATAACATCGACCCGATGTATTAGCTATGGTTGCATAGACATATCTGTTCATTTCTTTAGGAGCTAATACCACCGGCTACAGAGTGGTGTGTCTGCAAGCGCTGACAAGACATGCCATCTCTTCCTGAATGTTTGCGCTGCCATGATGCTGAGTTTGTGCATCGTCTCCATGACCGCGGGGAGCATGAATGCCTGTGTATGCATCCTGGTGTGGACTAACTCGTAGTGCCTGCACCCCTTGAGTTGGGGTGGAATAATTACCTGCGATATCATAGAGAGTTGGATTTTCATTTAATGCCAACAACACCAAAGCTATGCTAATGTGTCATGAATTATCTACAATTCTTGTGTTAAACATTTAATGCATCGGTTGAACACACATATTCTGAACTCGTGGAACACAAGGAGAACTGTTATATTTGGTTTGTACACTTATTACAGTAGAGAGTGTATTAGTTTTATGATTTTATTATATAAAGATCCAGATTATTTTGATGATCAGCAATTATTGTTTTTCAATAATTGTTTGGTAGATAATCTATTCCCATTTGGAGAGCCATCGCCAAATGCTCGGAAAAGGTTGTGTGCATACCGCAATCTTGTGTTTTGGTTTATGCCGCAAATCTTGTTTGGGTAAGGCCGTTTTTGGCAGGATTGTGACGCGCGGGACATTTGAAAGCTTCCTCGCATACTTCTCAGCTCAGATGCAACATTTTGGTATTATTCATACCGTTTTAGAAAGCACTTGACATCAACTATCACTGAATGAGATTTCATCTTTCTCATGCAACGCATTAACAAATTATGAGCCATTAAAGCTGGTGTGACGCGCGGGACCATAATTTGATGTAAAAAACTACATTTTGATCAATTAGAAAAATCTTCTGAAATTTTGGACTCATAACATTATTATTTGAGGCGCTGAAAGCTCTATTATCCTTCTATTAGGAATACAGATCATTTTGTTTCCAGGCCAAAGTTTAATGATTCTGTAAGATTTGAAAGAAGACTACCACCTGTGACGCGCGGGACGAAAATAGCATTATTACAAAATCAAGCATTTTTCTATGCTTTGTAGTTGTTAGACCACAAATTGTTATGAATTGTAGTTGTAACATTGCATATAGTTGTGCTGAGCCAACCAATAGTTTAAAATTGCTATATGTTGTATTTATTTTATTTAAACATAAAACACATAACTTAAAGATTGTCAGATTTTCATGCAGTAAACCATTTTTTCTTAAAAACATTCTACCGTTACGATTGCCTCATTTCCTAGTACAAAGTATCTCAGTGACCTGGTAGTTGCTGCTGGTACAACAACTGGGCATACTTTAGGAAGACAATTCCTGAGGGCGGTTCTTATGTCCTGGGGGTTTGGCAACGTGAACTGCTTGCGTGCGCGGTGCATGTACTTTATAATGTAGCTATCTACATTAGCTTCCCCTGTGAGAATTTCTCCAATGCTGACTTCACAGTCATAGGCCACTGCGACCAGCATTTGTGGTAAGAACTGAGTCCGTGTTCGTGGAGTATCTCCTATGGTTGCCTTTTGATTAGGTTCGCTGCTCGGTGTGGATGGAACTGGCTGCCAAGTGGAAGGGCACCATTCAATCAGAGTAACATCACCATCTTCTTTAATTGCTATGTGATGGCAAGATCGAATGCCATGAATTGGAGGTGCAGTGGATCAGCGTTTTTTGCAGGTCCTGGCTGTTTTAGCGATCATATTTTCTGAGACGTTTAAAATCTTCATTGGTTTTACTGATTTGGAAGTTATTATTGTTGCAGCTTCTGCAAATGACTTTGCCGAGTTTGCGACGTACCATCCTCGATATACTACCATTAGAACCTGTTGTTTGATGCTTCCCCCATTACCATCTACTGCACCTTCGCCATGCAATGTCTAAAAAGAAACTCCAGTCAGCTGGCATACCCATTTCTTCCTTACGGCCAATCAAGTTCTGAACTGTGAACTGATTTTTGTTTTGCGATGCGGATCCTTCACTTACATAATGAATATGTTGCAAGTTAATATTTTCTGCTTTCAGAAATTTATCAAGGTCTCTATTAAACGTGTAAACATCATCCTTAGTGTGCTCTAGGCTATCACCAACTATTGCACAGCATTTGTGGGCTAGGACTCCATCCAGCTTATAATAAATCATGACAGTGAATACTGTCACCCCTACTGCGGTGTAGTAGGTGCTTTGATTTTGGTTGCTTGCTTACAGTTTAAGTTATCACTGAAGTCTTTGTGAATGATCCCTGCCCCATTTTTCAAATTTTGTTTGAGGTAAATGATGAATTTGTGTTGACAGTTGGAAGTGTACATATGATGGGAAAGTGATGTCAGTTGTATTTCAGCAGCACAAGCGAGTCAGGCGATGGCATCTGATCTTCGAGCTTGTTTAGGAAGCCGTTTTCACCATCTCTCCACTGATAAAAATTCACATGTTCTTTATTACTAACAACCAAACTATTGATTGAATCAGCGCCACAAGAGTCAAATTCCCTCTTCACACATGATTAATTTTCCATATTACACACAGTTCTTTTCAGTAGCTGGTGGACAGTAGTGGGCATTTCTAAAAAACAGACACTGGCCTGCCGCAGTTCCAGTAGAGCTAATTCGCATTTATGTAGTATTTGCAAGCACAGACAGTTTGATCATGTCTAGAAACTGGCTGGACAATTTACTGGATCAAACTCTTTAAATTTACTAGGGCTCACTTTGACATCTGAAATCTTGACATATTCTTCATTGAAAAGCTCAAAGATATCACTCAACGTATAGTTCTGCAGGTGTTTCCGAAGCTTTCATTGCTTGTGGACAGAAAGTGTGGCATGATGTTAACAGCAGTTTGGCAATCATTAGAATACATGCCAGTTCAGAAGAAAATTCTTACAGTATCTATAAGGGAAACCTACTTTCTCTACTGATTGAAAATCCAATGCATGAGTAAAAGAACTTTTGTAACTGTACTTTAAAAATACACATTTTACCTATTTTTACATATTTTCCAAGATTACCTCGTGATTTGCACACTAAGTGTGTGCATGAGAAGAGTAAGCTAATATTGACGAGCTCCATATTCTGAGTTACAAAACATCATAAAATAATTCTAATTCATTATTTTTCTCAAAGAAACTGGCTTTATAGAGTTGGAATATCTAGCATTACTTTCACATGCCAGGGTATCAAAGAGAAATCCCAAACAAAGGCAGGCATCACCATATTATTAAAAATGTCCCGCGCGTCACAAATGCTTCCATGTACCTATAAAACAGAAACGTGCAGTATTTTCAGCAAATTGGCGAGTTTGGCTAAGCTATAGCAGTCCAAAATCAAATTATAGATAATAATTTTTTATCTCGGATAGCTTAGGAAGAACAGGCTGCAACTAAAAGCCCTAGAATTGTGACGTGCGGGACAAACTGATTTTTGCTCACCTGAATTGTAAGGAAAAATTTGCATTTGCTCGAAAAAAACACCTGGGCTAGAAAATCCACTCTTGTATTGATAATAAAATGGAAGTAAAACTTATTTCAGAATGAATTGCAAAGTTTGAGAGGATATGATCAATTGTCCCGCGCGTCACACACCATACAGGAAAAACCTCCCTGCATGGTCAATATATTCATGAGAGAAGATTTCATTATGAAAACTTTTGTGTTTCCAAATGTCTGAACATGTTTGCTTGTTAATTAACTGAAAATTATGGCTGCAAAAGGCAGAAAAAAAATTGCCTTTGCGTGTGACACCATGCTTGGCTATGCCCGTTTGCAAGTCTGCAAACACTTCTTCATCATCCGTTGGTGGGAAAAGAGCCCGAATCTTAGACACCAAGCAGGCAGGTAGAGGCCGTCGCTCACGGCGACGAACTTGCGGCATAAGCCAAAACACAAGCTTGCGGTATGCACACAACCTTTGTAACAACATCCGTTGTAATGGACCTCACTCTCAGGCCGTGGGAAATTAGATCGGACTGGCATCGCTTGAAGCCTTCCAGCTCCATGGTGTTAGAGCTGGTGGTCTCTGTTGACTGCAAAGTAAAGAAAGTTACGACCAACAATCACTTTCACATTATTTGAATGAATTATTTAGCTAAATCAGCAATTTCATGTTTATGTATTGATAACTACTAAAACATTTGGGTTTTTGTCAGGCTGCGAAGTAAAAATTGTCAAAGTTTTACCTTTACAAGATGGCTGCTGACTATTAAACCGCAGCTCTGATCCATCATAGTGTAGGCCCTGTATAGTGCGCAGTGCCCCGGACTATCGCATCTACCGTCACCTGCCAAATCAAGCTCCCAATCGATTGCTGACATCAATCCCTCGTTATGCAGGGTGTACTGCTCAGCAATACACTGTAAAATATTGTAAAACTTCATTATACAAAATTAATTTGTATCATTATCATTAGTCTAAGAATGTAGAATCCTCTTCCCCCTTTTTGTGCTATATTATGATGAAGAATCAGAATTTTAAATTATAATATATTTCGCTTGAAGGATGACATATTTTCATTTCAAGAAAAAAATTGTTTCTAAATGTCGTTATTCAATTAGTGTGCCAAGCTTTTACTCACATTTTCCAAGTTTATGAGTAAATATTAACACTTACACCATGTAAGTATTCTCTTTGTTGGTAGAGGCAAACGCTGTGGCTTGGTATCGCGATGTTCAGGAGTGACAGAAAACGGAGGTTCTGCGTAAAGCATCTGCCAGAAAAGAGCGATGCAGCTGCCAGCAGGGGGTTGATGACGTGAGCTCTGTTCACCCTGGCAGTTGTTTCCCAAGTGTACGATCGGTGACAGGAGGCACGTGTAACCTTGAACTCGACCCATCCGCCTTCTCGCACCATCGTGAATGAGCAGGGGAGGGCGCAGGCGTGACAGTGAAATAGTCGCTGGAGTGCTGTCACACTTACTATTATTTTCTCCTCTTTGAAGGAGGATTCGGGTCTGAAATCACAACACAATAGTTGACTTGCAATAAGATTTGTACAACATCATTTCCTGTTATTATATCATATTTGCTTGATCAGAAAAAGAATAAATATATAGCCATGCAATCATGACACAGATTTTACAAAACCTTATCAGAATCCATGATATTGTAAACATAAAAATGTGAGTAATAACTCTATGGATATTCTTTATATTTTGTCAAGTTTGGTTTAGTTCAGCTCTATCTTACATGTAATTGGAGAGCGTTTGACGCTGGCCAACATAGCGCTCAAACTCTTCCCAGTCTTCAGTGGTTGGCACAAACTCTTCATCTAATACTAATAATAATCATCTAGTAATATTAATATGCTATTAACGATGATACCAGAAAATGACAATAACTATTTTATATAACATATCTATTAGCAAGTGGGGTTAAGAAATTTGGCGAAATTAATCGTGAAACAACATTATTTTATCAATTATATATTAATATATTACGTTTTACAGATAGATATGCAGTATGAATTAGTTTTGTTATTATAATAAGAATAATACACGTAATTAAAAAGATAAAATACTAATAATATCATATTACAATTAAATGACATTAATATCGTTATATTAAATATAGATTAGTACAGTACTATTAGGAGAATACTAGAAAATAACCCCAGTTACAACTACTAATACAGGTAGTTCATAAAATAAATTACTTACGTGCTTTGGTGATATGTGGAGTATGCAAACAGGTTAGAAAACATGTCGTCTTTGAACTGGCCGAAAACAAAGGTAAGAGTAAGCAGGCGTATAAATAGTTTGTCACATCCAGCTTCACCCAGTTGCTCCACGCCCGGTGAAGGTCTGGTCTTTTCTCAGCTCCTGGCCAAAAAAACGGTGCTTCTCAGCTTGGCAGCTGCACAAACACTATGTGGCGCGTTAGACATTATGACGAATTGAAATTAACAAGTTTAATATGAGAAAGCGTGTTTGCTATTTGCGATAGATCAAACTTGAACTGAAACTAACATTATCTGATCATGTGACTTACAATTCCCGCCATATGGCGCGAACAATTTCTACAGCATTTTTCAACCATCATAGCGGACCAAAAGGCTCATCATTTTTATCAGAGGATGATATGCAATCGCTCAAGCTAAATTTAAAATATTAAACATATTTTTATGCTATGTTTTGAGATATCAGTGCTCAAAGTTGCAGCACTACGATGCCGATAAAATAGACGCGTAAGAACAATAGACATGGTTTTTATCGCAAGCGTGAAGTATATTTGTGAAAATAGTTCGACGAATAAGGATGCATGAAAGTGTAAACATAAACTATCTCGCACACATTTTAGCCGTTTTAGCACACATACGTCACATTTTAGCTGTTTTGGAAAATGAATCCAAACTAGGGCGGTCTCGTGTGGCTGCGATTTTCTGTTCGTTTTTGAGCTTTTACGAGCTTTTAATCACATTCCCACATATTTGGCACCTACAACACAATAGAGTAAGACATGGCGAATCTTTTGATACCAAATAACTGTAATGTGAATTTTGTTGCAAGTCAACCTTTAAAGATTCCGGTTGTTGAAGTTTTTCTGAGCACCCAACAGTTCAAAAAGATATATTCCAATGATGAACTAGACTGAATTGTTTGCTGGTCTATGTTACAGGCGATGGCACTTCAGACCTGCCAACATGTTCCTGATGACTGGAACAATGTGTTTGGCAGACGAACACTGCACGATATTAGCCATGAACTGAAGGAAGCCGTAGTTCTATTTCCGAAAACATGATGGTAATGATGGCAGAAGAGATGGGAAAGAAATACTATTCTAGTAAAGCCGAGAACAGCTATGTCAGTAAGTTCGGGAAAGCGATGCACCCAGGCAACACGATTCAACAAGCCGACCATGAACAAGTTTCATGTTCAAGGTCATGATGGAGACCAGCTGAAAGCTGACAAAACGGTTTACTATACCCATCCAAGATGAGTTATTATTATGCCGCTAGAGAATACGTCCAAAAAATCAGTTAATCAAAATCACCCACATGATGATGACTAAATCTTTACGCTTTCTTGTCGATGTGATCTATTTACCATATAACCTGGTATATTCTGCTCTATAGAGCAGCTTTCATGGTGTATCGTGCCTTGTTAAACAATTGTTTACTAGGCTTAGATAGCCATGGTAATATCTACTCACAACCCTATAAATAATAGTGATAGCTTTCCTTTAATTGTATGAACATTTAGTTACATATATTTGGTTTCAGTCAATTACCAGTTTACTTGCTATGAGTACAGTTGTTATAGTTTACGTAGTAAACTTGATCTCGCACTCTTGCATTTGATAGCTTCGATGATGACTGTTTTATGGTTTACATTTGATTCCTGATTTTTATGTAGCTCTTTTTCAACTGTGGCCATCAGTTAGTGTCTTGTTCCCTCCACTTTATATTATGATTTGTTACATCTTTGTATTTCAGTCGTGGTCTGCCCGGATTCTTGTTCATTTCATAGAATTGTGATTATAATTATAAAATTAAAATAAACTGATCTTGTTGGGCTGGTGACAAATATTAAAACATACTATAACATAAAAAGGAAAAAACACCGCAATGACGACAGATGACGGTTTAAACAAAAATAATTATTTATTACACACACAAGGCTTATGAATCAAATAGTAATTTAAAAGTTTGCTAAAACAATATGGGTTTAACATAGGAGCTACTAGAAAGTCCAATACAAATAGGGGTACTATAAAATTGATAAGAAAGGTCAATAGGTCAAAAAGTCATACGAACACTGAGCAAAGAAACCAAAGTGCAGTGCAAGGCGTTTACAGAATACTTCAGCTCTCAAAGATCAGCGAGTTGAATTTTGAAGCAAAGTTAAAAAAGTGAGTAAGCCATTTAAAAAAATAAGACCAGAGAGGATCAAAAGAGACCAGAGATGTTGTTGTTGCTGAGGCTATGGAAGACAAGTTAGAGATTTGTTAGCACAGTATTCAGTTTGTCAGGAAATCAGGACATCAAAAGGACAATACACCTTGAATTATGTGCTAGCTATATATATATGTATGTGCTATGCTTACATATACATTACATACCTACACCATACATACATATGTACATATGTATGTATGTGACTAAAAAGCTAGATTTCAGGTTAAACTGCTCTGATTTCACTTCTGAAAAGAGTTGAAAAAGTCTGAGAAATTTCTCTACTAGATAGAGCTCTAAGACAGTTTGGTGATCCGGTTTTTTTGTACAAAAATGGTATGACCTGTCGCATATGGTGCATAAATAGTGTAATTTTAAAGTAAAGGTCTTTGGCCTTTTGTTTTTGATATCGCGAGTTATGCTCCTAATGAGAAGATAAGACAAAACAACTTCAAACAAGCCGACTAGTTGTTATTTTTGTTTCATGTTATAAGTATATCGTAGATGAGTACTAAGACTGGCATTTGTAGTTTGGAAAGGTGTGATCGACTATCGTTGGAGTTGTCCCACCGATAGCGATAGCTGTCAAATTATCAATGAGCAGACAGAGTTCACCGATAGTTATCCCGTGACTTGGCAGCTGTTAAAACTATTGTATTATTGTTCCTGAAAAAATTGAGGATTGTGGGAAGGAAGGAGAACAGAAAAAACTGCAAAAAAATCTGCAGAAAAAACAACAAAAACTACAGGCAAACTCAGATACATGTAACTAAAACTTCACGGGACCGAACGAAAGTGTTCGAGTTATCAGAGCGTTCAAGTTATCAGAGCACTGTCACAAGTCCATGTAATTATTAGTAGATAAATATACAAATACAAACTATATATAAATCAAATGCATTGATGGCTTGTGGCAAATTAAAAGACTTCTACTGTAAAGTTAAAAAAAATTTAATCAGAAAGTATAAAGACTTTTCTCTCATTTGAGAATGGTTTGTTGTTTTAGGTGATGCGATTTCCAGGATGTTTTCAGATTAAAATTTGCAAAACCTGATTGCTGTTGAAATGCTCAGTAAAAAAGACATCTTTTTCTGTTTGGCGCTTTAACCAAGATCAAGTTTGCCAATTTTTCTTTAAAGGTTTACTTGCAAAAAAATTCACATTACAGTTATTTGGTATCAAAAGATTCACCATGTCTTACTCTGTTGTGCTGTAGGTGCAAAATATGTGGAAATGTGATTACAAGCTTTTAAAAGCTAAAAACGAACAATTAATCGTCGCCTAGCACGAAACCGCCGTAGATTAGAATATCTTTTTAAAACGGCTCAAGTGGGACGTAGATGAACGAGATGGCTTCTGTTTGCACTCTCATGCAACCTCATTCGTCGAAGTATTTTCGCAAATATACTTCACGGATTCAATAAAACCATGTTTATTGTTTTTACGCGTCTATCGCATTGTCATTGTAATGCTGTCACTTTCAGCACTGATATCTTATAACCTATCTTGAAAATTTGTTTAATTTTTTAATCTTAGCTCGAAGGAGTACATATCATTGTTTGATAATCATGACGAACCTGTTAGTAAATTCTTTGTTTATTCATTTATTAAAATCCTGCAAGTAAAGAATAATATTGAAGTATTACTGCTGAAGATGCATCTAGTTTTTGGTTATTTGCAGTACGCTTTGCTACATTGTGAGTTATGCTCCCTATGGTAAAATAAGGGAAGGCAACCTTAACTAAGTTTGTCATTCTGGCTTATTGCGTCACTGCAAGGCTGTTTCTCTATGAAAACGTTGCTAATAAAATTGCTCAACGTACAATTATAGGGGTTTTCGTCATGCTTTTTAGTATTGCAAGTTATGCTTCCCACAGTAGAGGAAGGCAACTTTGACTAAGTCAGCAATTTGCATTTCTTTGCTTCACTGTTGTTTCTCCTTAAAACAGATTGTAAATAAAATCACAAATCAAACCACTGCACACCCTCAACAATCCTGTATTTTTTGTTATTCTCTCTGACATATATTAGCTCGGTGAGCTTTTTTCATATCAACCTGTATGCTAGCTGTCCCGTGCACTGTGTGAGATCATCAAGGATAATAGCTATCTGTACATAATTATTCCTCAATGAGTAGTGAAAACAGTGAGCATATCAGACTAAACTGCATTGCAAAGATGAAACGCTTACAGGGTGCTTCAACTTCCAAGGACCAGTTTCAAATTCCTCAAAAATTAAAAAAAATGATTTGATTGTTTAGAGAAAGGGCCAGAAGGGGTCAAAGAGACCAAGCGGTAATGTTTATTGCTGTGGCTATGTAAAACAGATTAACAGATTTGTTAGCACAGTATTCAGTTTTTCAGCAAAGCAAGACATAAAAAAAACAACATACCTTGAATTATGTGCTCGCCATAAACACTCTCTGCACTTAGGATGAACGTTTGCTACCTACGCCTGTATGTATACCCTACAGGATGAATTTATTCGCAGAGTTATATTTCGCGAAAGTTGCTATTTCGTGCATATTCGCGGATTAATTTATTCGCGCCTGAAAACTGTCGCTCTCTATGAAAAGTCAACTCTATTACGCTTAGCAATAGGGTTAACCCTACGCATGCGCACATTGCGTGTTTCGTTTTTTATTTAGCTTACAACTACACGTATACGGGTCAATTGTGCTAAGCTATAATTTTTTTGTTGAGTTCAGAGGTTTTCACAAATGTTCATAGATTTGGAGGCCTCTGATGAACCAACAATTTGTGGTAAGTAATGAGTTGTTCACATTTATTAAATTAGTTGAATTTTACTTTGGTTCTTTGGTAAAACACAATATTTATTTTTTCCATCTCTCCTGCTTCATTATTTGTTTTAGTGTGAGAGAGAGATTTTTCATCATAAACGGAAACAAAATGATTGCAAGGGTGGTAGATGTCATTCTTAGAAGATCACCAATCATTCAGGGAGGTCTTGAAATTGATGTAGAAGTGACCACAGCTGCTAACGAAGAGAATATATATGTTTTAAAAAAGGAACAAAATGCCTTTATGAGCACAAATCTTTGGCCAACCTGCAGAACTTTGCAATAGTAAGCCACGAGAAGAGTCCTGATGATAACTTTCTTACCACTCATGTAGTAGCGAGATAATCACCTTTAACATCTACCCAAGACAGTGACAGCGACAGAGCTGCTATGGCCAAAATAACTAGGTAGTCAGAGAGCACCATTACACACTAGTATTCACTTATCAAGAGTACCAGTTTAATTTTATTGCTAGACAACCGCCATATGGACTAAACTGTTTATATTTACTCCATTCATCGTTTGTAAAATTTTATTTGTATTTGAAGTATTTTATTTGTACACTCAAGTTTGTAATAAATTATAATATATCTATACATGAAATAAAATATATAATTTAATCATGTTTGCCGCAGCGATATCAAGGAGTTGTTGTTGATGAAGGGGACTAGGTTGACTGGTTGCTTCTCTGCCAACATTCCTGCCTTGATGAATATTACTACTTGTCTCTAGTTTTCGTAATCGGAGTAGGTTGTTTCATTCTCAATCTGCAGTAAACACACAAAAAAAGTGTTATGAAAGTACAAAAACAATAGCTGAAGTATTTAATAAAAGTGATCAGTTTTTAAACAAAAGAATTAACTAATGCAGATAATTATGGAAAAACGTATCCGCACTGCAAATCAAATTCATACCATAATGTCCAGATCAGAATCATGATTGTCTTCAACTTCGGTATTAGAGATTGATGGAGTTGATTTCAATGTAAAAAGACTAGGAGAGTTTTTTTGCGATGACAAAGTCATGCCGAATAACTTGTGAAAACCTTGAATAATATTGTAAAGTTTGATGCAATGGCAATAAAACTTGAAGCCCGGCAATGATTTTAAAGAGGTTTTGAAACTCGGCTACGTTTAGTACTTCTGCCTAGCGACTATTTTCACGATGACGCCATTCTGCATATCTTGTGACAACCTTGAATAATTTTGTAAATAAATGTGATGCATTGGCAATGGTGTTAGCTCAAAGCCCAGGTAATGATTTTAAAAATGTTTTGGAACTCAACTACGTTTAGTATTTATATTAAAAACTAGACTAGCGACTAGTTTTTAATTTGATGCAGTAGTTATTCTCTCTTGTGATTAAAGATAAAACTAATTATTCACAGAATTTAATAATTCGCGGAACTGACTGTTCGCAAAATCGCGAATTTTTATAACCAACGAATATTTTTATCCTGTAGGGTATATGCGAGCTGATCTGTATTTTAAGTGACTAGCATTTTGAAAAGTATTTAGCCTATAAAAATCACAGAGTTACAAAAAAAGCATTCATAGACTGGTAAACCTAAATCTCAGTAAAGTGACTAAGTTGCATGTTTTGAAAAACAGAAATTTAGACGCCTCCCAGAGGATAATGTTTAACACACAACAGCTTCACCATATCATTCCTATTTCAATGCTGTAGAAATACAAATGAACTAGTCTACTCTAAACCGTTTAGTAACACAATGAAATTTACTCATTGTGGGATATTTTTAATGGGAGCAATTGTTATAAACTTTTTGTAGTTGTGTCCTCTTGTCGTTTGCAACAAAATTTCAAGACTTCACATACAGTGTATATACGTAAGTGTAAGTAATCTTAAAATTTAGGGTCGTATTCCTGATGGTTTTCCATGAGTAAACTTTCATTTGTGTTTTTTATGCTATCACTATAGCTGCTTGTTTATTATTATTTCAACGTATTATTAAGTGGCTATTTTGATCTTTTTTTTGCAATAGGCTGTTAGTTGCAAAATGTTTTGTTAGATTTGTAGATCAGGCACTAATAAAAGTAAGCTATAAATTAAATGATTTTAGCACGTTTTCCTGGAACACACCTACTCCCGCATGCACTCACGCACACACACACGCACACGCGCACTTGCGCACACGCGCACACACAAACGCACATTTGCACAAACGCACGCACGCACGCACCGCACTGCACCTTACCTCACCGCACCGCACCGCACCACACACACACACACACGCATGCACGCGTGCGCGCACACACACACATGAAATATCAATTTAAAGGTATGAAATGAGACTTATTACCTAAGTGCTGTAATAAATTTGAATGTCTACCAAAGTCCCATTTGGATTCGTCTGTCATAGTCAGCTTGCACGTCCACATTTTCTGAAGTATTTTCAATATTTTCTCATGCGCCATATGAGCAGTTATAGAAACATTTAGCCGTTTCCATATTTACAGCACAAAGATTCAATTTAAAATAATCTGTAACTATTCTAAAGTTCTGCGTTGCACAGGCAATAAAAAGGTTTTTACATAAACAATTTATTTTTAATCATTATATACAACATTTACCGTTCTAACCTTTAAATGAAGTTGTTTGTTTATTTTTGTGTGTGTGCTTGTATGGTGCGTGGTGCGTGGTGCGTGGTGCGTGCTGCGTGCTGCGTGCTGCGTGCTGTGTGCTGCGTGGTGCGTGGTGTGTGATGTGCGTGATGCATGGTGTTTGACGTGCATGCATGTGTTTGTCTGGTCAATACATAAAAAATTTAAATATTTAAAAGCTCAATGCATAGCTAAAACAAGTTGTTGAAAATCATTTTTCACTTCTTATGCTACATATTTGTTAAAGATTTGAAACAAGTGTTAAATCAGTATTAATTATCAGCAATCAGCGTTAAATATTGGCTGGTGTAATAAGTATGACGTGCATAAGTAGTTTATGGTATGGTCAGCTGGATGCATAGTGCAATGAACTGAGCACCTGTCTACCCAATGGAGGTTTTGAGTTCGATTCCAATTCGAAGTAGAGCTTTTGTTTCTGAAACTCTATTACTAAAGCTGATCAGACAAAAAGTAAATGCTGAGATTTATATACACAAATTGGAAAGGATATAAAATAAACAGATTAGAAACGTTGTCACAAATATTATTCTGTCTAAACTAAGCTCTGCAAAGGCTTGATATATTAAAAAAGTATTTTCCCATGAAAAAAAAAATCTGTTTTCTTTAATTTTTTTTGATGCTTAGGATGTATCTTGACAATGTGTTATCTGCTGCTTGACCCTGCCCTATAGGTGTCTGTAGGGTGTCTGTTGGAGACAAAATTTTTTCTAACAGTGCATTGGGGACTTCTTGACAATACATTTAGCATGTTCTGGCAATGATCTGAAGATGACAATTATTCTAGTATATTATATCCTAGGATAATTGTCATCTTCTGTATAACTGTATTGTGAACTTATTCTACGAGTAAAATACTTGTGAACAAGTATGCTACGGTATACAGGTATAGAACACGGTATACAGTATAAAAGTATACACTTGTAGAATACTTGGCTCCATCATGGCTATGGTATACTTGGCTCCATCATACTACGGTATACAGGTATAGAACACGGTATACAGTATAAAAGTATACACTTGTAAAACACTATGGCTCCATCATCATTATCTCGTGCTCAGGTTGAGTGAATTTTGCTATACTCTTTTCATTTTCTCACTAATTTGTAATTAACCTGATATATTTACTAACATGCAGTTTATTTTTCTGTATTGTTTCTGTTGATGAAAATAAATACACACACACACACACACCCGCGCGCACGCACGCATGCACACACACTTGTTCACAAGCATTCTTCATACACATACATACACAGAGAGTGAACTATTAGTTGAAATACTGTCATCAATAGTTGGCACCACAATTCTACATGTTGTATTTTTTAAACACCCGAGAGATGAAGTATGTATGGTTGGTGCATTTTAAGAGATTCGTTGATAACTAAAACAGATCTACCACAAACATAAGGAAGAGGAACAATATCTTACATTTAGAACTTAGAAAAATAATTTCATGTTCGCAATTGCTATGTACGTAGACACGTTTAGCACCATAAAAACTGCGCAAACCTATTGGTTTTAGCAATTTGTAAAACACTTGGTTGCAGATAAATAAAGATTGTCTCAGTCCGTAAAGTTATCACTAGATTTATAGACAGCTTTCTCAGATCCAGGAAATATCAACTATTTTGTGTGAATGTTTTCTGCTAGTTCACCATTAAAAAATCCCCATCATGACATTTATTTGATGCAGTGTCTTGTTTTTTCTGAAAGAGTATAAAAGAAGAACGCTAGCAACGTTTTGAAAAGCAATAGAATGAATGTTAATTAAAATCACTGCTGTTTTATGACTATTGTTATGGGCTACCAACAGAGCTTTCTGACAATCAATATAGTCATCAGTATTAATCTTGAGTTTGAACACCCAGTTATAGTTAATACGCTGTAAATCTTGTGGTAACAAAATTAGAGTCTAAGGGTTCATGACTAAGAGTGACTTATACTCTTCATTGGCTGCTTGAATAAAATTTTAAAACTGAAGACTTTAGATAGCATTGCTAAAGCCTGTGCATAAGCTGACCAATTTTATTTACTTAAAGAGATTAATGTTACATAACTCATTGAATTCATATCTTACTAGCCTCTTGTGTTGTGTGCTTCAGAGAAAAACAGTTGTTAAGTAAAACAAAAACCAACTGACAGATTTGTGCATTATGTCTCAAAGTGAAACAACATCTCAAAGTGAAACAATGGTGAAGTGAAGCAAAAACAAACATACTGACTTAAGTGAAGTTACCTTTCCTTACCTCATGAGCGCACGCATACATGTAACTGACAATACCAATACAGCAAAGAGCAAAAGAACGAAAACCTTTTAGATGACTATCCTAACCATGATGCTCTCTAAGTCACCACAGATAATTTAAAGTATCATAAAATCATATCATCTTGCAGTTACTTGATTTTTTGTCTACAAAATGCCTATTTTTACGTTAGCTGTAAGTCTATGAATAAAATTGAAAACGTAAAATTAAACAACATCTATAGGGACCATCTGTATGCATTTATGTCAAGATTGAGTCAGCTCTGTGATCTTCACTGAAAATGCCTGAGTCCAGTAGGTAGGAAACCTCAATAATTCGGAGACATGACCAGTTATACGGAGTGCAATTTAAAGTTGACGGTCATTACTGTCAACTCTAGCGGCTTTATTTGGGAATTCATCCCAACCAGTTGGTTGCTCTCTGAGACTTGCCACTTTTTGTCTAGTGTTGTGTTTAAGCGTACTGGCAGTTCATGAGTCTGGTTCAGCGAGTGACGATTGTTATTACATTGTTGAGTACAGAAGCTGAGTACCTGGCAGCCTTTGATGCTACTAATACGTATGTCAGCTATACAAAAATATAACACAACCAACTGTACATCATTGGCGCTTCCCATTGATACATATTCAGTTATAAGGAAAGCAAAGAACATTGGTACACTAAAGCCAAGCAAGCATACAAATGAAAAATACCATATTGTGTGCAATGGAAGTATAGAGCAAACATAAAGAACTTAGTTTTGTCTCACTTGTGATAATATGGTCACATATGTATCTTCTTTTAATAAAGATTTATTGAACTGGTATCAGGTATCAGGTATCAGGTATCAAGTATCAAGTATCAAGTATCAAGTATCAAGTATCAAGTATCGGGTATCGGGTATCGGGCATCGGGTATCGGGTATCGGGTATCGGGTATCGGGTATCGGGTATCGGGTATCGGGTATCGGATATCGGGTATCGGGTATCGGGTATGGGTATCGGGTATCATGTATCAGGTATCAGGTATCAGGTATCAGGCATCAATATTAAGGATGGCATAGTTTTGCTTAGTGAACTGTTTAGGTAGGATACAGGGTATAATCGTTGCATAATTCTGTGTTATGGCTTTAAACATTTTTTATGTATTCTTTGTTTATTCATTTATGTAAATCCTGCAAGTTAAGGGTAGTATGAACGTAGTGCTGCCTAAGATGCATATAATTCTGAGTTCTTTTCAGTTTGCTTTATGGTATTGTGAGTTATGCTCACAATACCATAAAGCCATAAACCTTAATTAAGTAAAGGAAAGTAACTTTAACTAAGTCAGTCATTTTGGTTTTTACTTCCCTTCAATGCTGCTTCTTCATGAGCAAGCTCTTAATAAAATTGTTCATCATGCCACTGCAAAATGTTAACAATTCTTGCTATTACTGTTTTTCAACTTAAGGGTCTCCTGGCACTGCTTTTGGGTCAACACAATCCTGAACGTGTTTTACAGTAGCCTGGATGTCTCGTGTTCTGGTGAGGCTTTAAGGATGCCTTAGAATTAAATTTGATTTGTCCTAAAAGTATCCTGATTGTCTTTAACAAAAACCTGGGTTTACCTTGAAAATGCTCTGAGTGTTTTCTGGTCTACGAACTGAATGCCTCCAATGATAGGCCTTGATGTGATAATAGTGTATTTCAATTTTACATCAAGTGTTTTTGCTAGTGAAGCTGAAATCCTTTTTCGAGCTTTTAATAGTTTGTAATCACATTTCCACATATTTGGCACCTACAGCACCACAGGGTAAGACATGGCGAATCTTTTGATACCAAATAACTGTAATGTGAAATTTGTTGCAGATCAACCTTTAAGTAAAAACTGAAGAACAGTAGCATATTGGAGTTGAAAATTCTTGAAGGCTTCTGTAGTTGTATCTTATTGTAACAATGAACTAAACCTAATGTATTTTTCTGCTTGTTTTCGTTGTGGGTGCTGGCGAAACAGGCTTGCCAACATATAGATAAAGTCATTTAATCTTTAAATCAAGTGTTTCTACATATTGCATAATCATAGAAATTTGCAGTTCAATCATGAAGTCAAAAACCGTATACAAAGTTGCTTGTTAGTTTTTTTAACGGTCAGCCAAATTGTCAACACTAATTATGTAAACTAATACAGAGCAAGGAAAGTCAGCTAGTTCTAGTGATGCCAGTAAAAAGCCTGCTTAAGGCTTACAGCCTCAATGTGAGATATGGCTGCCATAAATATATGGTTAAAATGAATATGTTAAAAATAGAAATAAGGTCGTACAAATGTCAAATTTCTTGTCATAAATATCCAGGAAGGATTTTACTAGGGAGCTTGACACTCAGTCATAATGTCAATGATTTAATTGATAAAGTTAAATTGAGTTAAAAAACTCGTTTTTTAAAATTTTATTTTGCATGACTTTTAAAGCTACCACTGAAAAAAAATCAAAATTCAGCAATTCAATATCTTGTAAAACGCTTTAGTAATAACATCCTATACATACAAAAGATGAATTATTGAACTATATTTTTCACTTTCATTTTGATTTAGTTTCAACCAACTTAACATATTAATTTAACTTTTCACTTCACAAAATAAAATCATTAATGTTATACACTAAAATAGGGAAAAGATGCGAGCTTCTTTCTACATAGTCTTGCTCAAGTGAACTGAAGAACAGTAAGTGCTTATTTAGGGAGGAGAGTTGACTGCTTTGGATACTCCTATGCTATAAAAGCAATGCGGTAGAAGTTATCGTTTGTCACAAAGCATTCATGGCATTATTTGGAATCACCAAACAAAAAATTTAGACCATTAGAGCTGCAATCTCAAAGACCTGTATTTAAAAAAAATTGAGACTTATTGAAAATTGTTTATTTTTACAAGAATTTATCTAAAACTATTACCATATTAGTTCAGAAGCCACATATTGTGATTATAAGCTCACGCTCACAACATGCCATGGACATTGAAGGAAAAAATACTCATGGAATTGAAATATTGTTGAATTAAAATTTTACACATCCTTAATGAACCAACCAGACCTCTAAATAATTTTTAATTAGGTAAATTTATAACGAATAACTTTTTTTTAGTTAAATGTAGCTGCACATGACATCAGGATTGTCATTTAAATTTGCGGATTGCTCGTTTTATTTACATTTGGGCTTCTGTCAACAGATCAGAGCAAACATAGCAACCGTCCTCACAAGTTAAGTTTATAGTTACACAAGTCGGTAGTAAAACATATCAGTTCATTTAAAGGCTTCAAGTTGCACTGATTCAAAGCATATTTCCAGGAAGCTGTACATTCCAAAAAAGCTAAGCATTCCAGAGATAATTGATTTGTTAAAAAAGAGCTTCTAGGTACTGAGTTGTGCTATAAAACATACCGTAACATATTCAATACTAACTTAAATATATTGCTAGGCTTATCATCTCTAGCTTATTCATTTTCATTGTATGTTTGATCAAATTCCTACATGAATCATTTTGTAGCAACACAGTATTATTGAGATATGACTCATATCGCCTGATATTCCTGATATTCCAGTGTTGGCCCTTTTGATAATGGAAATTTTGTTTTATTGATGATGCCTACATGTATTGTATACTCGCCTATAGGTTTTTGTGAATGAACTTATGTTGGGTTATTTCGGCTAATTGTTTTAAAAGGTGAACCTACAATATTAAAGTGAATTATATGAAAATATTATCAATACAAAGCTAGAACATCAACCTGCAATTTAAGGTAATTTTTATGTTGGTAGACCTGCCCAGTTCAAAGCTATAATAGTTAGAATGAGATCCTTTCTCGGAATGCTCAGATTCCAACCGAAGTGTAATTGTTATTTCTATAGTAGCACTTCGACAAAGAGACATACAGAATAAAGTCATGTAACACTGTAACTAGACCACAACTTTTGATATCAATAATGATAGAAACAGTAAGCTGCTGAACTAGTGAGCTCATTGTGAGACACTTTTTCTCTGAGCCTTTTAATCACGATAAAGTTTTGGTCAATTTTAATCTAGAACATTCCGCCCGTCAGCTCACCTCGAACATCAAAAAGAATTTCAACTAATAGAAAAATACTGATACTCTCATAAAATCTCCTAATACTTTGTACAAGTTCACTTTTAAAGCGAGTTTCAGGATTCTGGATTTGAGAGAAGATTTTTAGCGAGTCACGAATAAATGAGTATAGAAAAACATGAAGTGTTATGTCAATAAAATATAAATTGATGCTTACATGACTAATGATTCAATTTTTTTTCTTTTTCACACGAACTGACTTTAATTGAGATTATCTGTTAAGGGTTGGAGTGTTGGAGAGGTAGAAACTAGAATGAATACAAAGTCCATATATACACAATAAAGTCTATATATACACAATAAAACAATGAGGTGAACAACGAGCTAAATGACCCGCCTCATGTGGCTGTAAGCGTAGAAGAAGCTGAAATAATGATTTTATTTTGGTGCTACAATGTGTAAAGCCCAAGCGCTATCAAAAGTAAGACCCAAAACGTTGACACCGAAGCATCGAGGCAAGAATGGTGGCACCAAAAAGCATTAGACCTCCAGCTAAAACAGCTCAAAAACATTTATCAATGTCTTTAGCTGATTAAATCTATTGAAAAACAAAGTTTTATTTTTTGTTACAGTTGTTTTTGGAGCTCGGCTGTTTGCTTAGAAGTTAGCCAGTTGCTCTATAGACATAGCTATTTTAAGAAAATTAATAGAGTTTTGCTCCTACAAAGTTTTGATAATTCATAAAATATTGATAATTCACACTCTGTCTATGTCTCATAAAACAAACAAGTGGGCATTTAAGTACTAGCCTTCCCCTGTTTAGCAATGTACTAGCCTGTACTAGCCTGTACTAGCCTGTACTGTACTAGCCTTCCCCTGTTTGCTCTAGCGAACCCGTATGCCAACCAAATCGTCGTTTTGCATAGCGGCCTTAATAGTTAGTGAAGGACACGACAAATGACTCTTATCGGGTGTTTGCATTAGTGCTACACAAAGTTCACAGGGTAAAAATAAGCTGATTAGATTGATATATACAACATTGCCATAGCATTCAGCTAACACACCGCCAATGCAAACATTTTAGAAGGGAACCTTAAGGGATGAAGTTGAACCTGTCAACCTACATTGGTTAATATGTAGTCAGCCAACCCTTGAGTATACAATATACAGGATTCATACAAACGGTATAAGGTAAGTTGTTCTACCTCTGATGTGTACAAACTGAGTAAAAAAGTAGGCTAAAAACTAAAACATGTTAGTAGTACTAAAACTCACTTATAAGTTGCGTACATCTATGAACTAAAAAATCAAAGCAGTTCTTAGTGCATAATAGTGTTTTAAAGTTATCTAGTTTGCTAGAGTTAGCTTAGTTTCATTGGAATTCATTCCAGGCTTAATGAAAAAGCACATCAAAACAAGTGTAAGTACTTTTAATCTTTGAACCATGTTTGTTCAGCTCATTCAATAATTCCTGATTTCTGTATTCCCCTTTTTTTCTAATATCATGTAACAGAAAAAATCATTTTTTATGATTATTAATGCCAATAACAAGTTATATATATGTATGGTGATATAAGGCTGTTTTAAACTAAATAAAACTCGGTGATATTGCCATTTACTAATCGGCATCATTATAAAAAGCTACCTGGTCTTTTGCTACTCTGTAACTATCAGACACACTAGCAGCCATTTAAAAGTTATGCTTGGCTGACATATGCAGCTGTTAGTTTTCTAAAATAAAACTTTTAAGAGTTCTAAGCTCAGCTAGTCCTAGGTTAGTCCTAGAGTCTCAAATTTTGCTATAGCTGAACACACCTACAGCTGACTATGCCCTTAGGGTCATTTTTGACCAGTAGCTTTTATAGCAGCTATAGGAGGGTAGGGTGCTATGCCATCATTGCTTTTATTAAACCTCAGCAGCTTCTACATGCAGGTAAATTAAGCTTACTAACCACTTCAATGTACATTAAAAAAAATAAAAGATACGGAATTTGGCGATTCAGCGTAATCGACTTTCTTTAATGACAAAGTGTTAGCATATTACTTCTAGCAAAAGGTGCCAACCAAGTCTTTTAATCCCACTGGTCATTTGGATCCACTTTAATAGGCCAATTCTTTGCACAGTACTGTAGTTGATATGCACAACATAAGTTGCAATGTACAAGCAATGCATCCTAACCAAACTTATTCTATATCACGCTGAGAAAGTTTTCCATACTCACTCAGTAAGCCTATATGAAATATACTGAGTGACTAGTTTTGTCTCTTGTTACACATCCATTTTGGGTTCCTTCTTACCTCACTATATTGATTTCACCATCTCATAGTTGCCACTCGGTCCTGTGCTGCACTTATTGGTCTCTCTTAGAAATATGTCTCTTTTTAAAATTTCTAGTATTTGTATTACTCTTCTCCTAGGTATTTCATCAACTCTCGGTCAGGCTGCCATATACCATCGTCCTGTTCTCTTTCCTCCTTGTTTATCACTAATGCAGCACACTTCTCTACTTCAAACCGCATTCTGATGTCTTCTGTGCTGTCCGCCTGCCCTAGGGAATCTAGATCATTCTTTGTCTTACTAAATATTTTCATTTGTCCATGTAGAGCAAGTGGTTAATCTTATCATACTGAGATCTGTTAAGGTTATATCTTTGCATAGCTTTTTTGAGCAGCAGATACTGTGAAATCAGGCATACAACCAATAGTGAGTCTTAGAGGTGACGCTGAGTCCTCCTAAAAGATTCATTTCTGTACATCGACTGCGGCCAAGTTTGGACTTGCCAATTTATATGGCATATTTTAATAAGTCATACTTAACTTCATAAACTTCGTTGCTTCCTTGGCAAATACAGCCATTCTCATTGTCTCCAAAATCTATGAATGTAGTCCTTGATCATAAGGCTTTTGGTAATCTATTTAACCCACCGCAAAGTTTTTTTGTTGTTGCAAAGCTTGAATATCAAGGCTTGCGACAGGGATACCATCAGATGACCTTTAGTTTTTTATAGTTTCTCCTACATCCTTTAAAGTTCTCTTCAATCAATTTGCTACATGTCAAATGCGGTTATTTTTTCACACAGCGATGCTGTAAGTACCTTCCAAACTATAGATAAGCAGATAATGGGTTATGACCTCTTGGGATATTAGCCTTTTTCTTATCTTTTGGTATCAATACCATTCCGCTAGGTGTCATCCATTCAGGTGTGTGTGCTCATGCCATTCCCAGTCACTCATTGATATATTTCAGTATCACAGCAGGTAGTTCATTCAGATTTTCCAATCTGAAGCCCCTTATTAAAATTTGAAAAATTGTTATTACTGTCAGTTTATTACAGCTGCTGTTATTTCAGTGCACCAGCCTAGTTTCTGGGCTCCAGAAACTAGGCTGGGTTAGATAAGGAGTTCCTGAAAATGTTAGCCGATCCTTTTAAGGCTGTCTGTTGTACCAATGGCTATTTCTTCACATCACCACTCAGTAGAGTCATGAAATCAGTAGCCCAGAAGCTCTTGTTTTTTTACATACGAATTGCCTCCAGTGCAAGGTACTGGTATTTTTCAATCTTCTACGCTTTTTCAATCGGAAATCACCAGAGACAGTAATATCAAGAATCAGTGTTTCTAACTTCAGCTTATCCACTACTGCAGTATTAAGGCCTTCTACCCTTTATGACCTATGCTATGCTAGCAGCCACTATGTCAATGTGTATGTTGGACTGTCACAACATCTTTACATTGTCATTTTCTAACACTGATTAAGGCTGGCAGTCAAACCAGTTTATGCTTTTTTGAATTCCATGGGTACCAAATAGTTTCCAGTAAATGATTAATAGGAACTCAGTAATGTCTCTTTTTCTATTCTCTCTGTGTCAACTTCTCACATTCACGACAGAGCAGGTGCATCACTGACTTATCCTACCAACCACACATTTGACAATTCTTGCTGCCTAATGCATTTGTGATGCTCATTTTCTATTTTGTAGGGATCAACTGATCTTGAGTTGCTGCTGTTGTTTTCTTTTTGAGTCATCTAGCTTTTTCAATATTGCTTCAAAAAACAGTTAAGCTTAGCGAGCTATGAGATATTCTAGCTGAATATTGGTCTAGCAAATTAATTACTATAGGTATCACTTTCGGTTGAAAATTTCACAGATTTCAAAGCTCAAATCTCCGCTCTTTATACTTCTCCATTTTAATTTCTTTTACTTTTTACCCTAGTGTCTTCTAGAATTGCTATATCAATAACCTGACACTCTGTTGTTTCTTTGGTTATTAGTACAAAAACTGGCCTCCTGGCCTCTTTTGTCTTATTAGTCTGATTGTTGAAGTCCCATAGCGGCTTCACTTTCCCGTTCTCCAATACAGCTTCTGCACGGTGGTCGAACCATTTTTTTTGTGGGGGCAACTCATGTTTCTTGCATATGCTCCAGTGCACTGCACTTGCCACTTTGTCATGCCACCTTTCACATTCTGTCTGTGCAATCTTACTGCACTCGCTGACAATGTGAGACACTGTTTTATCTTTCTGCTTGCTCAATATGCATTTCAGATCATTTGTTGATTTTTCTATCTTGGCCTTCCTATAGTTGGTTCTTAATGCTTGATCCTGGGCAGCAATGATCAGGCTTTCAGTCGCTCGTTTGAGAAATCCCCTTTTCATCCATTGGCATGTCTCCTTTGCTACTTGATCTTCTGTCTGTCTTAGATGTTGTTCGCTCATTGGCTTATCATGCCAGTTTTGCTTTCGTTCAGTTTTCTGATGATTTCCATACTCTTGTCTTCCATCTTCACTGTTGGTATTTACGATCTTACCCGCTGTTCTTATAAATTCGACTGCGCTGCTTTCTGTGTACTTTTTCAGTCTGTGACTTTCGTAATTTACAGTTTCCTCAACACTCATTAATCCTTTTCCTCCTTGGTCCCTTTCAACATATACTCTATCTACATCAGATCTTGGATGAAGACCTTTATGCATTGTCATAGGTTTCCGCAGTCTTCCGTCCAGTTACTGTAACTCAGCCTTTGTCCACTGAATAATCCCTACTCCGTACCTGTACAAGGACACATCCCATGTATTGATAGCAGTAATGAGATTTTCAGCAGTCAGCTTTGATTTCAGTACTTTCATGAGCCTGTGAATGTATTCCTTTTTGATCTTAGCTTTCATTTCAGATTGTTTTATGTCATCTGCCTCCATAACTCCTAAATATTTGTAGCTTTCATTATCTTCTAGTTCATGGATATCTGTTTCATTTGGTAGCATGATATTTCTTCTGCCAGTTAGTTTCCCTCTTATCATGGTGATGGTAGCGTACTTAACTAATCCAAACTCCATACCGATGTCATCACTGAAGATTTTTACTGTGTGTATCAGCGTCTCAATCTCATTCTTGTTCTTACCATACAGTTTCAGGTCGTCCATATACAGTAGGTGGTTAACTGCACATTTGTTTTTGAGATGGCATGCTGGTTTAACTTTGTGCAGTACAGTTGTGAGGGGTGTCATTGACATCACAAATGTCAAAGGAGAAAGACTGTCCCCCTGAAAGATACCTCGGTTGATCGATACTTTTCCTAGTTCTTTCCCTCCACTTTCTAGCTCTGTTTTCCATTGTTTCATACCTGCTGTCATGAACCTCTTGATGTTTTCTGATATCCCTAACATATCCATTACTTTGATTATCAATGAGTAGGGAACCATATCATACACTTTTCTGTAGTCGATCCATCTCATCACCAAGTTGGTTTTTCTTGCCTTACTGTCTTTCATAACACACTTGTCTATTATCAATTGATCTTCAGTTCCTCGACTTTTTCTACCACAGCCCTTCTGTTCCAATGGTAGTAGGTCATTTCTCTCCAGGTGTTCATAAATGCTGTCCGAGATCATTGCAGTCAGTACTTTGTACGTTATTGGCAGGCGGGTAATCGGTCTATAGTTTGATGGTATGTTGCCTTTGCTTGCATCCTTAGGTATTAGCAATTATTATTAGGTATTATTATTACTGTATTATTATTATTATTATTATTAGTCCTGCTTTAGCAGAGCTGAGGTAGCTAAAACATGTCATCTATTAACTTTTTGAAACAAGTAACAAACTTCTGAATAAATTCTATTTTTAGGGACGAGATTAAAAATGCTGAAAAATGAACAACATTGATGGGCTTGAGTTAATGTTTGCGTTAATCTGATCGCCAGGATGATTCAAGATTAAATCAACAAAACGTAATTGCTATTACAAGTAAAATGCTCAAATGAAGACAAAATGTGATTATGACATCTATTATAGTTGTAAGGAGACTGACAGAAAACATATGCATATTGCTGCAACTTGAACACAATTAAGCAACTACAGCAGAAATAGTAACTACAGACATCGTGTTGTGCATATTTTTTGTTAAAAAAACTTTAACCACAAACAGAATTTGTCGATTTTAAATTTGAAACATCCTGACAGTCAAATCCCCTCAAAAAATCACAAATGATAGAAAAATACCGATAAATTTAGATAAAATCTGCTGAAACTTTATGCCAGTTCATTTTTAAGATAGAAAAGGAAGAACATAGAGCATGATCAGCAGATAAACCTAAATCCTTCATCAGGTATCTCTTTAAGTTATATGAAGTTATACTAAAGCACACAATAAACTAGTTTAACAGGTGAGATCTACAACAACTCTGCTACAGTTTTACTACATTCGGATAAAAAATACTCTAACATAAAATATGCAATATTTAGTGATGATTTATTTTATACTGGTGCTGCCTCTACAGTCAACTGATAAAAAATAGCAAGAGCCTTGATAGCTAAATGAACTTAGCATTACCACCCATAGCAGTCAATATATAGTAGATGAAACTAGTACTATAGCAATTAAGGCCGAGTTGCTTTACAGAAATATTAATTAAACTAGCACAAAGTTATTAAAGAAAATAAACATATAAATTTTTATATTACCAGCAAGTTGAAAAGACACAAACACTGAGAAAAAAACTTTCATGAGTTGGAATATTAGAATACAACCCTTATCATATTAAGGCATTACATATATATGAAATCGTAAAAAAAAGAATTCGTTATCAAAGCAGTATTAGAAATGATAATTATAGACAACTACCAACTTTGACAGTTTCCTATATTAGCATCAAATGCTTCATACAAACTAATAAAAGTTTTCCAGTCTCTCAAGCTACATAATGGATATTTACTCTGAAATGAAATAGCAAAAAATTAAAATAATAAAAGCGGTTCAGAAAGTGCGCGACATAATTAAGTTGCAGCTTTTCCCTTTAGACAATTACTTTTTACTGTAGGTGCTCTTTTAATGTCTAAACATTGGAGTGACTTTTGTACCAATATATTTGAATGACAACAACAGTAAAGTGTTAATATGTATAAATGAAATTTTAGTTAATTAGCTGATAGACTAGATTTGAGATAACATCATTAAACAATGCCAACAATTGTTGTACTTCCTTGCGACAATGTCTGTAAGAATATGTTTGTAAAATGATGTCTATGAAACCATGTTTCTCGGGCTTTTAAAAATATAGGTTCTGTGAAAGGATGTTTGTAAAATGTTATCTGTGATCAAATGTCAAGGAGATAATGCCTGTGAGATGATGTTAAGTTATTAGGGACCAAATAAGAGAAAAGTACTTTACTAAGTGACACCAATCTTTATTATAGTTAAAATTGTATTAATCCGTCTCTCTGTTTGTAGCCACAGTTATGGCGTAAAAAGAAAAAAGATTACCTCAGACTAGAATTGAACTTTGAATCACTGCAGGATACTTAGAATATAATAGGGCATGCGTGCTACCAGTATATTACTCAATCAAATAGAAAGTTCTAAAAACCATTGTTTGCACATTGATTACTTATGACAATCAATCATGGTGCACGGAACTGTCATGAGCAAATAATTTGACATTACATCGACTACAAAGGCTGCTGTAGCGCAATGCTTGCTTACAACAACTAAGGCAAGAGACTAATAGAATATCTATATATAGAATGTATTCAAACATATATACACACACATATATATGTATATATATATATATAATAATAATATATTCCTCACCCCGAATACCCCGTATGAGTGGTAAATTCTGCTCTAACTCGAGTCTCCTACCAGAGACCTGGGAGTTTGAGCACTCGCCTCAAGATCTTAGCTGTTCCCAATAGCGCACTTTTCTGCAACTCATCTGAGTTGATTGTTGTTGGTATTTGGGCAAGCCACATTTTATGCGCTGGTGTTATTGCGCCCAGTGCTCCAATGACTACTGGGATTACAGTTGTTCTTACATTCCAGCATTTTTCAATCTCCTCTCCAAGAGGGCGATATTTCTCTACCTTTTCTTTTTCTTTGCTGGCTATATTGTAGTCATTGGGTACCGCTATATCTATTATAGTAGCCCTCTCGTTTTCCTTGTCTACCACCACTATATCTGGTTGGTTTGCTAGGACATGCTTGTCAGTCCGGATGTAGAAGTCCCAGAGGATCTTAGCGCGGCCATTTTCATTGACCTTACCCGGAGCTTCCCACCAGTGTTGTGGTTTATTAAGGCCATACTCGTCACATAGACTTCTATACACAACACCTGCGACATGATTATGCCGCTCAGTGTATGCGTTTCCTGTTAGCTGCTTGCATCCACTGATGATGTGTTGGATGGTCTCAGGTGCATTTTTGCACAGTCTTCATCTGGAATCGTCTCTAGTGTGATAGATTTTTGTTTGGAGTTGCCTTGTTGGGAGCACTTGCTTCTGGGCTGCCATAATTAGCGACTCTGTATTGGTCGTCAGGTTTCCTTTGTTCAGCCGCATATATGTCTGGTGAAGATCGCCAACCTCAGATACATGTATTTGTCGGTGGTAAGCACCATGAAGAGGTTTCATATGCCAGTCAATTTCCTCATCATCAGGGCGAAGGTCCATTGTAAGAGCAGCCGATTGAAGTTCAGCTAGCAACGTATTTGAAGTGGCCATGGAGGCTGCATAGACTTTGATGCTTTGCTCATTTGCTTTCACTGTCTGCTGTACACTTTTGAGTCCCCTACCGCTATCTTTCCTATCGAGATACAATCTAGTAGTATCAGATTTTGGGTAGAATGCTCCATCCATCGTCAGCAGTTTACGAGTTGATATATCTGTTTCCTTGATAGCTTCCTCAGTCCACTTTATTATGCCTGCTGGATATCTTACTACTGGCAGTGCGTAGGTATTTATTGCCATGACTTGGTTCTTGGCATTGAGCTGGCTCCGTAGGACCTGCCAAAGGCATTTCTTGTATTTAGTAATGGCTTTGTGACGTACTTCGGCTTCGTGGTTGATGTTGCTTTGCATAATCACCAAGTACTTCTACCCTTCTTCTATATCTTTGATGGTACCATTTGGCATTCTTAGGCCATATGTGAGCGTAGAATGGTCTTTCTTGAGAATTAGCCTTCCACATTTCTCAATACCGAAGGTCATTCCGATGTCCTTGCTGTATACCTGAGTGAGGTGTATTAGCGAATCAATGTCCCTTTCTTTGTTAGCATACAGCTTGATGTCATCCACGTAAAAGAGGTGGCTTATCTTGGTGCCAATCTTAAACTGGTACCCATAGTGAGTCTTCTCCAGCATATTGCTTAGAGGGTTTAGGCATATGCAGAGGAGCAGCGGTGATAAGGAGTCACCTTGATAGATGCCTCACTTAATTTTTACACTCGCCAGCTTTTTGCCATTAGCCTCCAGTTCCGTCTTCCATTTGGTCATTGACATCTTGATGAATGCCACAAGAATAGGGTGAATATTGTACATACTGAGGCACTCAAGTATCCAACTATGGGGAATTGAGTCATAGGCCTTTTTGTAGTCAATCCAAGCCATGGCAAGATTGGTTTGCCTTTTCCTGCTGTCTTGACAGACCGTCCGATCTACCAGTAACTGATGTTTGGGTCCTTGGGTGTTGCGCCCAATTCCTTTCTGACAACTGGTCATATAGTGACTCATGTGCTCTTCTAGTTTTTCTGCAACTATTCCTGAGAGCAGTTTCCAGGTGGTGGGCAAGCACATTCTTGGTCGATAGTTTTTGGGATTCGGCCCTTGCTTTGGATCTTTTATCAGAAGTACAGTGCGTCCTTTGGTCAGCCATTCCGGATATATATATATATATATATCCGGAATATATCGGATATATATAAAAAACAATTGTTTCCTCACCCCGGATACCCCGTATGAGTGGTAAATTCTGCTCTAACTCGGGAAGTACTGTAAGATTAATCTACCTGGGTGTGAAATAAACTAAAAGTTATTGCAAGGAAAAATCTCAAAAACTGTAACCTTCTAAAGTAGTTGTAACAGGCAGACTGCATGTTCGTTATGTGGCTGCTCATACGCTAGTCACTGTTAGTCTTAGAAGGGAATCAGATAATCAATAAGGAACAAAAACAATAACTTTAAGTAATAGTGTTGAACAGCCGGCATTTGCAACTACAGATTATATTCATAAAAACGAATAGCTGGGGTCAGGTATCCTTAACAAGCACTCTCAGCTTTGTGTATACAAGATCTGCTCATTTGTTCAAACTCACCAGCAGCACAACAGAGATATTATTGTTTTAATCGGAGTGATATTTGCCTAACTCTAATAATAGCTTGTATGCTAAGTGAGAGAAATGTGTGTCAAGTGGGAGAAAGGAATCTCTTCAAAAAAAGGTTCTGTGCTGTACCTTTAAATGTATAAACGCATTGAAAGGTTGTCCTGTGCCTGCATTTAGATATGCTCTCTAAATTAATATGGTGTCTATACTGAGTGTTTAATATCATATTGTGTGTAACAATTCAGTGGTATAACTTCATTTTAAGAGGTTGCAGACTTATGGATATGTGATAGTTGCATGACATCAACAGATTAACTTGATGTAGACAGTTAAAAGGCTTGGCTTACTAGCTTATAAAATTGTTGGACAAGCAGAAAGGTTTAGTGAGAGGACTAATTATCAGGTTGTCTTTAAAAATAGACTTAAGACATTTCATTTCATTGCTACTTTCAGTCATGTTTCTGTTAGCTATGAATGGCATGCTGGGACATTTTTATAGATCAGTTTAAGGTAACATAGCAAATAATGCTGTTAGAGTTGCAAGTTTTGGGAGAGAAAAATACATGGAAATAGCTTTTACTAATAATAAAACTTCGAATTGTACATCACTGAGCGACATCTTTTTACATATATATATATATATATATATATATATATATATATATATATATATATATACAGCTTCTGCACGGTGGTCGAACCATTTTTTTTGTGGGGGCAACTCATGTTTCTTGCATATGCTCCAGTGCACTGCACTTGCCACTTTGTCATGCCACCTTTCACATTCTGTCTGTGCAATCTTACTGCACTCGCTGACAATGTGAGACACTGTTTTATCTTTCTGCTTGCTCAATATGCATTTCAGATCATTTGTTGATTTTTCTATCTTGGCCTTCCTATAGTTGGTTCTTAATGCTTGATCCTGGGCAGCAATGATCAGGCTTTCAGTCGCTCGTTTGAGAAATCCCCTTTTCATCCATTGGCATGTCTCCTTACCTTACCCTATATATATATATATATATATATATATATATATATATATATATATATATATATATATGAACTTTAAACTTTGTGGTAATAAGGTAAAGTATCACATGCTGATCTATGCTGCAGGCTTAGAAAAGCTAGAGTTAAGGCAGCTGTGAATAACACAGTTCTATTATTCACTTTTTCATTTCAATGCAGAGAAACAAACAGTAAAAAATTGATATAATATCTTTATGTTTAAAATGTTCGCTTTCTTTATCATACTCACTTCTATTTGCCCACAAAATATTTAAAATATTTTTGTGTTAGCAACAATATTCATGTAATGACTAATTATCTTATGTGTTGTTAAACTTTGTGCTACATGTGAAAAAAAAGTGTAACAACCCAAAAGTTTTTACACATTTGCCCTATCCGTTCTGTTCAATAGATCTGTGCAAGGAAGTTTTTTAGTTGTGATTAAGTATAAACAATAATAGTATGAAAACTCAGAATAAAACAACTGCTCTTGATTTCATGTATTAAAAGTTCTATTATAATAGTGGAAAAAAGATGTCGCTCAGTGATGTACAATTCGAAGTTTTATTATTAGTAAAAGTTATTTCCATCTATTTTTCTCTGCCAAAACTTACAACTCTGACAGCATTATTTGCTATGTTACCTTAAACTGATCTATAAAAATGTCCCAGCATGCCATTCATAGCTAACAGAAACATGAATGAAAGTAGAAATGAAATGAAATGTCTTAAGTCTATTTCTCAAAGACAACCTGATCATTAGTCCTCTTGCTAAACCTTTCTGCTTGTCCAACAATTTTATACGCTAGTAAGCCAAGCTTTTTCACTTTCTATGTCAAGCTAATCTGGTGATGTCATGCAACTATCACATATCCATAAGTCTGCAACCTCTTAAAATGAAGTTATACCAGTGAATTGTTACACACAATATGACATTAAACACTCAGTATAGACACCATATTATTTTAGAGAGCAGATCTAAATGCAGGCACAGAACAGCCTTTCAATTCGTTTTTACGTTTAAAATTAATTGTACAACACAGAACACTTTTTTGAGGAGATTCCTTTCCCCCCCCCCGCTTGACACACATTTCTCTCACTTAGCATACAAGCTATAGAGTTAGGCAAATATCACTTCGGCAAAAACAATAATAACTTCATTGTGCTGTTGGTAGGTGCAAACAAATGAGCGGATCTTGTATACACAAAGCTGAGAGTGCTTGTTAAGGATACCTGACACCGGCTATTCGTTTTTATGAATATAATCTGTAGTTGCAAATGCCAGCCGTTCAACACTATTACTTAAAGTTATTGTTTTTGTTCCTTATTGATTATCTGATACCCTTCAAAGACTTGCAGTGACTAGCGTATGAGCAGCTGTAAAAGTATAAAGAATATGCAGAGTTTGCCTATTACAACTATTTTAGAATATTACAGTTTTTGAGATTTTTCCTTGCAATAACTTGCAGTTTATTTCACACCCAGGTAGATTAATCTGACAGTACTTTCTAATTATATATTCACTACAAAGATAACATTGTGAAGATCTGAGCTTCAAAAAATTACCCCAATTATTATTTTCAATAAACCTTTCTGCTTGTCCAACAATTTTATACGCTAGTAAGCCAAGCCTTTTTATTTCTATGTCAAGTTATTCTTGTGATGCAATACAACATCTACATATCCACAAATCTACCAGCTATAAAAATAAAGTAATATCTCTAAAATATATTGATACACAAAGTTTTGCATTAAACGCTCAGTGTGAACTCTTGGTGCTTTAGAGAACTGATCCAACAGAACAACCTTTTAATGAATTTAAATATTACAAGGTACAGCACATAACCTCATTTTTAAAAGAGTTCTTCCCATCGTTCGAGACGCATTTCTTTCACGTCACATAAAAGCTATTGAGTTAAGCAAATATTACTTCCATGGAAACAACAATAACTTCATTGTGCTGCTCAAGGACTTGAACATTCTAGCAGATCATGTATTCACAACACTGAGACTGCTTCCTAGGGATACCTGACTCAGTCATTGGCCTATATTAGTGTCATATGTAGAGGCAAATACTTGCTTTTTAATGCTCTTATTTAAAGTTGTTTTCATTGTTAGTCTTTCTATTCCTTTTTATTATCTGATACCCAGCAAAGCCTACCAGTGACTAACATACGACCTGCTGTGAAATAATTTGCAGAGCCTGCCTAGAACAACTACCTTGAAACACTACACTTTGTTAAAACTTTTTCTTGCAGTGACCTTCAGCCTCTTCTACACTCAGATAAATTAATCTTACAATGTACTTTCCATTTGTATCTTCTTTATGAAGCTGACATTGTAAAGATATAAACTTTGCAGAAAGGTACTTTTAGAAAGTGCGAGATCCTTACGGCTACATTGCTAGAATAGATAAAAACAATATGAATGTCAAAACCTTTTACTTTTTGTGATAATAATGGATGTTTTTTTATGTGTTTTACTTTTATGAAACCAAAAACACACAACCCCAGAGTTTTATACACCTTGATTATGAAATGACTATAATATTGGACTACATGAGCCTCAAAACCCTTAAGATTTAACCATAAGATTAGCACTCTAACTGAGATACCTACCACCTTCTGGAGTCATGAAATAATCTTTCCTCTCAGAGTCAAATAATTTCTTTGCTTTTGCTGGTGTACTTTTATCACCATACTTTTATCACTGTACTTTTATCACTGTACTTTTATCACTGTACTTTTATCACTGTACTTTTATTACTGTGCTTTTATCAATGTACTTTTATCACTGTACTTTTATCACTATACTTTTATCACTGTACTTTTATTACTGTACTTTTATCACTGTACTTTTATTACTGTACTTTTATCCCGGTACTTTTATCCCTGTACTTTTATCTCTATACTTTTATCACTGTACTTTTATCCCTGTACTTTTATCACTGAACTTTTATCTCTATACTTTTATCACTGTACTTTTATCTCTATACTTTTATCACTGTACTTTTACTACTGTACTTTTATCACTGTACCTTTATCACTGTACTTTTATCACTGTACTTTTATCTCTATACTTTTATCACTATACTTTCATTTCTGTACTTTTATCACTGTACTTTTATCACTGTACTTTTATCACTGCACTTTTATCACTGTACTTTTATCCCTGTACTTTTATCAATTGTACTTTTATCACTGTACTTCTATCACTGTACTTTTATCACTGTACTTTTATTTCTATACTTTTATCACTGTACTTTTATCACTGTACTTTTATCACTGTACTTTTATCACTGTACTTTTATCACTGTACTTTTATCACTGTACTTTTATCACTGTACTTTTATTACTGTACTTTTATCCCGGTACTTTTATCCCTGTACTTTTATCCCTGTACTTTTATCACTGCGCTTTTATCACTGTACTTTTATCCCTGTACTTTTATCAATTGTACTTTTATCACTGTAATTCTATCACTGTACTTTTATCACTGTACTTTTATTTCTATACTTTTATCACGGTACTTTTATCACTGTACTTTTATCACTGTACTTTTATCACTGTACTTTTATCACTGTACTTTTATCACTGTACTTTTATCACTGTACTTTTATTACTGTACTTTTATCCCGGTACTTTTATCCCTGTACTTTTATCTCTATACTTTTATCACTGTACTTTTATCCCTGTACTTTTATCACTGAACTTTTATCTCTATACTTTTATCACTGTACTTTTATCTCTATACTTTTATCACTGTACTTTTACTACTGTACTTTTATCACTGTACCTTTATCACTGTACTTTTATCACTGTACTTTTATCTCTATACTTTTATCACTATACTTTTATTTCTGTACTTTTATCACTGTACTTTTATCACTGTACTTTTATCACTGTACTTTTATCTCTATACTTTTATCACTATACTTTTATTTCTGTACTTTTATCACTGTACTTTTATCACTGTACTTTTATCACTGTACTTTTATCACTGTACTTTTATCGCTGTTCTTTTTTTTTGTTCTTATACAATTATTAATTTATCATCTAGAATCTCATCCTTGTTCATATACTTTATTTGCAAATAATCCAAGCTTGCTTTGCCTTTTAATTTATTATGTCAAGAGACTTCCAATTCACAACTAGTAGCATAGCATTATTTTCTGGGTGACCTAAACCTATCTACAAATACATGTATGTCACAGCATAAATTTGTTTGCAAGTAGCCATCAAATCGGTTTCCCTAATGGTCAACATAGTTATTCCTCTCACTAAACCTCTCTCCTTTTCTAACAATTTTATATGCTAGTAACCCAAGCCTTTCCATTTTTTATGTCAAGTTACTTTTGTGATGTTATGTAACTTCTGTGAACCCATAAGCCTGCTATTAAAATGAAGAGATACCAATAAAATATTGATACACACAGTATGGCAATAAAATCCTCGTGTAAACTTTATGTATTTAAAAAACTGACGCAAATGCAGATACAGGACCAACTTTTTAACAGATTTATCCATATTGATTTATTCCCATTTCTCATGAATGCTCTGTTATGCTCTGGTGTTGGACAAAAATTACATATGCTGAAACAACAATATCTTCATTGTGCTGGGGGTGGGTCTAAACAAATGAGCAGATCATATATACACAAAGCTGAGGCAGCTTGTAAGGAATACCGGACCCCGCCATTGATTCATAATAATGCAAGCTGTAGGCACAATCAACTGGCCTTTTTAATGCTAATACTTGAAGTTACTCTCATTGTTATTTATTCTATGCCTTATTGATTATCTGATACCCAGCAATGGTTACCAGTGACTAGTGTATGCCCTGTCGTAACAACAACACGTATAGCCTCCCTATTAGAACTATTTTGGAATATTACAATTTTTTTGAGACTATTCATAGCAGTAACTTCCACCTTATTTCACACCCAGGTAAATTAATCTTGCTTTTCATTTGTATTTTCTTTACAAAGTTGACGTTGCAAAGATATACACTTTGCAGGAAGGTCCTTAAATAAAATAAAATGTGTTCATAAAATGAACACATCATAAAAAGAGCCTCCCTATTAGAACTACTTTGGAATATTAACTACCTTTGAAACAAAAGATGTATGTATTGAAAGTGGCTGTTGGTGATAATTCATTCATAAACTAATATTATTCAATATAAACCGTGGGTTTCAGCTGCTTTGAGGGTGATGGAAGTATATCATATAAAATATCAAAACACAACTGATTCTTTCAAGTGTTCTACTTTGTTACCATTTCCAGCTATATCTGCCACTCTCTTGATTCATAGGCCTCCATGACATAAAAATAAGGGAAAGTTTATGTATATTTAGTTTGTCGAGTTGAGTTGTTTTTGTTAGAAGAGCCCCACTTCCATTTATTTTATCTTAACTCAAAACAGCTTCATTTAAAATTTATTTAAAGGAACTCATAGATGTATCAATATATATAAATTTCAGTGTTTCCTTATTATTTACTATTCGTGAGTCTAGTTATAGCTATAGAATTTTGACAATGGTAAAACCACGTCACACTAGAATTGCACTCAGAAGCCTCAAATCTGCAGAACAGTGTGCTCTCAACTATGCCATACTATAATAATATCCTTTACTGTTGAATAAATGTGAAATAATTATTACAAATGGGATGAAAATTGTAATCTTCATTTGAAAATTAATCCTTCCAATGTAGTTTATTATATCCCAAATCATGTTCATTTGTAATTTGCTTTGGGTGGGTAACAGATTCACCTTTTAGTTTTGTGTTACAATAGTGGATGTTTTATCTGTGCCACTTTGTTGGGCCATATGGAATATGAAATTTTGACATTCAGACATAAGACTGGCACTCTAACCGATGTGATCCAATCTATATATACAGAACCTATATATATAGCCTATATATAAATATATAGATATATTTGTATATTTATATATACAAATATATCTATATATACAAACATATATATATATATGTACATATATACAAATATATATTTTTATATATATATATATAACTTTAGATAGAACCTTTCATCGCTAATACATTTGATAGAATAAAGAATGGCATATTTTTTATTTGCAGAAAAGAAGTTAGGAAAAGCCAGAAAATGACAAGTCAAGGAAATGAAACTGATGTCTATAACAAGTGGGCGGATGACCTATGTGATGAATTTGTTAAATTCTTCATGAATGATGGAAACCGATTCTTTGAACTGTTATGTGAAAGGGCTGTTGATTCTAGCCTTTTAACTGTTTGCAAAAATCTCGGTTATGGTATAGCAGCTGAGGTTCTGATGGAAAATTTGAGTAACCATTTTTGGTCAAAAAAGAATCACAACCGGCAGCTGTATGACTATGTTTCTAGGCGCCTGGATAGATGGAGTCAAGAGGACGATTTTACCAAGCAATCTGATCGTGAACTTACTCCCTATAGCAAAACTGAAAATTTATGCATGCTGGTACGCCTGTGCATAGAGCTTTGGTGGGTCAATTTATCCCTCAAAAGTGAAACCATACAGATGATGTGGTGGGCTGACAGAAGCGATAAACTTTTTATGAAAGTTTTCATGAATCAAGACAAAACTGCGTTACGATTTCTTTGTAAGTGGAATATTTGTGACCTCTTAGAGGAAATGATAAAAGTAAAGGGATTTAGGAATGCAGCCAAAAAGCATTTCAGTGAGGGGTGGAATGTATTGGAGGTCATGCGGAATATTCAAAGTGAAAATATGCGAAAAATCCTTGACACAGTTTCCCCAGACTACGTGATGGTTGTTGGAGCAGAAGCACCCAAAGGATTTTATGCAATTCACATGCGACACTGGGACATCGTTGAAAGTAAGTGTTTACCTACAAAAGAACTAGCTGATTATAAATCATTTAAAAACATACATGTATTAAGTATAGTGATACTAACTAAATTAAGATATACACTGTGCTAGCTACAGATAGTCCAACACATTTTGCAGAGACATCTTTGATGTATCAGTGCTAGAAATACCGCACATGAAATTCATTTTATTTCTAGATTCTTACTTCTACAACCAAAGTTGTAGGTACATAATCGCGTGATTGTTCTGTTACACACCCAGAACATATATAAAAAAGTAAGAAAGTAGGTAAAGCCCTGCAGTACACTCACTAACAGGACTGTTTTGTTTTACACTAAAATGCCAAAAAATTAATAGTTGACAAAAGATTAACTTAAATTACAATATGAAAAACTTTACAATTCTGTCTACATTGAATTGTAGAATAGACTGTTAACATGAACAGCCTTCGTTCTGAAGTTTTCAGCTACATGAAGCTTTTGGTTCTGATAACTGAGAAAGGATATTTTAGACGCTTCAAAATTTAATATAATAGCAGTTAACGGTAATTACTTGGTTGTCAATAAACCAAATTCATTTAACACACAACAGTCATAAACAGGCAAAGTCAATAAACAGAATTTGGTGCAAGTACAAGCTTATACTATAAAGTCTATTAAAATGATTTCTTGACTTCCTGCATGCAATATTGGAAATTGTTTTTACATTTTTGAACAATGTACTTTAATGACAAAGAACCAGCATTTAATAAAACATACTCTTCTCTTATTATTAGATTAAACTGAGCTGCTATTTTAAGATTTTATTTCTATAAACATTGTAGCTGCAAGTTTTTTAAAAGTAATGCTATATCTTGTAGGTGATGGCTCGAATAAAATAACCCAAAGTAAGTGATAAATTGATTAATTTTTTTTATTGAATTATTCTTAGCACTTTATTCAAAACCTCCCTTGGGCATGTCTATGCAGTGTTCTGATTGTCTTCTGATTATGTTTTAAATGGCTGACTTTGTGTAATGTTTGCAGATGTTTTTTAGGGGTTTTCTGAGAATGCCTTCGGTGTGTCTAAAATTCACCAATATATTTTGGAGCAGCCATGTAGTCCAAAAACATTAAGATAGATTTAAAATATTGAAAATTGTATTATGTGCTTTATAATAGGTGTTTTTTGCTCTAACCACAATTTATGCTTCCTAGTTATTTCCTCACGTCTGAACTCCTGAACAATGCATTTAGGTTTTATAACAATACATTTGCACTTGTAGTGATATTAGATATTTTAGTTCCAGTTATCAAACTGTCTGAAAAAAGCTCTGTAAAAGCATCATACAGAATACAGCATTGCTATTTTACATAAAATGCTTGAAAATGTATGAAATGTGGCTACATAGCTATAAAATAATAACCTAATACTAATTTGTTTAATGTAAACATGGAGAGCTATTGTAAATTAATGCACAAAGAAATCAGCTAAGTAAAATATAGTTGTTTGACCAAGACCCAGATCCAATTAACTTTTAAATTAGTGAATTATAACAATAACCATTAATATTTAAAATATTTTCTAGCATTTACATTGTAGACTTTGCTGAAGAGGAAACAAAGTCTCTAGGTATCGGACTGAATTGGCTCGGGTTCACCTGCACAATTGCTAAAGATTTCAATGATTTAACTGATAAAATGAAATCAATCAGTGAAAGCTGTCGCCTATTCTTTCTTAGCTTCAGTATTCATGGCTTTAAAGGTCACCTCACTGACAAAAAGCAGGATACACCCATTCAATCTTTTGTGGATCTTATTAATAATCACTTCTGGCAGACACCGAAGGTAAATCAGCAAGCTTCTAGTAGCAAATATGTTTTCCATCTTCTTTTGACTTTTTCTAACCATACTAATGTCTAATTGATGTCTTAATGACATTTTATTAATATAATTAAACAATTAACATTATGAATGTAATGAATGTAGCCAAAAGATGTGAGCTCTTTTGGGCTCAGCCTTGCTTGAGCAAAACGACAAAGACAGTACGCGCTTATACGGAGGCACGTTGACTGATTTGGAGACTTCTATGCTATAAAAGTAATTCCAATTTATTCATTATTATAAACAAATTACTTATCTTCCGAATTAATTATTTATGATAACTCATAATATAAGTATAATATTCATACATATTATATAAATAAATTATTTATGATTAGCAGCATAAACAGGTTTTATCTATCTAGTCGTTTGGATTGGTTTAGTAGACAAGCTAGTAGTTTGGCTACACAGTAAAGTCAAAATTATTAAGTAAAAATCAAATCTCTATGAATAGGTGGCTTTAAAAATATGGTTTTTATTTGTCATAAGTAATTGAAATATAGCAGAAAACACGCTACATACTTTGTGTATGTAAAATTCACATAATTTATAAATATAAGGTAACTTAGATAAAAAGATAGTTGCTCATCAGCAACATCACTCACTAGAATCTCTGTTGATTTCATAAAAAACTGGTAAATAACCAACCCCCTTATATTAATGTATACTCAACCCTTGGTTCAATTTATGTTCAGACATGCCACACGTTGAAGTTTTTATATTAACACAAAAAAATCTTCCTAGTTTCTGTAGTTATATTTTAACGATAAAGTAGGCTTGATGCTGCTTGCTTTTGTTCCATTGTAGGTGCTGGCAATACAGGCTTGTCAAGATGTTCCAGACAAGTATGACAGCGACTCTGGCAGAAAATGGCTCAACTCTGTAAGCTATGCACTAAAAGACGCTGTGGCCGATGATACAAGAAACATGTTGCTAATGATGTCAGCAGAGTTAGGAGGAACTTATAATACTGACTCAGCCGGTAACAGCTACTTGAGTAAGCTAGGGGATGCAATGGCAAAAAGTGACGAACTATTTTCACGAAGAACGATGCGTAATTTTCACCTTCAAGCTCACAATGGAAATGAAGCTATAGCCAAGAAAACCGTTTGCTCTTCAAATCCAAAACGTGACATTGTTGTGCCAAAAAGAGTCATGATTCATCCAGATGAAGAGTAAATATTCACACACATCTGATGTAAAAAACATGACTTTGAATACATATACTACTTGTTTGCAAAGTTTTTGGCAAGCTGCCAAATGACTGGCAGTAATGACGGCTTAGCAACTGAACCTAATATTATATATGTCTATCTATATTCCATTTTTAACATTGATTTTTTTCATAACAAATTCTTCTACGGTTTTGGAGCCTAGGCTACATTGCTGAGCCTACAGGACATTCTGTAAACACCCAAGCGTTTATAATGGCCACTCAACCAAATACTGAAATATTACAGTTCGCTGATTACTGTTTGCTTCATATTTGGTTTTATTTATTCTTTATTTGTCATATTTAGTGTTTATGACTTGCTGATATATACTTACCTACACAGCATCAACAAAGATTTTCCAGGTTTGATACACATTTGAAATTTACCATGATCTTGTATAATACAACTACACCTACATATATAATACAAAGCATTAGTTTCAAGGTTGCATAATTTTGCAGCAAACAAATGATAAAATGGAATTGCATTGCTGGTACAGAATATATACATGTACATGTACAACAGTTTTAATACAAGAGTATCAAAAGAAAACAAATACCTGTACTCTTAGGAACCAAAACTGCAGATCTTCTACAATTATTTGGTTTCCATGCTTCAAATGGATTCAGAGTTTTTTCCACTTCAAATCATAGAAATGGTAAAATCGGAACGAATTAGACGCCACTTTTTTCACTAAAATTGTGTGAAAGCATTTGCAATTACTATTCCACATCACAGAACCACAAACTGCAGATGTATTCAAGCCAATAATACCTGGCTAAGCTTTCTCCAGTGGAAGTAAAAAATAGCTCATTTCATTACACCAGCATGTGGGTCTCTTTTAACTACTATTGCAAACGGTGGGACTCTCATATGACGATAATGTGATAACTACATTTTTATTTATTTTATTATGGTTACAACATCCTGAAATAATTTTTTGTTTTGAATATATTATGCATAGTGTTAATATTACACTTTCATCTTGTCTGTAAATAATGGTTTTTCTCTATTCAACTCAAACGGAAATTCCTCATCAGCATCTAAGAAACGATGTGTTCATGTGACCTCTGAAGTAATAACTGTATGACAATAAGTAAATTAGGTTATGGTTTTGTAGTATAAAAGGCGGCAAGAAAAAATAAAAATGAAATACTCATCAAGCTGAGTTAGAGCAGCAGCTAAATAGCAACTTTGACCCGAAAGCAAATCTACTTTAGCAATTTTTGTTTTGAGGAGTGCATCGCTAGTTTGGGAAAAAACGATAAAAGGCAACTCCTAATTGTTGGAAAGTTGAATTGCAAATTTATCGGCAGAAGTAAACTCCCAATTCATTTGAAGCATAAACACTCAAATAATGAAACTTCCAGGGTTCGTCTGAGGTACTATAATAAAAGTGTGAAGGTTGAGCTGGGAAAAAACAAAAAGTAAAAAGATCGTTTCTCATAATTATTAGTGTTTCAAGGAATGCATGATAAGTAAAGCCCCTCCTGACAGTCATCAAAGTTATGGAGACTGTCTAAAAATTGCAAGTTTTAGTTGACTCATTAACTGTTGGGTTTTAGTAACCGATAAATAGAAGTTTTCAAATATAGAGTAAGATGGAGTTAGCCTCCTAGTGAGAAGACAACTTTTTACTGTCTATCAGCCATGGTTAAGTTTTTGGTAGCTCTATAGTGAAACTGATGCTCTACAATACTTTGCTTTCATCTGAGAGTAAATACTCTAACAGCAAGACACCATATCTTACAACTTTTTGAAGCTGAGATATCCTTCTTGTTGTCACTATAACAACTTTCTACTTAGTTTCACGTATGCCTACATTATGTCTAGGTGGAGAAAACTCTCTACTTATCAGTGTGATGTATGAGCAAGTAGACAATGTGCCGTGTGTACCAATCTATTGCTGTCACACGTTAGCCTGTGTCATCAATGAATACTTTAAAAACTGTGGCGATATTAATATAATCAGTTCTGTAATCCTTGACATTGATTTCAACTTTATAGAGTAAGATGGAGTTAGCCTCCTAGTGAGGAGACAACTTTGACATTGATTTTAACTTTATGACAGCAAGTCACCAGCAGCAACCAAATGACTAGAAAAGTAACCGGCAGATTAAGAGATAAGATATAAATATGGTAATTTTTGTATTTCTCTCTAAGAGAGTGTCAAGTGCAAAAGCTACTAGACAGCTAAAATACTGCTAAAGTCGCTCTTGACAAATTGAGTTTTTTCAAAGAACTTGTAGCCATATTTATGTATTACGTACTGCATACAATATTTACCTGTAAATGCTAACAAAAAGCTGAAATTTTTTGTTTGATTCTACACAAAACTTTATATATTTGCAACTTTTTTCTTAAATTATTGCATTAATTTATAGGTATTTTTGTCAGAGCATCTAATGACTATTTAAGAATGTTTAGGGAGTAGTCTTCTCTTATCTCATTTTCCACCTATTGAACTCTTTGTTTAGGATGAGCTGATGTAGTTGATGCAAAAGGCTTCTAACCATTTGTCTCAATAATGCTTAATTTGATTTAATCACGCTGAATGTTGCTTCAATTAAACAAAGTTCTAATTAACAGAGATTCCAATCTACAGCATTTTGGTGATGGCTGCGATAAACTGTTCGTTTATGAGCTTTTAAGAGCTTGTAATCACATTTCCTCATATTTGGCACCTACAACACAGCAAATTAAGACATGGTAAATCGTCTGATACCAAATAAATGTAATGTGAATTTTGTTGCAAGTCAACCTTTAACCAAATTTTATGTATAATATCTGAGCTTTTTTGCATCTACAAACTATGTTTGGGTATATTTTAGAGAATGAATTACGCATGTGCTCGTCTACCAAAAAACACAAAAATTACAGTGGATATTAACTCTAAAAAATTTTGAGCTTGGCCACGTTCCAAAATACAAAGCGGTAAAGGACAGCCTACATTTTGCCTGAGAGTTAAATCAAATGATACCAAAAACTTCTTGACAAACCTATTTTTTAAATTTAGGCTTCACCTAATATAACATACATGTAATTGTAGGAACTGTTTTGGCAAGTTGCCATATTGACTCGATCATTAAGCCATTTGTAGTTTGTTTGTTACTACATAATTAATATACAATGAGACGCAACTAAATATAAATGTTATATATACATCAACTCTATTGAGATAATTTTTATTTGGAGAAAATCTTCACAGGTATATACAAAAATAAAATACAGAATAATTTAAAAATATCTTTAGAGTATGAACTAAGAATAATTTTTCTAAAAAGCCCATCAAATAGGATGTATAAGTATGCATTGTATACAAGTGTGTATGTACATTGTAGTTGATGTTTTAAATCAAGCATAACTGATATTTGAAAAGAAAATGTTTGTCTACCTTTGACCTTCGACCTACCCCAAGTAAAACTAGCAACTCAAACAAAATTACTTCATAAAATACAACTTAAAAAGACACGATGCGTTATTCGCTGGTAAATTAGTATTATAACAGCTGATAAGTGCTCTGAGTAAATATGAAATTACCAATAATACTACTTCAATGCTACGAGTAAAAATGAAATAAAAAGGTTGAATCAGTTCCAAGCAAAACCCACCATCAGAGCACAACTGACCGAGCGAATAACGCATGTATGTTTGTTCAATGAAGCTAACCTCTGTTTTTGCATGTATTGTAAACAATGTTTATGTTGCTTGTTTTTACTATATATTTGTAGCATTTGCTAGGTTTTTATTATTGAACTTATAGCTTTGCACAGTTATTACATATCCTTTGAGAGCATCATTGCTGTTATCTAAACTTGGTTTTAAATGGAACTAGGCTCACAACCCATTTTTTTTTGCACACAAAAAACTAGATATTTTTGTTATAAAACTGTAGTAAACATATTGATAAGTGCAATGAGATTTTTCTGAAACTTTTAAATATAGAAATATAAGCATTTGTTTGTTAAACTGCTGCATGTCTAGCTATAGCTTTTAAAATATGCTACTATCCAATACCTGACCTACTAGGAAAAACGAAACTGTCTTGCAATGAAATTTAACTTAAAACACCTGCTTTTTTAAACAGACTCGCTTACCATTAAACCTTGCAGTCATTTTGTTATACTATGGAATCACTGTGGACATACCTATTAAACCTGCAAATATTTAGTGGTGCCCGAAATTGCCATGGTACAATAAAAAATAGCTACTCAGACTTTCCAAACATATTATAAATATAAATAGCATAAACCTAATTAAACTTATAACCCACACATAAACAAACATTTTCATATTAAAAAGTTAGTATGGTAAATTTTGTATATGTTAATAAAAAACAAAGTTTTTTTTATTAAATTTTTTCCATTATCCATGACATAGTTATAACACAAATGTATACTTTTAAGTGTAAACTAAATAAGTAAAAATGAACGATCCTACGATTTGTTTCATAGGCTATAAAATAATTGTTAGTTAATCAAAGGGAATAGATATCAACTGATACATATATTTCTCAGCTTCCCAATGGATATTTATTTAGAGATCTATAACACTTTGGAGGTAAGTTTTAGCAGCGTTCTTGCATCCATGTTGAAAGATGAAATCTCAAAACTAATACACTCGACACATTGTAAAACTGTTTTTGATAACTGAAAAAGAGTATTGTTTATAGTCCAATGACTTAACAAGTGCATGAATTTTATGCTCTATCTTGCAATAATTATTATCCCTCCTGTTAGTGGTGGAAAATGCTCAGAATACTCAATGACCTTTTTACAGAGCATTTCTGCTACTCCATTGACAAGGGTATTTGCTTGCAACGATTCTGGATCTTTTGAAAATGGTATTTAAAATAAGGATATTATTTAAGTTTGTCTTTGATAACTGTTACCGTTTCTTTCTGTAATCATTCTCAGGTTCAGCTGATGTTGTTCTTGCGGTTGCTTTTGCAGTTTGGGGAAAGAGCTGAAAAGCGAATCAATGTGTGGGATATATTATTGTATGTAGTTTATCATTTACAAAAGCATCAAAAACATATTTGTGTTGGCTGATTGCCGCAATTGCTTTCAATTTAGATGAGTCCAATTTAAGGCAGTTATTGTTAAATGTAGAACCTAAAAAAGTTATCAGAAGTTTACTACCTACATGAAAGCTTTTTTGTGTTGAGATATAGCTCGTAGTCTAAAAAGTGCTTTATAACTATTTTTAACTTCTGAGCTTGTTCTTTCAAGAAAAAGTCAGATATTAGTTGGTCATCTTGATAGACAACGCTTTCACAGGTTAAGAAAATCTTTTCAAAGTTCTCCTGCGGCAACTCACAAGTGTAGCTAAGTAAAACTAAATCTGTATATTTGTGTTATAAACGCAGTTGGTAAGATGAATTTGCTGTTGAGAAGTCTCTTTTTTTAGCTGCTTGAGGCACTAGGTGTAAAGAAGACTGTTGCTTTGCTAAACTTGGGAACAAAGTGTCCGATAAACTGGAAGTTTGTTTCAATTTTGAATGATTAACCTTGAAACTCTTTAAACATTCAGAAATTAATACAGCGCAAATTTATGGTGCGAGTCGGTTTTGTATGTTTTATAGATGTTAGTTCACTTTTAGTTTTATCAAATGCAGTACAATTGCAAAATTTGCTATTTACAGTTTTTTCAAAGATACTCACCCCAGAACTAATGCCCGTCATATGGTTAACTGTGCTATCTGATAAAAAAACCTGATCAGCAATCTGCAACAGAACATTCTAGTGAGAAATTATTTTCATTGTACCTGGTGATCAATATGGACTAGTCAAATTCGGAATCAGCATGTCTGGACTCACTTTCAGCTATAAATACACTTACTTATCAATAGATTAGATATACATTGTTATAAATAATGTGCCGGCCATGCACTAGTGTAAATTTTACTATTTATGTCTGTAGCGTGTAATGAAATACTCGCAAATTAAACCTATATGTGTAAATATGTTTAAACATGGCATCAAGTCAACATGTTTCTACTTTTGACATAATGTCATCAATGACCTCTGCAGATGCCTTGCTTAGCCTATTCTACATTTGCATACTTTTGAGAAATGATTTTGTACCTGGCCATGTTTAAATTATTTATTCAATGCAAGACATCTTTTTTTTTGGTCTATTTTGATAGTTATCCCAGCTTATAGCTTCCTGACAATCAATGTAGGATTTTGTGGCTGTCGTTTATGCACCTTTCTTTTTGCTAGCACTACAGCTAGCTGAAGAATCGCTACAGACTGAAATCATATCCATTTATTTATCAACCTTACTCCTGACTAGCTCATGGTGCCCTCGCATTGAGATAGCTTTGCATTGAATTTGAGGTTCCTCAATTTACGATTTTTGAAAAACAACCCTTGGCTTACAGTTTAGCTATTACTCTTTCTCTGATGGCGTTTTCTCAAGAATCATTAAACTTACAGAGTTTTTGGATTTCGTATAAGTTTCTGATAACAATTTCAATACTTCTATGTAGTTTTTGGTTTTGAGTGAAAAAAAACTTCAAAGGTAAATAATACCTTGTTTATAGGTAAAATAATTTATAAAATTTTCGTAAATTGCAATTAAGTCATTCTTCTTAGTATTATTATAAACAATAATGTTTTATATAATTGTTTTGCTGCTCCATTCATTGTGCTTAGCAAGGTTGCTATAATCACTTTCCTAATAGTCTGATATTCCGACAAATTGATTTGTGCAAATATCTAACACTCATCACACTAATCAACTTCATCCTGCTTTTGGAACCACACAAATATACATTTGGTCTTAAACTAGTACTCCTGTTAAGACTTGCAGTATATATTTCAAACAATACTTGTTGTGTTCGAGTGATACTGTAATGACTGTAGAGTAAATTCCAACAAACAATGGGAGCCTCTCAGGCCAACCTCTGCTCCAGATAGACCTTGGCAAACACTTGGCACCAATCTTCTACACTTCAAGGGTCAGACTTACCTGTTAGTCATGGATTATTACTCTCGCTATCCAGAATTAGCTCTCTTAGGTGCACGAGACTTCTCATCAAAAAAGGTTATCATGCATCTGAAGTCTATGTTCTCTTGCCATGGAATTCCAGAGACAGAAATGTCTGATAATGTTCCACAGTATTCTAGTAAGGAGTTTGCAGACTTCACAATCCAGTGTAAATTCCGTCACGTTACAAGCAGTTTAGAATATTATAGAGGAAATAGAGCTGCAAAGAGAGAAGTGCAAACCATCAAGAAAATGCTGGTTAAGGAAGAGGATCCATATCTGGCACTGCCGGCTTACCGTTCTTCACCACAGTTTGGCCTGTAATGAGAGCTGTTGATGGGAAGAAAACTTAGAACCACTGTGGCAACTCATCCGGATGATTTGCTCCCCAAACAACCAGATCATGCCCAATTCATTGCATCAAATGATCAATATAAGACAAGGATAAAGCAGAACCATGATATTAATTGTAAAGTAATACCTCTACCACCTGTTCACTCTGGAGACGATGGGTGGGTCAAAGATAAACAGAGAAATGGAAAGGTGATCGCTGCATCTGACGATATTACAAGAAAGTTATAGTTGAGACAGAAACTGGTAGATTGCTCAGAAACAGATCAGATGTGGTCAGTATGGAGCCAAATGCGCCTCTATGCAGATCTCAGAGAATCAAAAGTCCCCAATAAAGTTTGAAGCAACTGGTCATGAATAGCAAAGACAATCATTGATGGTATTCAATTTGTTTGTATTCCATGGCAAACAAACAGTTCTTACATATTTCCCATTTAATTTATTATACTTTACTTTTGTTGTAAGTATAATCATTATACTCTTGTTTAGAGCTTGAAGGGAGATGTTGTACTATTAAGAGTTGTCTATCCCCATGCTTATATTGTTGTTAACCACACCCACTCTCTGGAAGATTCTAATGACTCATGTTCTATTGTGTGCGACTTATGAAAGACACTTATTAAATGTTGAACATTCAGACAAGTTGTTTTGTTTATCTAACTGTAATAATCTAACACTATTCTTTACCCGTTTAGAAATTATCTCTAGTCAATTTGTGTGCCAATCGAATTGCCGACGTTTCATACTGTGTCATTTGTCTACACTACACATCGCCTATGTATATCATGGATTATGTATCTTGTTTGGGTATGTAGCCGCAGTTTTACCTACACACATTGGCAAAGGGATCTGTTTAAGTAAGTCATTAGGTAAGCAAGTACATACGTAAGTAAGTAAATTAGTAAGTAAGTAAGCAAGTGAGCAGTAGGTAAGTAAGTGAGTGAGTAAGAAAGTAAGTAAGTAAGTGAGTGAGTGAGTAACATACCTGCCAACTCTCATGCATTGGGCGTGAGACTCACACAATCACCCCAAAGAAAAAATGAAAATGCGTGAGAAATGCATGAGATTTTTGCCCCAATTTCCATAATTTTTTATATACTATCATTGATACATCAAATGCCCCAAAACCAAATATCACGCATTGCCCCACTCTTGGGTTGGCAGGTCTGGTGAGTAAGTAAGTTAGTAAGTAAATAAGTAAGTAAGTAAGTACATATGTGTGTATTTGTTTCAGTAAAAGAAGTCAAATGTTTGTATATATGCTCATAAAAAACTGATGCCGACTGAAAAATACATAAATATAATTAAAATGTAAAACCATATAAATCATATTACTCAGTAAAAATGGGACTAAAATACAATATACTTTTAGATCTAAAACAGTGTTTGAGAAGGTTCATTTTAAATGTTATCACGGATAGACGTTTTGAATGTACGTAGTTTTGTCAAAAATAACATTGGTGTGATTTCTGATGTTATTAACCTTAAGGCTTTGGTTGCTGGGCGGCAGCCATATAGTTGTTGGACAGACTGCAACTTTGAAACACTGCCCTTTGTAGTAACTTCTTAATCATTGGTGAGATGGTAGAAGACAACTACCAGAGGATAACTCAGAACACTTTTGATGAAAGGTTTATAGCATGTTGTGATGAGACTAGCATCCCACTGCTGCAGCCGCAAAGTCGGCAACAGTTCTCGACATACCCAACCAAAAGTATTTTTGAGCCAGTCGCTTATATGTCCTCGTTCTACCTACGTGGCCTGAAAACAGACTAGAATGGTAAGTCACTAACAAATCAAATTGCATTTTCTCTGGCACACAGAGCAGCGGCCTAATGGCGTCTGGTGGGCAATAATACAGGACACCCTCCTGAACTAAATAGTTCTGAAGTTGATTCTGTATGTGCCGCTGTTGGGTCATAGAAAGACTATTCTCAAAGGCTTTATTCAGTGTAATTTTTTTATCAACTGAGACCAAAACGGATCTTTTTCCTGCATTTCTTTAAAAATCAGCAAATCATGTTCTGCCGATGATAAATGAGTTTTACTGATGCCCACGACACAAGCTTCCCTTATTTCAACTCTTGACAGGGCATCTGGACCAACATCAGTTCGACCAGGCCTGTAAACTACCTTGAGATTGTACTCTTGCAATTTCAAAGAAAACTTGGCTAACCTAGAACTTCTATGATCACATGAAATTAGCCAGCATAAAGGAGTGTGATCTGTTATGCATACTATTTCATGCCCAAGTATGAAATGTCTAAAGTGTTTGCACGCAAGTATGGTAGTAAACCAGCACAATAGGTGCTGGTTTACTACCATACTTGCTGTAAACAGTTCCTAAATATTGTACCTCACTTTTCGCAAAAGAAGATTTTTCTGGGTTTATCTTGATACCATTAGCTATAAACCTATCCAAAACAGCTCCCACGCGGCTTATGTGAACGTCAACATCATTAGGACTGAAAATCAAAATGTCATCAAGAAATACTTGAAGAGTATTCCATTGTAGGCCAGCCAGAATAGTGGAAATTGCGCGTTAAAAAACTTGTGGTGAATTTTACCAGCCAAATGGTAGAACCTTATATCGATATATGCCGTTGTATGTTACAAAGGCTGATCTTTGCCTGTCATCCTCTTCATCAAGGCTAATTTGCCAGTAGGCTTTTTGCAAGTCTAGGGTTGTGTAAAGTGTCTGATCAGACAACATTTCTTTATTGCTGTCTTGATGAGACAAGGGGAAAGAAATTGTGTGCGCGCTTGCATTTACATTTCTATAGTCATTTACGATTCTCATTTGATCTGTATTGCGCTTTTTAACGAAGATAACAGGAGATGCCCACGCACTGTCCGGGGCTGGTTCAATCACTTCATACCTAGATGCTGCAGCTTAATCATAATATGTAGTCTTTTGCGAGCTTTGAATACACGCTTTTTAGTTTTGGCTTTAAAATCTAGTTTCTGATTCAGAACTGTGCTGAGATAGGTGGGTAGGTGAGTTCTGACACCTGCTCATTAGTCGAGTTGTTTATGACTAGATTGTGGATGGCAGTGTTATGACGACAGTTACTGAAAGTTAACTGTTAAGTTTTTTTAGAGTTTAGCAGAAGGTCATTATTGGCGCACCAGTTACTGAGATTATTTGCTTTATTCTGGAGGTTTGATGTTTGCATTCCTGTAAGGAACTCCAGGATTTAATGTTATCGTGCGGACAGGGCATGTCTGAGACGTAGAACGAGAACATCACGGAACTGATGACACACCTTTGAGGTGTTCCTGTTAATGATTTGATTATGGCTGATGAATTTGCAGAGGTCATAACAGTTTGTGTTTGGTTGGTTAAAAGCTGTACAGTAAGTTGACTATGTTTGGATGAATGCAAGGCAGGGAAACCATGTTCTTCATTAACAGCGCTAGATTGTTGGTGTTGAAAGTGTTTGTGTAGTCAATAATCAGATCGCGCACAATGGTTTTAGCATTCTTATCTGGATGTTTGCTCACCATATCTATAAGTACAATCAGCGCATACATGTATGCGGGAGATCTGTTTTGGCTTGTAGCAAACTGGGTCTTATCAGTGATTAGTGATGTTAACAGACTACTTATTAGCCTCTTAGACATTTAACTAGGATGGATGTTAATGCGACTGGGTCAAAGTACTTAGGTGCTGTCACACCTGCACACTTTAGAACTGGCTTCCTTTGGCTGCCGCAATGTTGAAGATTTTAGTAAATGGATGTGCTAACGATGTTGCGGTTAGTCTCAGGAGCCAGGCTGGAATGTCCTCTGAACCCGGGTTTTTTGTTGACCTGTACATTTCTAATGACAGCATAAACTTCTTTAAGAGAAAATAAATCTTTACATAACATTAGATCAGGGAAAGTAGGCAAATCATTATGCTTCTCAAATCTACCATGCAAATTGTTATATAATGGTTGTGTTTCTGAATTTAGTAAAAGTAAAGAAGTGTATGATATAAACACGCAGATACCTGGCTGTATTTCTGAAGCCTGTACAGCTATGTCCTGATCTAACAACAAGGTTGTGATTTGTAGACAGCACCAAACTTGAAGGTCAAAGAGCACATAAGCATGGCATTGTACGAATGGGATGTATCGGCTGTATTAAATGCTGACTTGCGACCAAATTTACATTACAGTTATTTGGTATCAAAAATTTTTTCATGTCTTACTCTGCTGTGTTGTACGTGCAAAATATGTGGAAATGTGATTACAAACTCTTGAAAGCAAAAAAAATGAACATTTAATCGCAGCCACACGAAACCGCCATAGTTTGGATTCTCTTTCCAAAACTGCTCAAATGTGACGTAGTTGTGGTAGATGGTTTCGGTTTACACTTTCCTGCAACCTCATTTGTCAAAAGATTTTCACAAATATACTTCACACATTCAATAATACTATGTCTATTGTTCTTATGCGTCTGTTTAACCGTCATTGTAATACTGTCACTTTTAGCAGTGATATCTTATAACTTACCGTAGAAATTGGATTAATTTTTTAGCCTTAGCTTGAAGGAGTATATATCATTGTCTGATAATCACTATATATATATATATATATATATATGTATCTATGTATATGTATACTCATGCTACCGACAGTACTGTTTCCGCTATTGAAGCCTCATCAGTGCAGCTCAAAGCTTAGGCAAGAGACACAAATTCCATTACCAATGAGAGTTGACTTCCTGCCGCGAAACAAATAAGTTGCCTCAAAAACTTGAAGAAAGTCAATGTGCTGACACCCGAGTGCTCAAATCACAAAAGTGATGAGCTTTGCACAAAAGCTAATAGTGCCGCACCTCTCACAGAGTGCTCAACCAAACCGAAGTGAGGGAGCATATACTCATGCTACAGACAGTACTGTTTCTATATATATATATATATATATATATATATATATATATATATATATATATATATATATATATATATATATATATATATATATATATATATATATATACCAACTCTCATTGGTAATGGGATTTGTGTCCCTTGCCTAAGCTCTGAGCTGCACTGATGAGGCTTCAATAGCCGAAACAGTACTGTCTGTAGCATGAGTATATGCTCCCTTACTTCGGTTTGGTTGAGCACTCTGTGAGAGGTGCGGCACTATTAGCCTTTGTGCAAAGCTCATCACTTTTGTGATTTGAGCACTCTGGTGCCAGCACATTGACTTTCTTAAAGTCTGCGAGGCAACTTAGTTGTTTCGTGGCAGGAAGTCAACTCTCATTGGTAATGGGATTTATGTCCCTTGCCTAAGCTCTGAGCTGCACTGATGAGGCTTCAATAGCCGAAACAGTACTGTCTGTAGCATGAGTATATATATATATATATATATATATATATATATATATATATATATTATATATGTATATAATATATACATATATTGTAGTCTTTGCTGACTACAATATAGCCAGCAAAGAAAAATAAACCTGGGAGTGCTCAAACTCCCAGGTTTATTAACAATTTATATATATATAAATTGTTTCCTCACCCCGGATACACCGTATGGGTGGTAAATTCTGCTCTAACTCGGGTCTCCTACCAGAGACCTGGGAGTTTGAGCACTCGTCTCAAGATCTTAGCTGTTCCCAATAGTGCACTTTTCTGCAACTCACCTGAGTTGATTGTTGTTGGTATTTGGGCAAGCCACATTTTATGCGCCGGTGTTATTGCGCCCTGTGCTCCAATGACTACTGGGATTACAGATGTTCTTACATTCCAGCATTTTTCAATTTCTTCTCCAAGAGGGAGATATTTCTCTACCTTTTCCTTTTCTTTGCTGGCTATATTGTAGTCAATGAGTACTGCTATATCTATTATAGTAGCCCTCTTGTTCTCCTTGTCTACCACCACTATATCTGGTTGGTTTGCTAGGACATGCTTGTCAGTTTGGATGTAGAAGTCCCAAATATATATATATATATATATATATATATATATATATATATATATATATATATATATATATATATATATTTGATATATTTCATACTCCACTAGTAACCTTTTAGGTTTTTAGTGTAGAGTTCTCTTTTTATATGCTTTTGCACTTGCTTTTAGTTAATATATATATATATATATATATATATATATATGAAGTTTATTAAAAACTACAGGTTAAAATGATTACTACTATTAATAGTAGTAATGATTTTAACTTGAGTTTTTAATAAACTTCATACACAGCTCTAATTGACTCGATTATTGAGCACTTTACTTATATGTATATGTATATATGTATATATATATTCATATATTGAATTGAAGAACGTACTTGTTTTATGTATATCCCTTTATATAAACTATTTCCTTACTACTAAGTTTGATAGAAAAGAGAAAAGTATATTTTTATTTGCAGAAAAGAAGTTAAGAAATACAAGAAGATGACAAGTCAAGAAAATGAAATTGCTCTCTATAACAAGTGGGCGGATGATCTGTGTGAGGAATTTGTAAAATTCTTTATGAATGAACCAAACCGATTCTATGAGTTATGTGAAGGTGCTTTGACGTCTAGCCTTTCAAGCAACGTACATATGTACCACTATTTGCTAAAAAGTGACTACACATAGTTTTGTGACCACATCACAATGAAACGATTTTGGGATTTTTTGGAACATCCTGGAATATTCTGGGAATATAAAAATGTTAGCTGGAATGATGTAAAAAACTTTATAATTTATATTATCCATAAAAATTTAGAGGTGGCAGAGGTTAAAACGGTTACTTAGCTTCATCTATGTTAGTTACCATACCAAGATACCAGTAAAACGATATTCACAGCAGCGAATATTTTTAATATGAGTACAATATAAAACAGCTTTTAATCAAACTTGTATATTTGTCTTGTAAATTAAGGTCAAAAGTTTTTATGCTGTATATGCAAACGGCCATGTCTTAGAGGTTTTTATTAAACTCTCTATAAAAAACAGATGCCTGAACTAGCCCAACAAAGATCAATATATGTTATGATAAAAGCTGTGTTTATCCGTCAGTCCACAGTCATGCCAAAAACATTACAAAATGGCCCAAACAGAAATAAAACCAGGATGGTCAAATTCCAAGCTAATCATACCAACTCTGCAACACTCAACCACTTTTAGACATAAAACTAAATTATGAACATACTTTTTACACATGACAATCTACCATGGTGCACAGAACTGTCTGGGTTCTGGTATGCATAGAACAGAACCAGAAATTTATGCTAGTCTGTTAGCTTGAACAGTTGTGGTTAAGTCTTAGTTACCATATGTGCCGCGAACACCGGTTCCATGGCCACAGGGTTGTTGCTGTGAATTGAGAACCTACATGACGAGTACCACAGGTAACTGCTAGCAGTCAACGCAAGAGTTCATCACTGCTAAACTTTTGCAAGGCGCCGCAGGCAAAGCTTTCCTAAAATGCACAGTACAGGTAAAGACCAGCAGTTTCACAATTACATGGCAAGTGGTAATTTTTAGTTCATCATTACTGACACAGCTTGATGCAAACATAAGCTGCAGAGCCTAGCACTGCAAGTGCTTTGCTACGCAATATTTCCTTTAAGGTTTTACAGCGGATTTTGGATTTACGCTTTAGGTAAATGAATAAAGAAGTTTGAAAGCTAATGAAAAACCAAAAGCAAAGTCTATCTTTGGCATATTATTCATTGGGCAATAGTACGCTGAAAACATTTCTAGGTAGCTTTTAAGTTCATGAAGTTATCATCAATAAGCAGAGCAACTGATTATAATAATTTATTCTAAAGATGAGCTTTCACAGAACCTTAATTGACTTTATTAAAAAGTATTCAGAAGCAAAGATAGAAAAATGCATTTTTTTACCAAATTTGATTGTTTTTGATGCTTGAGTTAATCTGATTGCCAGGATGATTCAAGATTAAATCAACAAAACTTAATTGGTATTACAAGTAAAACACTCAAATGAAGACAAAATGTGATTATGACATCTATTATAGTTGTAAGGAGACTGACAGAAAACATATGCACATTGCTGCAACTTGAACACAATTAAGCAACTGCAGCTAAAATAGTAACTAGAGACGTCATGCCGTGCGTATTTTTCTTCTAAAAACTTTAACCACAAACATATTTTGTTGATTTTAATTTTGAAACATCCTGATCGTCAGATCACCTCACAAAAATCACAAATGATAGGGAAAATACTGATAAATTTAGATAAAATCTACTAAAACTGGGTGCCAGTTCATTTTTAAGATAGCAAAAGAAGGCCACAAAAAATGATCAACAGATAAACTAAAATCTTCCACCAGTTATCTCTTTAAGATATACATGTATGAAGTTATACTAAAGCACACAGTTTACTAGTTTACCAGGTAAGATCTACAATAACTATGTATAATATATATATATATATATATATATATATATATATATATATATATATATATATATATATATATATATGAAGTTTATTAAAAACTACAGGTTAAAATCATTACTACTATTAGTTTCATGCAATCGTGTTGCAATCTTCAGGTAGAATCTAGTATAGATTCTACCATAGGCATTATCATATAGTATATGTGGTTTACTTTACAGTGTAAACCACATATACTATATATATATATATATATATATATATATATATATATATATATATATATATATATATATATATATATATATATATATATATATATATATATATATGAAGTTTATTAAAAACTACAGGTTAAAATCATTACTACTATTAGTTTCATGCAATCGTGTTGCAATCTTCAGGTAGAATCTAGTATAGATTCTACCATAGGCATTATCATATAGTATATGTGGTTTACTTTACAGTGTAAACCACATATACTATATATATATATATATATATATATATATATATATATATATATATATATATATATATATATATATATATATATATAGCAAGATAGCCTTGATAGCTAAATGGACTTAGCATTACCACCTGCAACAGTCAATACATAATAGATGAAATTAGCTCTATTGCAATTAAGGCTGAGTTGCTTCACAGAATTATTTATTTTACTAGCACAAAGTTATTAAAGTAAATAAATATATTTTCTTATTACCAGCAAATCGAAAAGACACAAACACTAAGAAAAAAGTTTTCATAATTTGGAATATTAGAATACAACCCTTATTATGTTGAGGCATTACATATATATGAAATCGTAAAACAAACCATACGTTATCAAGACAGTATTACAAAGAATAATTGTAGACAACAACCAACTTTGACAGTTTCCTAGATTAGCATCAAATGCTTCATACAAACTAATAAAATTTTTGCGGTCTCTCAAGCAGCATAATGGATATTTACTCTGAAATAAAGTGTCAAAAAATAATAATAATGAAAGCGGCTCAGAAAGTGTGCTCGGCGAAAGAATTTAGTTGCAGCTTTTCCCTTTAGACAATTACTTTTAATTGTAGCTCTTTTGATGTCTAAACAATGGAGTGACTTTTGTACAAATATACTTCAATGAAAACAACAGTAAAGTGTTAATATACATTATTGAAATTTTAGTTAATTAGCTGATGGACTAGATTTGAAATAATGTCATAATACACTGCCAACAATTGTTGTACTTCCTTGAACCAATGTCTGTAGGAAAATGTCGGTAAAATGATGTCTATGAAGCCATGTTTCTTGGGTTTTTAAAAATATAGTGTCTGTGAAAGGATGTTTGTAAAATGATATCTGTGAGCCAATGTCAATGAGATAACCAATTGAGAACCAAATAACAGAATAGTACTTTACTAAGTGACACCAATCTTTATTATAGTTAAAACCGCATTCATCCGTCTATCTATTTGTAGCCACAGTTATGGCGTAAAAAGAAAAAAAGATTACCTCAGACTAGAATTGAACTTCGAATCACTGCAGGATACTTAAAATAAAATAGGGCATGCGTGCTACCAGTATATTACTCAATCAAATAAAAAGTTCTAAAAAAATTGTTTGCACAATGATTACTTATGACAATCAATTGTGGTGCACGGAACTGTCATGAGCAAATAATTTGACATTACATCGGCTACAAAGGCTGCTGTAGCGCAATGCTTGCTTACGACAACTAAGGCAAAAGACTAATAGAATATCTATATATAGAATGTATATATACATATATACACACACACACATATATAAATTGATTCCTCACCCCGGTTAACCCGTATGGGTGGTAGTTTCTGCTTTAACTTGGGTCTCCTACCAGAGACCTGGGAGTTTGAGCACTCGCCTCAAGATCTTAGCTGTTTCCAGTAACGCGCTTTTCTGCAACTCACCTGAGTTGATTGCTGTTGGTATCTGGGCAAGCCACATTTTATGTGCCGGTGTTATAGCCCCCAGTGCCCCAATGACTACTGGGATTACAGTTGTTCTTACATCCCAGCATTTTTCAATCTCTTCTCCAAGAGGGAGATATTTCTCTACCGTTTCTTTTTCTTTGCTGGCTATATTGTAGTCATTGGGTACTGCTATATCTATTATAGTAGCTCTCTTGTTCTCCTTGTCCACCACTACTATACATGTGTCTGGTTGGTTTGCTAGAACATGCTTGTCAGTCCAGATGTAGAAGTCCCCGAGGATCTTAGCGCGGTCATTTTCATTGACCTTACCAGGAGCTTCCCACCAGTGTTGTGGTTTATTAAGGCCATACTCGTCACATAGACTTCTATACACAACACCTGCGACATGATTATGCCACTCAGTGTATGCGTTTCCTGTTAGCTGCTTGCATCCACTGATGATGTGTTGGATGGTCTCAGGTGCATCTTTGCACAGTCTTCATCTAGAATCGTCTCTAGTGTGATAGATTTTTGTTTGGAGTTGCCTTGTTGGGAGCACTTGCTTCTGGGCTGCCATGATTAGCGACTCTGTATTGGTCGTCAGGTTTCCTTTGTTCAGCCGCATATATGTCTGGTGAAGGTCGCCAACCTTAGATACATGTATTTGTCGGTGGTAAGCACCGTGAAGAGGTTTCATGTGCCAGTCAATTTCCTCATCATCAGGGCGAAGGTCCATTGTAAGAGCAGCCGATTGAAATTCAGCTAGCAACGTATTTGAAGTGGCCATGGAGGCTGCATAGGCTTTGATGCTTTGCTCTTTTGCTTTCACTGTCTGCTGTACACTTTTGAGTTCCCTACCGCTATCTTTCCTATCGAGATACAATCTAGTAGTATCAGATTTTGGGTAGAATGCTCTATGCATCGTCAGCAGTTTACGAGTTGATATATCTGTTTCCTTGATAGCTTCCTCAGTCCACTTTATTATGCCTGCTGGATATCTTACTACTGGCAGTGCGTAGGTATTTATTGCCATGACTTGGTTCTTGGCATTGAGCTGGCTCCGTAGGACCTGCCGAAGGCGTTTTTATATTCGGTAATGGCTTTGTGACGTACCTCGGCTTCGTGGTTGATGTTGCTTTGCATAATCCCCAAGTACTTGTACCCTTCTTCTATATCTTTGATGGTACCATTTAGCATTCTTAGGCCATCTGTGAGCATAGAATGGCCTTTCTTAAGAATTAGCCTTCCACATTTCTCAATACCGAAGGTCATTCCGATGTCCTTGCTGTATACCTGAGTGAGGTGTATTAGCGAATCAATGTCCCTTTCTTTGTTAGCATACAGCTTGATGTCATCCATGTAGAAGAGGTGGTTTATCTTGGTGCCACTCTTAAACTGGTACCCATATTGAGTCTCCTCCAGCATATTGCTTAGAGGGTTTAGGCATATGCAGAAGAGCAGCGGTGATAAGGAGTCACCTTGATAGATGCCTCGCTTAATTTTGACACTCGCCAGCTTTTTGCCATTAGCCTCCAGTTCCGTCTTCCATTTGGTCATTGACATCTTGATGAATGCCACAAGAACAGGGTGAATATTGTACATACTGAGGCACTCAAGTATCCAACTATGGAGAATTGAGTCATAGGCCTTTTTGTAGTCAATCCAAGCCATGGCAAGATTGGTTTGCCTTTTCCTGCTGTCTTGACAGACCGTCCGATCTACCAGTAACTGATGTTTGGCTCTTCGGGTGTTGCGCCCAATTCCTTGCTGAGCACTGGTCATGTAGTGACTCATGTGCTCTTCCAGTTTTTCTGCAACTATTCCTGAGAGCAGTTTCCAGGTGGTGGGCAAGTACATTCTTGGTCGATAGTTCTTGGGAATCGGACCCTGCTTTGGATCTTTTATCAGAAGTACAGCTCGTCCTTTGGTCAGCCATTCCGAATGGTTGCCTTCTTCTATTAGGCATTCCATTTGCTTAGCCATGTATATATATATATATATATATATATATATATATATATATATATATATATATATATATATATATATATATATATATAATTGTTTCCTCACCTCGGATACTCTGTATGAGTGGTAAATTCTGCTCTAACTTGGGTCTCCTACCAGAGACCTGGGAGTTTGAGAACTTGCCTCAAGATCTTAGCTGTTCACAGTAACGCGCTTTTCTGCAACTCACCTGAGTTGATTGCTGTTGGTATCTGGGCAAGCCACATTTTATGTGCCGGTGTTATAGCCCCAGTGCCCCAATGACTACTGGGATTACAGTTGTTCTTACATTCCAGCATTTTTCAATCTCTTCTCCAAGAGGGAGATATTTCTCTACCGTTTCTTTTTCTTTGCTGGCTATATTTTAGTCATTGGGTACTGCTATATCTATTATAGTAGCTCTCTTGTTCTCCTTGTTCACCACTACTATACATGTATCTGGTTGGTTTCAGCCATTCCGGATATATATATATCCGGAATATATCGGATATATATAAAAAAATTGTTTCCTCACCCCGGATACCCCGTATGGGTGGTAAATTCTGCTCTAACTCGGGAAGTACTGTAAGATTAATCTACCTGGGTGTGAAATAAACTGAAAGTTAATGCAAGGAAAAATCTCAAAAACTGTAATCTTCTAAAGTAGTTGTAATAGGCAGACTGCATGTTCGTTATGTGGCTGCTCATACGCTAGTCACTGTTAGTCTTAGAAGGGTATCAGATAATCAATAAGGAACAAAAACAATAACTTTAAGTAATAGTGTTGAACGGCCGGCATTTGCAACTACAGATTATATTCATAAAAACGAATAGCTGTGGTCAGGTATCCTTAACAAGCACTCTCAGCTTTGTGTATACAAGATCTGCTCATTTGTTCAAACTCACCAGCAGCACAACAGAGATATTATTGTTTTAATCAGAGTGATATTTGCCTAACTCTAATAATAGCTTGTATGCTAAGTGAGAGAAATGTGTGTCAAGTAGGAGAAAGGAATCTCTTCAAAAAAGGGTTCTGTGCTGTACCTTTAAATGTAAAAACGAATTGAAAGGTTGTTCTGTGCCTGCATTTAGATCTGCTCTCTAAAATAATATGGTGTCTATACTGAGTGTTTAATGTCATATTGTGTGTAACAATTCAGTGGTATAACTTCACTTTAAGAGGTTGCATACATATGGATATGTGATAGTTGCATGACATCACCAGATTAGCTTGACATAGAAAGTTAAAAGGCCTGGCTTACTAGCTTATAAAATTGTTGGACAAGCAGAAAGGTTTAGCAAGAGGACTAATGATCAGGTTGTCTTTGAGAAATAGACTTAAGACATTTCATTTCATTGCCACTTTCAGTCATGTTTCTGTCAGCTATGAATGGCATGCTGGGACATTTTTATAGATCAGTTTAAGGTAACATAGCAAATAATGCTGTCAGAGTTGCAAGTTTTGGCAGAGAAAAATAGATGGAAATAACTTTTACTAATAATCAAACTTCGAATTGTACATCACTGAGCGACATCTTTTTTTCCACTATTATAATAGAACCTTTAATACATGAAATCAAGAGCAGTTGTTTTATTCTGAGTTTTCATACTTTTATTGTTTATACTTAATAACAACTAAAAAACTTCCTTGCACAGATCTATTGAACAGAACGGATAGGGCAAATGTGTAAAAACTTTTGGGTTGTTACACTTTTTTTCACAAGTAAGTAGCACAAAGTTTAACAACACATAAGGTAATTAGTCTTTACATGAATATTGTTGCTAACACAAAAATTTTTTAAATATTTTGTGGGCAAATAGAAGGGCGTATGATAAAGAAAGCAAACATCTTAAACATAAAGATATTACATCAATTTTTTTTACTGTTTGTTTCTCTGCATTGAAATGAAAAAGTGAATAATAGAACTGTGTTATTCACAGCTGCCTTAACTCTAGCTTTTCTAAGCCTGCAGCTTAGATCAGCATGTGATACTTCACCTTATTACCACAAAGTTTAAAGTTCATATATATATATGTGTATATATATGTATATATATATATATGTAAAATATATATACATATATACATATATACATATATAAATATATATAGAACTATATTTCCCCACTAGGAGGCTTCTATCAATATATAATCCATGTTAGGAGGCTCTGAAAAATTAGGAGGCGTCCAGGGAGCCTCCTAATTCTAGCAGTGTTTATAGTGCTTAACAACCCTATAGAAGTATTTTAAACATGATTCCCATAATCGCCTTATATATCTATATTCATATATATGGAAAAGAGGAGACAACTCCAACAAAAATGTGTAATTTTCTATCAATAAATTATAAACCCTAGGAGGCTCTTATATATGGAACTAGGAGGCATATATCTATTTTAAAACATTCTTACTTTTAACTGTTTTGGTATCGTTTCAGTTAATAGCACAATCTATTTAAAAACATACTGCAATAAGTTTATGACTAAGCATCAGCAAATACAAAGAATTAGCAACTATGTCGGATACAGTCAGTTTTGCTAATATTCATGATAGCTTTATTAGATTTGAGAAATAAAGTTGTATATTAACAAACTACAATACATTACAATTTATTTGCTGACCCTCTTTATAGTTTTCAAGACTGCCATTTAAGCACTCCCTTTTTTTGCAAGGTTTCTCATTGATCTGCTCTTTTTTGTGAAAATTCACAATAATTGCACATTATGGTTTCAACTGATGTTTAAGCATGGCTGTAGTAAAAGTTTAAATAAGTCTATAATCAGTACAATTCATATTTTCGATGCCGTTGCATCCAGCCACGAAATAAATCTTTTTTTGAAACTTTGCATCCAAACGCAATACCTGAGAGATGGTTTTTTAGTCGAAGAATTGATTTTTTAAATTTATTGAAGTAAAGTGGCAAAAGTATAACCACAGTATATAACAGCTAGAGAGATGTGGCTGTTATAATGTTGCTGTGGCTGTTAGGACTATTAGTTCTTCACCCATGTAGTCTACTAGAGCTTGGTAGCAGCAGAATGACTACATGTAAGGGAGCAAGTCACATTCGGTAAGTTGTTCATGTTATTTTAATCAATTTACAGTTTATTTACTTGAAACATACAGTTGTAGAAAAGCAGTATAAATTTTATTTAATATTGAAATAAGACTAGCGTGAAAAAAGTATGTTTCAATTATTATAATTTTTAAGGAATGTAGCACAGAACACGTTTGATATATATTTTTACATCCGTTTATGTCATCCAACTGCTGATATTGTTCTGCATAGAAAAGTCAAGAAAGGTATGCATTATATTACCAAAAAGGAAAAAATCAAAACTTTTTGTAAAGTCCTAATTTTTGACTTTATTATTGTTACACGAATGTTCAGTTTTGTAACATCAACACAGACACGCCAGCTGACAATTAATAGTTATTTTAGTGAATCAGTTAATTCTCCAACTTTAATCTATTTTCAGTTATTATTTTTATAATTTTTGATGTTTTTTATAATGATAAGTAACGTTATTAATGTGGTTCTACCAACAGTCAAAACTGTTATTAGAATAACATGATCATAAAGTAATTGTATTATTGTTATCATGAATAGTGAGAGTTTGCGTATTTCAGTTATGATTTTGTAAGTAATAGTAGTACATGCATAGGCATAAGCAAGTAAGTGGGTATATGCAGCCTTTGAATTTTGAAACTTTTAGTATTTAGTTTGAATCTTGTGTAGTAATTGTGTAGTAATTAAGAGCTTAGCTGTTTTATAGAGCTTCAGTAGTAGGAGGCAGACATTCAAGTTTGCTAAAAAAAACCTAACCAGTGAACTAAAATGTGTATTTTGCATTCATTTTGGTTTGTATATCTGTTTATGCTACTTGAATTATCTTTTCATTTTTGTAGAAACTTGGTAAGCATTATTGCCAGTATATTCATCAGACGGCAGAGAGTATTAGACAAAGTTGGATGTTCTTTTCTAGAAAAGGTGTGTTGCTAATTACACGTTGGTTTGCATAAAAAATATGTCAAAATAATCAAGGTTTCATCTACCGAATTTTATAATATTTTTTAACATATACATAATTATAGATTACAAACTATAAAACATTATATCAGTAAGGTTGTATTTTGAAATGTAGTAAAGTTTGACGTTTTGGCAAAGTCACTATGATAAGCAAAACTTTAAATTCACCAACACAAAATATACTGTACAAAGTTTTACTGTAACTAGCAAATGTATACCTGACGTAAGAATGTAACAGCATGCCCAAAAGTAGTTTTTCTTTGTATAGTTGCAAATAATCAATGACGCTTTAGTTATAGATAACTGCTGGATGAGAAGCATTGATGGCCCACACCAAAGACTGATTTGCAGACATCAAATTAAAGGTATGCGATATTGCAATAAGTTGCTGTAAAATAGCACATTATACATGCGAGCCAAAAATTAGTGTGATAATTTGATATAGCCATAGCTTCAGTAAGAAAAGTTGTCAATTTTTACAGGCATTGTATTATTTCAAACGCTTACATAAACCATTATGCCACTTTTGTGTTCTATTCATCTATTATTGGCAGATTACATAATATAAATAGCCAAACCAAACAAACCAATCGAAGGAATGTAGCATAGCAAAGAGATTTAGTATTGCTCTTTTTAGTCTTTATGAGTCATGGTTGCAATTGCTGAGCAATTGCATAATTATATAAAATGAATAGTTTTCCATGGTTACTCATTACCACTTTTAGTTACTCAGTCAACACTGAGAGTAATTATCAGATTTGAGATATCATGTTTAGAGGCAGGAGATTGACAAATATTTTGTTGGTTTTTACTCTTACCCTACCGTATGCGAATTTATGCTTAATCTATCAGCAACTGCCGTATGCACATTTTTGCGAATTTTCCAACAATTGCGTGGTCACCTAATTTTATTATCCATTAAAAACATAACAGATGATTTTAAAACTTTGATGGTATTGTCAGTGTGGTTCGAATATTTCTCTAATTGATTAGTCTAAGATAACCAAGCAGTTTCAAATTTTTTTTTGAGAATTTCCAAAATAAAAATGGACATTTTTTGTGTAAGTTTTGTTAAGTATCGCGCAAGTCAGAAAACATATAATTACTTACATGTATGTTGATGACACTATAGTAAATTCAAATTCAGATTTTTGTGATTACACAGATAATTAAATTAGCAGCAGTGACTCTGATGATAGTGAAAATAATAGTTTTTTAAGTGTAAGGGACATTGTAGAGCATCGTTTTAGCTTCGTAGCGATTGTAGCTTCACATAGCTTTAGCAATGCACAAAGTGAAGGTACATTGATTTTTGCATAGCACTATATGTTAACATTTTAGCAAAATAAAATATATTACAAAAAGTTTATAGATAAACTTTGAAGTTGAAACAAAATAGTATACATGCTTCATGTACATATCATGAAGCTAAATTGGCAATTTTCGGTGAAATGGCTGGCGGTAGGCCGGTAGCTTAGTTTGTACATGGGTGGCAGTAAAAGGGTAAAGCTATAAAAGAATTAGAGATACAAGTGTATGTATTTCCTTTTGAATGATTTAGTGAACTTTGATGATTCAAGACAATGAGTTTGGCGAATGATATATATATATATATAAGATGCTGCTGAAGTTGCGCAATTCAACTCATGGCTTTTAATTATTACCTCAAAATGTTGAAAACACGCGATAGGAAGGGCCAGAACACTACTAAAACTCATAGTTACTCAAACCTGAAATACAGTAGGTTTTATACAAATTGTTGTACAATAACAAAACTGCAAAACTATTGGTTAAAATATAAATAGCAATATATATTATTATTTTTGGCCTTCGGTATCGGGCAGCATGTATGCAGTTTGTTTGCTGATGTTAACAAAAGTTTTACTAATAAGCTACATAATTTGCTCAATTATTTGTGTCAACTTTAAAATTTAAAACAAATGTAGTGTTAGCACTTTTAGAATATACTACAAACAACGCAGAGGAACTTTTTGTGGCATATGACTTGAATTTAAAAGTTCTCTGAAAATGCAACTTGTATTTGCCCGTTTTAATACTTTAAAATGTCAAAGGGAGCTCATAATGAAAGCAACTTTAATATAATTTCAAGATGCTCAAAGCGGTACGGATGTTATGTTGACAAACATTAAAAGGTCACTCTGTACTATGGCTAGTAAGTATTTACATGTATTTAGATTTTGCATTGATGTTTTCAATTAGGTAGTGTAGGAAATCTATTTACATTAGTAAATTACCAGCATGTGCAATACCCAGCTTTGTTTCCTATCCATCCCAAACATTTTGCCAATGCTTATAATAATTCATTGCTCTTTTCAAATCTGATTTCTGAACCAAAGGTAGTTTTAGCAGTATAAGAACATATACTTCTCTTCCTATGGGTCTACTCACTTTTCTGTAGCAGCAAAGGCCATTGTTTTTAAAAGGTCTGTAAGAATTGTATCACTTATTTTGACTTCCATTGGTGCTCGTAGCAAATATAATTTCAGTACAATTTGCATCAATAAAGTTATTATTACTTGTTTGTAAAGTATTTGGAGCAAAACAATATTTTATGTGCACAGCAAACATTTTTGCTGCAAGCTTACCAAAACAAAATAAAACGTTTATTTTTATGTTACATTTTAATTAAACATCATGTTCTATTCAGTTATTGCTGTCAGTACTATGCAGTTATTGCTGTCAATGTTCTTTGTGCATTCTTGGCACACTTTTATGTTAAACTTCCAATGCATTAAACACTTTAGAAATAAAGTGTCCAAACAAGGATGCATAACATGAGATTTGTCACTGGCTTGTTTTGACCTATATCTAGCACTCTTTAGCCAAAGGTGTCTAGCTTTACTAAAATATTTGGTAGTGAAATTGTACATAAATTCATTGCCTGCATACACATCAATCATGATGCCTATGCTCTTATTATGTGTGTTCTACTATTGCCTGCTTAGCTAATTCACTTTCTACTTCTCAATAGCCTCAGCCTCCGAATGAAAGCTATTGTTGTTATTCCTATTCTTTGTAACTTTATAATGAAGGAGGTTGTGGTTGGGCAGCTCATTTGCTTTTCACTCTATTAGAAATATTGCAGCACAAGTATAACTGCAGTAATAAAATCTTCACAGAATTGCATAATGTGGTCTTATTCTCCAAGGTCTTCTCACTAGCAGAAATGACCTATGTACTTATGCAATTGTGGTTTGTGCTTAAAGTGACTCATTCTCCTAATGTGGCATGGCTTGCTATCTTCTTGCATGCTAGCCAATTGATTAAATAGATTGTAAGAAACAAGCCAACCACTCATTCCTCACAACCTAAAGACTTATCACATAAGTTCAACCTTCTAGCGAGATTGTAGCCGCTAAACATTTTGCTTTTTTCACGCATCTAGCCATTTAGGGTTTTGCAGCAGCAGAAGAACAGACTAATCATGTCACAATTGGTATATTTGTTTGTCACAATTGTTTTATATTACTTTTGCCAATTTTGTCATTGAATTAATTGTACCATATTATGGTGAAAAGGCATCATGAAAAAGTATTTTACTTCGCCTCAATACCAATGCAAAAGGTTAGACCGGTAGTGGCCATTTTTGACCTTTAGGGCGAGCCACTTTAAATACTATATCTAAGCAACTTACTCATGTCATCAAATTGCGACGGCAAACAACAATGCATAGGTTTTTGCAGCTAATTTGGATTTGGATTTTACTGCCTTAATTGCAAGATCGTAATACTGTCAAGTTAAAAAGGTCAAGAAACCCCAACTTTATAATGCTAAAAGAATGAAATTATTACTAATTTTCATAAAATGATAACTTTGTAATTATACACAAGGGTAGCTTTGTGAGATTAACCGACACACATTAAAATAGTTATGGTAACATATAGCACAGTAGCCAGCAATTGATGAATATCTGTGACTCTGTCGATGCTCCTAACTTTTGTAACTTTTTAAAAAGCATTAAAATAATTATGGATGCTTTTTATTCTGATTAGTAGTGTTAGCTGATTGATAGCACCAACAGGCAGAATTATTAGTAGCCTATACTATACTGCCCTGAGCAAGCAAAACGCTGTATCTTGATATTTGTAAATTGTTCAGCACAAGCACAAACGCGTTTTGGTCAAGCCTGGCATTAGTATTAGCAGTATTTTAGTTGTTTTTTTCATTTATTATGGTGAGATATCCAACAATCTTTACTGAATTTTTTTTTTGTGAAACTTTAAAATCAAAGAAGTTATTTCACTTAGGGCATTTTGTTTGCTTAAATTGACAATTTACTAAGCTGGCACTAGGCAATCAAAACGCCCTATCACTGCAGATAGGGCCTTTTGATTGCTTAATTGGACTGGTTTCTCATTGTTAGTTTGCCACAAGACCATTTGCCATGACTGGATTATCAAAGGATTACAAGTTTAAATTCTGATATTAACCCGCAATTAGTCAACAAAATGATATATGTTGCAATTCCTATTACTCATCCAATCAACACATGGATTAAAACCCTGTAATAGCCATATTTAGCTCAAAAGTTAAGAGATGATCAAAGATCTAGGTATCCTTCAAACCAGATGTCATGAAATGAAAGGAATAAGTAAAATAGTAGTTTAAAAAAGATCAAACGCTTTTATTAAAAATAATTTAAAGCAAACAACTGAGTGCAATAATGTCAGTATTTTAAAAAAGCAAAACCTTCCAATGGACATGTAATTAAAACAAATTTTTCATCAAATCTCTGAGTCGGATCTTTAAATCGAGACTTTTGTCACTTAGATATCGTCTTGTCATAATAAATATATTATGATAAAAAATATAGCAATAAGATTGAGCACTTAGAAGTGCACTAGCTTGTATGAGCTGCCTTGAAACAACCAAATATATATGCTTCAGTTTCGCTTCCCTTTGTTTATATACTCTTTGATTACATAATGCTGCTCATAATGTCCAACTTTGTGTATGTTCAGGCCAATCAAAACGCTGTATCTGCAGATAGAGCGCTTTGATTGCCACTTTATGTGTGGTAAATGTGGATAGGGCGTTTTGCACATTGTGAAAAGTGCTATTTCTGGTGGTCTCAGATATATGAAATTTCGAGACATGTTAGATCTCAACCTAAATTACATATAAGCACAAAAAAGTGAATTTTGAAAAACTTTTCAGATAGGGCGTTTCGCTTGCTTAGGGCAGTATAAAGTTATGATAATGTATTATTTTCATTGTAATTAACAAGTTGATGCATTTTAGTCGTAATTTGATACGGATTTAAACTAGAGGCTGAGTCATAAGTAAGTGACTGGAGTAAATGAAATCCTTTAAATTGTTGAAGCTTTAAAATCTATGTTTCAATTTTGTAGAAGAATATCGCATGAGATGAAATATTACAGCTTCATAGAATTTTAGTAATGGGAGGTAGGGACACGGGTTTGCTGAAAAACCTAAAAACAACAGGCATCTTTTGCATCACTTTTTAATCTGCATAACATCTGTTTGGGCTATTAAAACTGTTTTGCTTATTTTGGTAGAAACCTGGTCACCGCATCCAAGCACTATATCCACCAGATGGAAAATGGTATGAAGCACAGCTGGACGCTTTCTTGAAGGGGGTATGTTGCTGATTAACGGTTAGTTTCCACAAGAGCGTGCCACATTAATAAAAGTTTTATTTCAAAACATTTATAAGAAATAATATTACTATAAAATCTATGTTTGAATGCCATGGCACTGCATTTTTTAACCCTTCCAATTATAGTGGCAAAAATTGTCGATTGTGCTTCATAATATATGTTCAATCTTTATTAGCTTCAACTCTATCTAAAACCTTTTTGTTATAGATTTTATTTTTCCAACACGTTAAAAAATAGTACTATTCAAAAAACTTAATGCATTCCTACTTCGTGCATTGCTAATGCTATGTGAAGCTACGATCCCTTCGAATCTCAAAAAACAATGCTCTACCATGTTCCTTTCTCTTACAAAAACTATTACTTTGACCACCATTGGAGTCACTATTGGAGCTGCTACTTTAATTATATGTGTAATCACTAAAATCTTAATCCGTCAGTCATCAACAATCATCAATAATGTTATCAACATAAGTAATTATCTGTTTTCAATTCTGGATGTACTTGCGAAAGCTATAATAGCACTAAATATTTCGAAAATCAGAAAGAACAAATCCTTCTTTTTATGTTGAAAAGTCCTAAACTAAAATTTAAAATTGCTTCGTGAGTTTAGGGTAATTTTACAGGGAAACTTTTGGACAACACTGTCAATACCATAAAAAGTCTTAAAGACTGTTAGTTATGTTGTCAACGAATAATAAAATTAAGTTACTACGCAATTGCCAGGAAATTCGCAACATGCACATATGCCGGTCGTCCATTGATTTCGCCTAAATGCTCATGCAGCAGTGAAAGGGTTAATAAAATATTATGTAATCTCTAATTGAATCCCCATTCATTTAAACGCCCCTCTACTAGAGCTGTACTATAATAGATGACGGTTAAAGATAGAACGCCGCCGTTCAAGTGAACGTTACTTCTTTTGAAAAAAACACATAAAAAACTATATAACACACAAACTAAGCTGTGATTCAGTGATAACATATACACTGGGCGTTGAGCTTGCAAAATGCCATCGTTAACTGCTTATTCTAATGCTGTAGCATGTGCAAGAAATTTTAGCCTCAAATAGTAGTACAGATTTCATCATATTTGCTAAACCGTTTTTTCATATATGCCAAACTATCAAGGCCGCTTAAACAATAAAATTATTATCAGCCTGATAGAGTTATTAATTATTTCCACGGAGCTGCTTTCAAAGCTTTAACGAAAACACTGTAAAGCTTAGAAGTTAGAAAACTCGCTTCAATATGCATTGACAAAAGTATTAATTGCTATTTTTGTAACTGAGTCATTGTTAGTAAAAATTTGTCAACATTTTTCTATCCATCCTGTCCAAAATCGGATCCAAAGATCAAAGAATGTTGAAGTCGCAGTCAGCTGGATGTGGTTGTCAATTAAAGGGTGACACTCTAGTTTTCAACACTTCTAGAATAGCACTCGAATGAACATGGCCTTCAAATTAAGATTCTACCTTATGTCAATTTAGCTGTATTTCAGAATGTTATAATATTGGAGTTTTGGGTCAAGGTTAAAATAGCAAGCATAACTTTGCAAATATTGACGCAACAAGATTTTAGTTTTAAATAAGGCTCTGCTTTCATATATTTGCAAATCACTAATGCATGAATTTAAAAAAAGTACCCAAGGGTATATTTCTCTTTGTGTAGTAGCATCTAATCAAAAATGCATTGATTTTAAATAAGTGCAGAGTGACATACATGGATTATCAATACCGAAGAGTGATTTTCAGACATCAGATTAAATGTGGGTGATGCTATGATAAGTGGCTTTAAACTAACACAATGTACTAGGGAACCAAGCGTGATTATTTTGCTGTAGCTCAAATGCAGTAGAAAAAACAAAAGGTGTCTAACTTTTCAAGTATTTCAGTCAAATTTGTTGCCTACATAAATGCTGACACTAGTCTTTGTGTTCTGCTGCTGTCAGGTTACAAAACATAGCTCTCCTAGTCAGAGGCATTTAGGTATCTAGGGCAATCTAGGCATTAGTGGTTTCAATGAACACCTGAACAATGGTGTTTAACCACATTGCTTGACCCCATAGGTCAAGTATTAGCCTAATTAATGACTCAATAAATAGCTACCCAGTCAGGTCACACTAAGCTTAGCAGCAATCGTTCTGAACACTGGCCATTGAGACTGCTCAATGAATGTTAATCCTGATCATTTCTCTAATAATTTGAAGCAAATAAAAATCCAAACTGCTCTATCGCATGCATGCAAGTGGCACACTATTTAGTTTCATAATTAGCTACTAAAGTAGTATATAGAAGTGGTCATCAAAGTACCTTCTACAGTATATGTGTGTTTTGAATAACAATACATTGGTTAAGTATTATATTACTAAATGAGAAATGACACTAACGAGCATTAATGTCCTTATTGTTCACTTGTATCTTAGAAACCATCAATTCTGTTTTGACTTGCAGCACGTAAACCAGCTTATTTAACTTTTGAATGGAGCTGAGCAATGATATGTGATTCATCAAAGCCATAGCTTATCAGATTTTTATAAAGGATAATTCACATTATTTACTATTTCAGTCAGCAGAAAACGGTAAAGTGCAGAGGAAATAGCAGAATTTGACAAGTACTGGACTGAAAAATCAGGCAAACTGCCAACAAGATCAGTGTTGGATGCTAAACACTCAACGCTGCCTAACAGAAGTGTTACAGTGATTCGGGCTCGAGCCAACAACTTGCTAAAGAAGGCTGCGAGAAAAAATGCCAGCTGAATTTTTTATGTTGTTGAACCTTCTTATTATCATTGCGTTGTATTTGTCAATAAATGTGCTCTTTTTGAAGACTAAAAGAGACCAACTCCGCAGTAATGCACTTGTATAGTTATTTTGTATCAAGCAGTCTTAGCTATTATTTTATGTACAGAAAATGTGCATAAAACAATGACTATGATAGATAATACAATACCGACAATAGATATTATCTGTTGTACTGCACTGTACACTATGATGTATTATTCAAGAAACAAGCTCTAAGATAAATTATAATAATTCTTTTAAAGAAAAACTAAATATAAGGAAATATGCCGCAGCAGCCAGTCTACTGACAACTTACTGTCAAACCGACAAGCCCAAAAAATTACTTAAAACGCTGTGCTTGACTAAAAACAATCAGAAATTCACTACACAATGAGAAATATATCTTTTTTGGGTCATTTTCCAAATTTAAGTGAATGTGTCTGAGTAGAATGTTCTATCAATTTCTTGACAGTTCAGGGCATTATTATTACTGGTAAAATGTGAATAATAGCACTCAGTATTACTATTGATCAATAAAACCACCCAAAGTCAAGAGATCTAAAGTTAGAAAAAATTTGGTATTGTGCTGGGTCCAGCCCGACTGATCATTGCTAACAATAAATTGCAGTAAGAAAGAAGTTTTGAAAAGCGAAAATGCCCTCAAGATAGAATGTTATTGTATTTTTATTGGCTCTCTATGTGACATTAAGTTTTTCCCTGGATTCTACATAGGCACAATGGGCTTGTTTGGAATCTACCCAATTTATGGTGCTGTGGTATTGCGCAGGTTTTGCAACCTGACACTCCATTCCCGAGTGGGGAAATGTTTTTACTTAACGTTCTAAGAGTGGCTTAAGATGAATAGAAAGACATTGCTGTTATTGTATGTTAGATTGAGTAACTAAGTATGTTGTGCAAGTAATTCATATTATTACTGTAGATAATATGCACAGCAAGCAAAAATGTGTGTGTTTCATTTTAGCAATCACAGTAACTGAGTTGCGTCCATGCATTGTTACCAACTAATTTTTTTTAAGTTTTTGTATGCAGTGCAGCAGCGATATGTGACTGAATAAGAAACTATAACATAGACCATATTTACAAATATTGAGTTACATTATTCGTTTATATTAGTGAGCAGAAAGTTATGCAGCCTAAAAGAAAATTGAGAGTTCAAAAAGCCATGATCGGAAGATTGAGGCAAACTACCAAAAATGCCAGAGCTGTATACTGTTAAAAGAAATTGGTGTTTGAAAATTATAATGCTGACTTATGCCCGAGCCCACAGCTTACTCAAGAAGCTGCAAAATTAAACTGGCAGCAGGGTCTTCTTGTTGTTGAGGCTTTTGTAATATCGCATTAAACTTGACATCTGAATAAATTTACTCCGTTTGGTGACTAAGCAACGACCATTCTATGGTACTTGACTAGTTGAATTTTTTAGTATCAAGCATGGTGGCTGTTGTTGTTTTAAATACAAATTTATTGATTCCTACGTTAAAGTTTAACATACTATACAATATGTAGGTTCTAACAACAATTATTGTTGTATTATACAGATTGTTGTTTTATTGTACAGATTATAGCAGACTCTTAGTTGATCTATAAGTGATAGCAACATCCCAAATTATATGTAAGCCATGGCACCTCTGCATTGATATGTAAGTTATAGCAACCTCCTAAATGATATATAAATAACAGCAGCTTCCTAATTACTATATAATTCATTGTAGCCTCCTAACTGATATATAAATAGTAGCTACCAACTATATAAAATTCAAATTATAGTAAACTCTTTTGTGATCTATAAGTCATAGCAACATCCTAAATTCTATGTAACCCATAGCAACCACTGCAATGATATGTAAGTTATAGCAACCTCCTAAATGATATATAAATAGCAGCAGCCACCTAGTTAATATATAATTCATAGCAGTCTCCTAACTGATATATAAATAGTAGCTACCAACTATATGAAATTCAAATTGTAGTAAACTCTTATGTGATCTATAAGTCATAGCAACATCCTAAATTCTATGTAACTCATAGCAACCTCTGCAATGATATGTAAGTTATAGAAACCTCCTAATTGATATATGAATAGCAGCAGCCTCCTAATTAATATATAATTCATAGCAGCCTACTAACTGATATATAAATAACTGCTATCAACTATGGAAAATTCAAATTATAGCAAGGTCTTAGGTGATCTATAAGTGATAGCAACATCCTAAAATCTATGTAACCCATAGCAACCTCTGCAATAATATGTAAGTTATAGCAACCTCCTAAATGATATATAAATAGCAGCAGCCTCCTAATTAATATATAATTCATAGCAGCCTACTAACTGATATATAAATAATTGCTATCAACTATGGAAAATTCAAATTATAGCAAGGTCTTAGGTGATCTATAAGTGATAGTATCATCCTAAATTATATGAAACTCATAGCAGCCTCTGCAATGATATGTAAGTTATAGCAACCTCCTAAATGATATATAAATATCAGCAGCCTCCTAATTAATATATAATCCATTGCACCCTCCTAACTGATATATAAATAATAGCTATCAACTATGGAAAATTCAAATTATAGCAAGGTCTTAGGTGATCTATAAGTGATAGCATCATCCTAAATTATACGTAACTTATAGCAGCCTCTGCAATGATATGTAAGTTATAGCAACCTCCTAAATGATATATAAATACCAGCAGCCTCCTAATTAATATGTAATTCATAGCAGTCTCCTAACTGATATTGAAATAATAGCTATCAACGATGGAAAATTCAAAATATAGCAAGGACTTAGGTGATCTATAAGTGATAGCATCATCCTAAATTATATGAAACTCATAGCAGCCTCTGCAATGATATGTAAGTTATAGCAACCTCCTAAATGATATATAAATATCAGCAGCCTCCTAATTAATATATAATCCATTGCACCCTCCTAACTGATATATAAATAATAGCTATCAACTATGGAAAATTCAAATTATAGCAAGGTCTTAGGTGATCTATAAGTGATAGCATCATCCTAAATTATATGTAACTCATCGCAGCCTCTGCAATGATATGTAAGTTATAGCAACCTCCTAAATGATATATAAATATCAGCAGCCTCCTAATTAATATATAATCCATAGCAGCCTCCTAACTGATATATAAATAATAGCTATCAACTATGGAAAATTCAAATTATAGCAAGGTCTTAGGTGATCTATAAGTGATAGAATCATCCTAAATTATACGTAACTTATAGCAGCCTCTGCAATGATATGTAAGTTATAGCAACCTCCTAAATGATATATAAATACCAGCAGCCTCCTAATTAATATGTAATTCATAGCAGTCTCCTAACTGATATTGAAATAATAGCTATCAATGATGGAAAATTCAAAATATAGCAAGGTCTTAGGTGATCTATAAGTGATAGCATCATCCTAAATTATATGAAACTCATAGCAGCCTCTGCAATGATATGTAAGTTATAGCAACCTCCTAAATGATATATAAATATCAGCAGCCTCCTAATTAATATATAATCCATTGCACCCTCCTAACTGATATATAAATAATAGCTATCAACTATGGAAAATTCAAATTATAGCAAGGTCTTAGGTGATCTATAAGTGATAGCATCATCCTAAATTATATGTAACTCATCGCAGCCTCTGCAATGATATGTAAGTTATAGCAACCTCCTAAATGATATATAAATATCAGCAGCCTCCTAATTAATATATAATCCATAGCAGCCTCCTAACTGATATATAAATAATATCTATCAACTATGGAAAATTCAAAATATAGCAAGGTCTTAGATGATCTATAAGTGATAGCATCATCCTAAATTATATGTAACTTATAGCAGCCTCTGCAATGATATGTAAGTTATAGCAACCTCCTAAATGATATATAAATATCAGCAGCCTCCTAATTAATATATAATCCATAGCAGCCTCCTAACTGATATATAAATAATAGCTATCAACTATGGAAAATTCAAATTATAGCAAGGTCTTAGGTGATCTATAAGTGATAGCAACATCCTAATATATATGTAACTCATAGCAGCCTCTGCAATGATATGTAAGTTATAGCAACCTCCTAAATGATATATAAATATCAGCAGCCTCTTAATTAATATATAATCCATAGCAGCCTCCTAACTGATATATAAATAATAGCTATCAACTATGGAAAATTCAAATTATAGCAAGGTCTTAGGTGATCTATAAGTGATAGCAACATCCTAAATTATATGTAACTCATAGCAGCCTCTGCAATGATATGTAAGTTATAGCAACCTCCTAAATGATATATAAATATCAGCTGCCTCCTAATTAATATATAATCCATAGCAGCCTCCTAACTGATATATAGATAATTGCTACCAACTATGTGAAATTCAAATTATATCAATTTCTCAAATGATCTATAAGTTATAGCAACATACTTTATTATATGTAAATCAGAGCAGCTTCTAAAAGAAACAAGTTATAGCAAACTCCTAAATGATATAAGTTACGGCATCTTACTAAAGGGTATGTAAGCTATGCCATGCTATGTAATGTTTCCATTGTAACTATCACATAAGTTACAATGGTAACATTCTAATTTATGTGTAATTTGTAGCAATCTGCTAACTGGTAATCATTATTTTTGCTTACTCATTGAGGTATGAATTATTTTACCTTCAAATTGATATGTAATTTACAACAACCATCTAGACATTCTCCAAGTTTTGACAGTTTTTCTAGTATGCATATATACAAAGTATGATAAGGCGACGAATATATATTGTATGATGCCATATTCTCCTAAAATTTCCATAAAAATATATAATAATTAGGAGGTGAATAAATATATATATATCTACAATGTAGATAAATTAGACCATATAGGAGGCTTACCCATATATATTTGCGTTAACTCCTAATCCCTTATATTCCGCAACCTCCTAACTGGTATATATTTATTCAACTCCTAACTCGGAAATATGGGTATATATATATATATATATATATATATATATATATGTCACGGTCCCGATACCTTACCAACTGCGCTATCTGTCCTGTATTCTTTTTTTTTTTTTTTTTTTTTTTATATATATATATATATATATATATGTAAAAAGATGTCGCTCAGTGATGTACAATTCGAAGTTTTATTATTAGTAAAAGTTATTTCCATCTATTTTTCTCTGCCAAAACTCGCAACTCTAACAGCATTATTTGCTATGTTACCTTAAACTGATCTATAAAAATGTCCCAGCATGCCATTCATAGCTAACAGAAACATGACTGAAAGTAGGAATGAAATGAAATGTCTTAAGTCTATTTCTCAAAGACAACCTGATCATTAGTCCTCTTGCTAAGCCTTTCTGCTTGTCCAGCAATTTTATACGCTAGTACGCCAGGCCTTTTCACTTTCTATGTCAAGCTAATCTGGTGATGTCATGCAACTATCACATATCCATAAGTCTGCAAGCTCTTAAAATGAAGTTATACCATTGAAATGTTACACACAATATGACATTAAACACTCAATATAGACTCTATGAATTTCAGAGAACTGATCTAAATGCAGGCACAGGACAACCTTTCAATGCGTTTATACATTTAAAGGTACAGCACAGAACCCTTTTTTGAAGAGATTCCTTTCTCCCACTTGACACACATTTCTCTCACTTAGCATACAAGCTATTATTAGAGTTAGGCAAATATCACTCCGATTAAAACAATAATATCTCTGTTGTGCTGCTGGTGAGTTTGAACAAATGAGCGGATCTTGTATACACAAAGCTGAGAGTGCTTGTTAAGGATACCTGACCACAGCTATTCGTTTTTATGAATATAATCTGTAGTTGCAAATGCCAGCGTTCAACACTATTACTTAAAGTTATTGTTTTTGTTCCTTATTGATTATCTGATACCCTTCTAAGACTAACAGTGACTAGCGTATGAGCAGCCACATAACGAACATGCAGTCTGCCTATTACAACTACTTTAGAAGATTACAGTTTTCGAGATTTTTCCTTGCAATAACTTTCAGTTTATTTCACACCCAGGTAGATTAATCTTACAGTACTTTCTATTTGTATATTCGCTACAAAGATAACCTTGTGAAGATCTGCGCTTCAAAAAATGGTTCCCAATTATTATTTTCAATAAACCTTTCTGCTTGTCCAATAATTTTATACGCTAGTAAGCCAAGCCTTTTTATTTTTATGTCAAGTTATTCTTGTGATGCAATACAACATCTACGAATCCACAAATCTACCAGCTATAAAAATGAAGTAAAATCTCTAAAATATATTGATACACACAGTTTGGCATTAAACACTCAGTGTAAACTCTTTGTGCTTTAGAGAACTGATCCAACTGCGTGTACAAGACAACCTTTTAATGAATTTATATATTACAAGGTACAGCACAAAACCTCCTTTTTTAAAAGAGTTCTTCCCATCGTTCGAGACGCATTTCTCTCACGTCGCATAAAAGCTATTGAGTTAAGCAAATATTACTTACATGGAAACAACAACATTCTAGCACATCATACATACACAACACTGAGACTGCATCTTAAAAATACCTGACTCAACCATTGGCCTATATTAGTGTCATATGTAGAGGCTAATACTTGCTTTTTAATGCTCTTTTTTAGTTATTTTTATTGTTAGTCTTTCTATTCTTTTTCATTATCTGATACCCAGCAAAGACTAGTATACGCCCTGCAATGAAAAGAATGTGTATGGCTTGTCTATTACAACTACCGTGAAATATTACAGTGTGTTAAGACTTTTGGTCCTAGCAACAACTACCAGTGACTAACATATTACCTGCTGTGAAATAACTTGCAGAGCCTGCCTAGAACAACTACCTTGAAACACTACCCTTTGTTAAAAAACTTTCTTGCAGTGACCTTCAGCCTAATCTACACTCAGGTAAATTATTCTTACAATGTACTTCCCATTTGTGTCTTCTTTATGAAGCTGACATTGTAAAGATATAAACTTTGCAGGAAGGTACTTTTAGAAAATGCAAGATCCTTATGGCTACATAGCTAGAACAGATAAAAACAATATGAATGTCAAAACCTTTTACTTTGTGTGATAACAATGGATGTTTTTTATGTGTTTTACTTTTACAAAACCAAAGATACACAATCCCAAAATTTGTACACCTTGATTATGAAATGACTATAATATTGGACTACATGAGCCTCGAACCCTAAAGATTTAACCATAAGACTAGCACTCTAACTGAGATAACTACCACTTTCTGGAGTCTTAGAATAATCTTTCCTTTCAGAGTAAAACTACTTCGTTGCTTTTACTAGAGTACTTTTATCACTGTACTTTTATCACTGTACTTTTATCACTGTACTTTTATCACTATACTTTTATCACTGTACTTTTATCACTGTACTTTTATTACTGTACTTTTATCACTGTACTTTTATCACTGTACTTTTATCACTGTATTTTTATCACTGTCCTCATCACTGTACTTTTATCACTGTCCTCATCACTGTACTTTTATCACTGTACTTTTATCACTGTCCTCATCACTGTACTTTTATCGCTGCACTTTTATTTTTGTTCTTTAACAAATATTAACTTACCATCTAGAATCTCATCTCAATGTTGTTTATCGTTTTATCGTGTTTATCGGCCTTCAATTTCCTTATCCTTTTGTCAATTTGTTTCAACTATTTTTTAGTCCACTGTACACTGCCTGCTCTGTAATTACCCAATAACACAGCCCAGGAATTAAAAGTTTGAAACATGTTTATCTCATTCAACCTTGACTTCAAACCCTTTGTACTCTGTCTATGTATTCCTCATACATTTTCTTTTTCATTGCATTATTTTCAATGTTGCCTGATTTCAGTACTCCAATTTATTTGTATTCTTTATTTTCTTTGAGGTAGTGAGCAATAATAATAATTATTATTTTTATTATTCTGAAAAACTGCCTTTGCAATCAAGTGGTTGGTAGTAAGTGAGCCCACGCCATAGCTTAATACCAAATTCTTCTACTGAAGAGTCTTCCTTCGAAAGAGAAAAAAGTTACATAAATAGAATAGCAATAGATTAGTAAAATGATAATAGTAAAATATTAATAATAAAATAATAATAGAGAACAACAATAATACTGATGAGTTTTGTAGAATTTGAGCAGTTTCTAGTGCTGTTTTCTGAATTTTTTCGGAAGACATTTCCGTACTGACCTTACCAAGAAGGTGGCCTAGATAATTAACAGAATAATATTAATCACTAGGAATTGTAGAACAACAAAAGAAGAAAATAGTAATAAGGTTAATATTGCTGGTTTTATTACAGCTTAAGCTGATCCTGTTCTCTTTCTTGTCATGAACTTAATTGTAATATTTTTAGATAGTCATGACCTTCCAAAGGATGTTAGTCAAATCGAAATACCGCTGAGTTAGTTTTTCTTCTTTTCCAGTAGGGCTTAAATTGCCTTATTCAGCATGAAATGGTCGGTGGTACCCCTTGTGTTGCTGATACAGTCTTTTTGTTCTTTTTTAAAAACATTCTGTCTAGACAGGTGTTTATACAGTTTTCAGCTAAGATACCGATCAAAGATTTCCCCATAAGTGATAAACATGTGATAGGTTGATAGTTTCCAGGTTGCCTTCCTTCAACTGGGTCTTTCAAGATCAGGGCTGTTCTTTCTGAGGACATCCAGTTGGGTACATTGTCCTTTTCTTAAACATTTCTGCAGGTAAACTGCAACTAGATCATGCATGACCATTAGACGTATAATCCAAAATCCTTTTAGACAACCTGAGTCAGGTGACTTTACCTATAATCTTTCTCACATCATTTATGTTTATACAAATATCATTTTGCTTTTTCACATGCCCCTGTGTGCTTGTACTCTGTTTACCCATTCGACATTGGTATTGTGAATTGTTTGTTCACCTTATATTCCATGTTAAAACATTATGGATTCCTTTAGGTTTGGGCTTTCTCATCCTTGAAGTTTCCTTGTAGGTCAGAGTAAAATCATTTCTGGTTGCTGAAAAACATCCTGTTCTGGGTATATTTGTTCTGCCTATTATGTACATCTCTTAATCTTTTGTCTTACTGTGATAAGGTCTCATTTCAAACTTTACCTCATCAAAATCTCTGTTTTTGAGCCTAGACTTCTTCTCAAGTCGCATTGTTACTGGGTCATCATTGTCCCTCTTTTAAACCTCACAACTTTACTCAAATCTGATCTTATATTTTTGAACTTCTGTTGCTGTGTTGTCTTTCAAGCTGTGAACAACAATAACAATAATTACTATATTAATAATTGTTATAATTATCCCTAATAAAGTTTTTTGTCATTGATCTAGTTTTACTAGGCTAGGATACACTGGACCTTCTTGTGTATGTCACAGGGCTATCTGTTGTACTAATAGATATTTCTTCACATCAACTCTCAGTAGAGCCATTCAATCAGCAACCTGTTGCTTGGCACTGAGCCCTCCTTCAACGACGAGGATGAGTTTTGCTGTTGTTTACCAAATCTGGGTTACTTCTAGTGCCAGATCCTTGCATTTATCATTTTTCTCTAATTCTTTTGCTCTCACTTGGAAATTATCAGAGGCAGAAATACCAACGATCAGTGTTTTTGACATTACAGTATCTACTACTACAGTATCAAGATTAATAAATTTCCTAAGTATTATTATAATTTTTAATAGAATTACTAGAATTATTTTTACTCAAAAGTGATATGTGCAATTTTACTATTGAGGATTTTTTGTATCAAACAGGTAGCTCTTGACGCTACTCAGTGTTTTTAAAGTAGTCCTCAATCTTAAAAATGTTTTTGCTCGATGGTTTAGAGCATTTTCAGATAGAAAATAATTTAGTGAAAAAACTTTAGACTACAATATAAAACTAAATCCTATTCTCTTGATTACAAAAAGTTGACAAACACACTTGTAAAGTTTCTCTTCCTTTTAGCACACAGCCTTACAAGGCTCTTTTGAAACGGTAGAAACTATTCCGTCTAAAATGATGATTTGGTCTTGTAGAGATTTACGTCCATGTTATACTGCACCATTATTGAACCAGAGCAAATTTGTTGCAAATTACTAAGGTTCATACTAATAACAGTTTTTTTGTTCAGGCAGCTTGTAATTTAAATACCACATCTGTATGATTAAACAGTGTATATTATTATTATTATTATTATTATTGTCCTTGTTGATTTCCTCAGCTCTTCAGTCGGTGATGTGTTGGTATCAGGCTAGGACCACTAACCTGGGATATCAAACACTTTTCTCAGTATCCTCGCCGATCCTAGTAGGGCAGATAATTGTACTCTATCTACTTCCTTTTTCTCTATGTCCAGCTGCTGTATTTGCTCATTCAGGTTTGCCACTACTTCCAGTGCTCCCACGATGATTGCTGCTACCGTTGCTGATGTTTTCCATATTTTTATCTCTCCTGCCAAGTCTGGATACCTTTCCACTTTTTTTTTTCTGTTGTCCTTGCGTTTCCTGGCATGGCTTTGTCAATGATCCATGTGAGGTCGATCTTTTTTTGTGTGCAATAACTGGTCTGCGAGCTGGTATGATTTGGTCTGTTTTTATAGATGAGTCCCGATGGAACAAAGCAAAGATACTTCTTTGCTTTGTTGTTTTCTTCTACACTCTCCACCATAAACCATAACTGTCACGAACAACTTTTATTGTATTTACTAAGTAAATAAAACACGCTGATTCCGATTTTGTACTCAAAATAAAGATTAGTCCACTAACCTTCAGAGTAATGAAGGCTTTTTTACAGCGTTTTAATATCGGTCTCAAAAACAACACAATCGGCATAACAAACTCCGCCCATAAATACGTGACGTACCTTAGCTTTTTCGGAACAGAAGTTACGTAGGGATGTTTAGACCGATTTAGAATAATAGAGATGGGTGTTTTAAAATCCATTAATATCTAAATTCAGCCTTAAAATAATATCAGTCTTTTCTGAAAGGTAGATAAGCTATTTAGCATTGCATTTTTTAGAAAGCGCGATAACAACGCTTGCTTATGATTAAACCGTGCTTTTTGAGCTCATTTTTCTCAGCGTTCAGCCCATTTAAACGTCATGTAACAAGCTACGAGCAATTTTAAATAGTTTATATACCTTTATAAAAGACTGAGATTATTTTACAGGCTGGATTTAGATAATAATGGGTTTTAAGACACCAATCTCTATTATTCTAAATCGGACTAAACATTCCTAACTTTCGTTCCTGAAAAAGCTAGGTTTCGTCACATATATATGGGCGGAGCTTGTAATGCCGATTGTGTTGTTTTCGAAACGGATATTGAAACACCTTAAAATTGCCTAAATGACTTTGAAGGTTAGTGGACTAATCTTTATTTTGAGTACAAAATCAGAACCAGCGTGTCTGATTTACCTAATGAATACTATAAAAGCTGTTCGTGACAGTTATGGTTTAATTAAGCTCAAACCAATTTCTATTGTGATCTAATTAATACCACTTGCACAGATTCCAATGAATGAGTTGTGCAACTTTATCATGGTGTTTCTTATATCCGGCCTATGCCATATTCAGTTATTATTATTATTATTAGTCCTGCTTTAGCAGATCTGAGGCAGCTGAAACATGTAATTTATTAAATTTTTAGTAAAAGCAACTAAACTTTTGAATGAGTTTTATTTTTAGGGATGAGATTAAAAAATACTGAAAAATGAACAACGCTGGTGGTCTTTTTCAACAATTTGCTGTGCAGTTTCCGGAGAAAAGAGATTCAATTCGTGAAAATCCACAAAACTACCCCATACGTTTTTTTATGAATCAGGTTCACCATTTGCCGCCTAATAATGCTGCTCTTCAAAATAATGGAAATAGACTATCAAACTTATATGAATATGTTAAGAATGGGATGGAAACATGGAGACAACATAATGCCTTTTCTTTGCAAAATGACAAATGGTTTGATTGCCAGCTAGAACGTGATTGTGTAATAGCACAATGGTGTGCAGAGCTCTGGTGGATTTACCTAGTACCTCATTGTCAAGATCCTCAAATTCAAGAGCGAACTAGAGAGATAATTATGTTTTGTAACATAATTTTTAATCCACCTTACACATTCCCACATATAGTTCGAGAAGACGCATGTGACTTCCTTAGAGAACTGCTAAAACTACCAGGTTTTATTTTTCACCTCACAGGTTACCTCTCAAATGTTAAGAATGTAATAAACGTTGTGCAGAGACAAAACAACTTGAGCATGTATGAAGATCCGCATCTGGTACTAATCAACACCAAACCAGGGATTCAAACTGACAATTAAAAATTAGAAAAACCTCCCCTGGCGGAAATACAACAAGACATAGCAAGACAACCCCAAAATTACTAAACTCAAAACTGATGATTTGAAAAATATAGTTTCACTTTTGGACACGAAGGCTAACTCTTAACCTATGTATAAGGACGCATATTCGCCTTTACATATCTCTCTTCAATACAAGCTTATTCACAGCAGTCAGACGTGTCTGCAGAACAAGTGAAAAAGTCAATTTTCGGAAAAAAATGTGGGTGACTATATTCTAAGTTTCAGACATGACTTTTATACTTTTATAAGTTTAGTCTGAAGAGCAACTTATTATATATTTCTCTTGTTCTTAAACAAACATAAGGTATTCGAAAACTCTTTTTGCATACCATAGGGATTCCCCTCTTTTAGAGTATAGTACTAGATTCTCACATCTAAGAAGGTCTTTTATAGGATGTTGATTACATTAATCAATAATACTATGGTTAAACAGTCAATGGTTTTAATCTGAGAAGTACTGATGAATCAAGCAGTGCATTTGCATTCAATAATAAGCTCCAGCCACTCCCTAACAGCTGTAAGATTGATTGGGAGGATAATCCAATACTATCGTTAATCAACACACCAGTCTCACTTGGGAACTATCAGTGACAAAAAGATCAACGATCAGTGTTTCTGACTTTAACTTATCTACTACTACTACATCGATATTTAAAAAAATAAGGATTATTCTTATAATTATTACCACAAATGCCAAAATTATTTTTATTGAAAAGTGATATGTGCTATTTTACTATTTGAATAATGTTGTACCAAACCTGTAGCTCTTGACACTCCTTAGTGTTTTGGAAGTAGTCTTCAGCCTTATAAATGTTATTGGCTGAAGGTTCGTAGCATTTTCAGATAGAAAGTAATTTAGTTAGAAAGCTTTAGCCAGTAATATAAAACTAAATCCAATTGTTTTGATTACAAAAAGTTGACCATTAGACTTGTAAAATTTCTCTCCTTTTTGCACACAACATTACAAGGCTCTTTTAAAACGGTTGAAACTGTTCTGTCTAAATTGATGATTTTTCCCATGTTATGCTGCACCATTATTAAATCAGAGTAAACTGCTTGCAAATTATTAAGGTTCATGCTAATAAAAAACTTCGCAACTTCTAATTTAAAGATCGAATCTGAGTGATCAAACGGTGTATTTTATCAGTCTGCTTCAGTGGTTCTGAGGAAGCTGAAACATGTTATTTACCTTTTTCTTTGGAAAAAGCAGCTATAATTCTTAATGGATTTTATTTTTAGGCAAGAGATTGAAAAGCGCTGAACAATGAGCCTCATTGATGATTCCTTTCTACAATTTGTCACATGGTTTTCAGAGAACAGAGATTTCATTCGTGAAAACCCACAAAACTACCCAATACGCTATTTTGTGAATCGGTTTCACAGGCCTCCACTTACTAATGCTGCTCTTGGAAACACTGTAACTGGACTTTGTAGCTTATATGAATATGTTAATCATGGGATGACAACATGGAGACAGCATAATGCCTTTTCTGTGCAACATGGCACATGGTTTGATCGCGAGCTAGAACGTGAGTGTGTAATGGCACAATGGTGTGCAGAGCTCTGGTGGATTTACCTAGCATCTCATTGTCAAAATCTTCAAATCCAAAAGTGGGCCAAAGAGGTAACTCTGTTTTGTAACAGTATTTTTAATCCACCTTACACATTTCTAAGTATCGTTCGAGAAGACGCATGCGACTTCCTAAGAGATCTGCTAGAACTACCGGGTTTTAAAAATCGCCTTATGGCTTACCTCTCAGATGTTAGGAATATAATAAACGTTGTGCAGAAACAAAACAACTTGAGACAATGCATGTGGGGAATTCTGAAAGGATATTCTTTATACGTAACGGCGGTCAGACTTTACAGACATTCTGAATTCTATGCGATTCATTTGCCATACTGGGACATATTTGAAGGTAAAGTTTGAATCCACATGTTCAAGCTTCTGTTTTCATATTCTACCATATAATTAATCTGTTCTACTAACCAAGCTGTAGGTTACTAATTGCTTTTTAAAAATGATGACCATATTTTACTGAAATTTTACTCACAGAAAAGAAGACTGCCTCAAAATGCACAAATTATTGCAATTTGTATTTAAAAAAAATAGATAACTTTAATATTACAAAATTAATTTAGAAAAGCAATTACTGGCAAAAAAGGTTGCTTATTAGCAAAATTAATGCACATAAAATGTTACGTACCTTGTTGATCATAAATTTATATTCAATTATTGTATATTAATAATTTTACCTCTTTTTAAGTTAAAAAAAAGAAACTGGTAGCAAGCATTATCTCTGAAAGTAATTTAATTTTTACCTTTGTTTTTTAAGGTAAGAAAAACTAAATAATTTGTTTTTCAATGCACACCAAGCAAAATTTTTTTTTGAATTATTTTAGATTTTAACACTGATGTGAACACAAATTTTTTTGTTATGTAGGTGAGCCTTTGACACCAGCCCAACAAGGTAAGTAAAAGCTAAAAACTATATTAACAAATTGATTCATCCTAACCACTAGGGTTTATTTTGTAGTAAAGCTGATACAAGTAGAAGCATAAATAATGCTAGTATATGGGTTGACAAACTAATTATATAAAAACTAATTCATCTTTTGGCCTGAAGATGGCTTAAGATGTATTAATATAATTTATATTATATTATTACTTTTATAAAAAACCATATTGATAGAAATTACTATACATTATACAGTTAAAGCTCTACATATGAAAGCAATTTGCTCCATAAGCAATTTTACAAGTAGAACCTTCTGTATGTAGAAACACATTTTACGATATAAATGACATGATTCATTTCGAACCTCCATAAAACTTGGATATGATATTTGTAAAATTTATAAATGTGTGTAGGGATTAAAACCTAAAACAATTACATGTTAAAATTATCCCACGACCAAACACGAGCGAAGCGATTGGTTGGGAGATTTATGATAAATGCATATGTGCACACAACTCACAAAAATTATTCATCAACGGCTGTCGCAAGCCCTTGTACCAAAATCTCATCAACAAATTTAACCATTTTTGTGTTGATTCATTTAAATATAATAATGATACAAAACACATATAAACCTATTTAAATATGTTACCGAGTCTTTGAAAGGTTACCGCAATATCCTAAAACTAACCTATCTGATTGGATTATATGTAAATAGACAGATTAATTTGACAAAAAATTGTGATAAAAACTTGACAAGCTTTTTCTAATCAAAATTAAGACTTGCCAACAAAACTCCAATAAGGTCGTGTGACAAATAGTAGAAATATTAAGTTGTGCGCGTTTCACGAGAAAAACGTGCACTTTTCACCAGTCTATAGCATTGTCTAATTGCCGAAGGTTTCTGTAATTAACGTAAAAGTACTGAAAAGTTAGCGTTTCTTTTTTGCTGATTCTACGGGACACTGACATTTTGGACCATTATAGTGAGTACTTTGGTATTCCACCTGGTGTCCAAAGCAGTGAAAGTAAACGAAATGACGAAGATAATTTTCTAACGATGATTATAAAATTATTACAATATTTAATTGTAAAAGTAATTATTCGATTTTATAATATCTGGTTATAAGAATAATCATTCGAATTTGCAAGATTGAAGTATATAGTGACCGATGAAGTGATTTTTAAATTCAGCATAATTTTGTAAATGTAAATACAAAAATCTAGATAAATATCACAACTTCTTGATATTGGTTGCTATGACCAATGATATACAGCCTTCCAGCAATATATATAATTATATATATATATTTATATATATAAATATATATATATATATATATATCTATATATAGATATATATATTATATTTATATATTTTTTTATATATTATATATAATAATATATATAATATATATTATATAAATAATATATTATAATATATATTTTATGTATTATTATATATTATATATATATATATATATATATATATATATATATATATATATATATATATATATATTGAAAAAAGCAATATTAGCAGTCAAATGGCACTCTGGTGCAATAGGAGAACTGCATTGGTAGCTGCAACAGTAGCTGTAGTGTACTGGATGTTATTATGTACAACAAACAGCAATAACGAAAGAAAAAAATTATATGCTTATATCTCTTCCTGCAATAAGAGAAATGCAATATTAGAAGTGAAATGGCTAGCTGTCGTGTAATATACATACACCCATATATATATATATATATATATATATATATATATATATATATATATATATATATATATATATATATATATATATATATATATATATATATATATATATATATATATATATATATATATATATATATATATATATATATATATATATGGGTGTATGTATGTATATTACACGACAGCTAGCCATTTCACTTCTAATATTGCATTTCTCTTATTGCAGGGAGAGATATAAGCATATAATTCTTTTCTTTCGTTATTGTTGTTTGTTGTACATAATAACATCCAGTACACTACAGCTACTGTTGCAGCTACCAATGCAGTTCTCCTATTGCACCAGAGTGCCATTTGACTGCTAATATTGCTTTTTTCAACCAGCAGTAGGCCTACCCTTTCTTTTTCCATTATCACTTTGTTCGTGGGCTGTATGACAGGGGAATTTCTACTATTATTTTATTACTTGATGATGAAAAGAAGTGATTATAAAAAAAACAGAAAAATAATGAATGAAAACTAAAAATGCGACTTTCATTTACCCTTTACGTTGGCTGTCTAGATGAGGATTGTCTAGGTAGGTTGGCGGAGGTAGTTGGATGATAGTAAAAAGAGTTGATTGTTATTTTGGTTATTTGCTCAAATTTAACTCTTTAAGCTTATTAATAATTTGAATGCTTTAAGAACCCATATCAAAAGTGTAGTTACATCGTCTTCAACTGAAATAATTGTGTCATAATACAAAATGCAAAGCATGGAACTAAAACTGTCCTACCCTGTATGTGACACATGATAACTCTAAATAAGACAGCAAAGAAGGGCTTACAATTGACTAATTTTCCTTGGCAAATATTACTGAGTCTGAATAAAAACTCAATGGAAACTGGAAGTAAATGGACCAAAACACAAAAGGCTTTTTATGTTTAAAAGAATCGTTTGTTAATCGAAGCAAATTTTCTACCAAAAAAGTTTGTAACATGAAAATTGTGTATGTAGAGTTTTTGTATATAGAGGCTTTATATATATGGTACTTTGATATAATTTTGTTTTTTATTTGGCAACAAGAAATAACCAAAATATTAACTTGATGAACTACTTCTTGACAGAGTTTACGATCAAGCTTTTTACCTGGAAGCCATAACTTGGAAAATGAAGCTGTACTCAAATCTGCTGCCATTAATTCATTACAATCACATGACATATTGGGCCGCATGTTTTTTATTTACTAATGGGCCAAGAGACCAGAGTTTAATTTACAGATTTTTATTAACTTTTATGAAAGATCATTCTATTGATTTCGCTCCCAGGAAAACACTTGCTAACGAACCACTTGATGAGTAGTATACATAGTTTGTTTTCTTTGCTGTATTGTTTACTCACTAGAAATTCCACTGTCATATGCCAATGACCGAAATGATAATAGAAAAAAGAAAGGGTACTGATGGTTGAGAAATGCAATATTAGCAGTCAAATGGCACTGCAGTGCAATAATAAAAGGAAAATATTATATGTTTATATTTCTCTCTTGCAATAGAAAAAATGTAATATTAGAAGTAAAATGGCAATCTGCTGTGTAACATACACAGTTTGAAAGTTGGTTGTGTTGAATGTAGAATGGTTTTGACGACGATCTGTAACAGAAAGCAAACATTAGCATTCACGTGTGTCTGAATGTTTTTTGCAAACTGGAGCGCAATAAAAAATGGGTCATGATCACAGAAACCATGGTTAAGTTGGATGTGTAATATTTAGAGTTATCTACACTAGCAGAAGGAAAAAATTCTCACAGTTATTTTGCATAAAAGATTTTGATTCTAGCTTAATTACAGCAGATTTTATTGTCAATAAACTGAATACATGTTTACCATTTGTGCAAAAACATAGTTCTGAGCAAACTGGTGTTACAGTTTGAGAAACAAAAACCAATGCCAAAACCAACTTTAAAATCGGCAAAAAATCTTTTATCTTTTATCTTTTTTTAAAAATATTTTATCACATGCCATTTTCCAGTACTTCTTATAGTACTTTTTCAGTACTTCTATTACAGAACCCTTCGACGATTGGACAATGCCCTAGACTGGTGAAATGTACACCTTTTCATCGTGAAATGCGCCCGGCTTCATGGTTTGACTATCTGTCGCACGGCTTTATGTGCGTTTTGTTAGTGGGACTTATTTTTGATTAAAAAAGGCTTTTCAGGTTTTAATGGCAATTTTAGGCCAAATGAATGTTGCTAGTTATGTAGTGTCCGATCAAATAGGTAAGTTTTAGGATATTGTCGAGAATTTTCAAAGATTTGGTAACATATTTCAATAGGTTTATATATGTTTTGTATCGTTACTATACTTAAACGACTCCATACAAAGATGGTTAAATTTGGTGATGAGATTTCGGTACAAGGGTTTGCGTTTAGCCAATCGCGGATACTTTTCGGGAGTTACGTATTGTTTATGTAGTTTTTATGGAAATTAAATCACGCACACAATTTGAAGTTGTTTCCTCATGTTAGTCAAAGGAAGGGCAAATCCTTATAGAACTTTTGTTTTTATCTGTGCAAACCTCTTTTTTCCTTTACGGTTTGTTGTTCTCTTTGTATTTAACTGTTAGAACGAATACAAGACTATGAGAGCCTAATCTTAATTAACTAGTAACTTTCTACAGGTTATGAGCCCAGGAATATTATATGTACTGTGTAACTAGTTAGATTAGTCATATGGGATCACTATGGACAATAAATGGAGTGTAGACAAATTTTCTAGCAGCAACTATACTACATGGAAGTTTAAGATTGAACATCTGCTGATTGCCAAGGAGCTATTTAGATATATTGATGGAACTACAGTTGCTCCGGCCAGCACCGCTGAAGGGGCTGTGAAAGCTGCCTATAATAAAAACTCGAGCAAGGCACTATCTCCTATTGTGCTTGCGGTTGGCGATGAGTTGCTCTACCTTGTAACTGAATGTGAAATGGCCAAGGAGGCGTGGGATAAACTGTCTAAATATTTTGAGAGAGACACTCTAATTGATAAAATGTTCTTGAAGAAGCGTAACTTTCGCTCAGTATTGTCTGAGAGCACATCAATTGAAAGCCATCTAAAAAATACGAAAGATCTCACGAATCGGCTAACTGCTATCAAATCACTTATTGCTGAAGAGGACCAAGTTGTAACCCTTCTAGGCTCTCTTCCAGAGAGTTATTCAACTGTAGTTACTGCTCTCGAAACGCAGAAAGATACGCCATTGCTAGAATTTGTTCAACAAACTCTTCTAAATGAAGAACAAAAATGAAAAAAACATAGCTCTGTATCAGCCTCTAGTGATTGCGGTCGTCAACCCTGATACTGCTCTTTTGGCTACCAGACCGCAAATTAGATGCCAGGTTACCTGCTTGTACTGTAATAAAATTGGCCAAGATTCAACGCTTCTGTAGAAAGAGAAACAGGAAGAGAAAAGATGCAGAGCCCAAAGAAGTTCCACACCAAGCTAAGCATGCAGCAGATAGCTATTCTGACACGGGTGAGTCAGCCCCTTTGGCTGGTATGGGTAGTGACTCCACCGATAAAATTAATCAACGCTGGCTAATAGATTCAGGCGCTACAATGCACATGACTCCTTATAAAAGTTTGTTCAGCGAGTTGACTCTATTTGACAAACCACATAAAGAAGAAGTAGCTGATAAAAGCTCTGTAGACGCCATTGAGATAGGTAACATTAAAGTATCAACAAAGTTAGGTCATAGAGTAAATCGCAAAGCTATGTTATATGATGTTCTGTACATACTTGACCTAAGCACAAACCTGTTCTCTGTTTGCGCTGTAGCCTCCAAGGGCTTGATTATTCAATTTGGACATAGTCGATGTTGGATTAAAAACCAACGAAAACAAGTCTGTGGCCGAGGAGCACTCATAGATACACTGTATTACCTGGATATAGAAACTCCAAATGACAGTGTGCACATCACTTTTCACAGCGGTGAGCTATGGCATCAACACCTTGGTCATGTTCATGAAACCGCTATACATCGTATGGACAGGGAACAACTTGCGAGTGGCGCTAATCTTTCTGGTGTAAAGCTAGGTTTGTGTGAACCATGTGTAAAAGGAAAAGTGTCTAGAAAACCCTTTAAGCCCAATAGCGACATCAAGTCCAAGCGTTTCCTTGAACTTGTACACACAGATGTGTGTGGTCCTATGCAAACACAATTCATAGCAGGTAGTAAATACTTTGTTACTTTTATCGATGATTTCAGTAGGTATACTCATACATATTTTATACGAGATAAGTCTGATGTATTTTCTAGATTCTGTGAGTTTGCAGCTTTAGTAACCAACCAAACCGAAAAATTAATCCGCAAAATACGCTCTGATTGGGGTGGCGAGTATATCTCTACAGAATTCGAAAACCATCTAAAATCCCAAGGTATTCATCATGAACTGACTGTTAGACATACTCCAGAGCAAAATGGTGTGGCTGAACGTTATAACAGAACGGTATGTGAATCTGCTCGTGCTATGATCATAAACGCAAATCTTCTCAAATCTCTATGGACTGAAGCTGTTGCCACTGCTGTTTATTTAAGAAACAGAATTCCGACTCGCACACACAAAGCGCCTACAACACCTCATCAGATATGGTCTGGTGAGAAATGTGATATAGATCACCTTCAAATATTCGGCTGCATAGCAAATGTTCACATACCAGATGCTATTCATAAAAAGCTTGACGACAAAGCTGAATCCATGACATTTGTGCGCTATAGTGTAAGGTCTAAAGGCTATTGCTGGTATGACCATCAATTTAATTCCGTGGTTGCGAGAAGGGATGTTATGTTCAATGAAAAACAGTTGTGTATCACAGATGTATCGTGTCTCCCAGCTGCATCGTGTATCCCAGCCACAAGTCCAAGGGCGGACAACCCTGCTACTGTAACAGTAAATATTTCCAGTGCTGACAAAACTCAAATTTTCTGATCTGATGACCCTCGCAAATTACCACAGCGCCTAGGTATAGACACCGCTTGTCATGTTAGTGAGATTGTTGAACTAGTGAACCTTATCCAAGTAGAAAAGTGTGAGCAGGGAGATGATTGGTTAGCTGCAGCTGAGAATGAGTATCAAGCTCTCATGAGCAATGAAACATGGACACTAGTAGAGCTGCTTTCACAATGTAAATCAATTGGATGCCAATGGGTATTTAAGGCAAAGTACAATGCCGATGGTCAAGTCAATTGTTTCAAAGCTTGCCTTGTAGTGAAAGGGTATGCGCAAAAGGCTGGCATCGATTATGATGAAACATACTTTCCAGTAGTTTGACACATTTCTCAGAGCTGCGCTTGCTCAGGCTATAGATCGAGGTATGCTATTGCACCAGATGGACGTTGTGACGACGTTCTTAAATGGCAAACTCAGGGAAGAAATTTATATATGTCAGCCACCCTGGTTTGAGAAAACAGGAGAAGAACACGTAGTCTGTAAACTCAGTAGGTCGTTGTACGGTTTAAAGCAGTCGCAAATGTGCTGGAACATTGTGTTAGATAACTTTCTCAAATCTCGTGGTTTCAGTAATTCAAATGCCTATCATTGTGTGTATGTATGCAACATATGTGAAGTGAAAACCATCATTGCCGTATACGCCGATGACCTAATTAACATGTCAGATATTTAATATGAGATGAGCAAAATTAAACAAGCGCTAGCGTCAGAGTATCCGATGAAATATCTTGGAAGTTTGCACTACTGCCAGGGAATTTCCATCCACCAAAGTGAAACCGCTATCACGCTAAGTCAAAAACATTATATCGAGCAAGTTCTATGCAAATATGAAATGGAAAATTCTAACTCTGTTTCTACCCCAATGGCTACCGATGTGAAGTTTATGAAAGACGATGGTAGTAAGCTAGCAAATGCATGTGGGTACCAATCAATGGTAGGTAGTATTTTGTATGCGGCATCTGCTACCCGTCCTGATATATCTCATGCGGTAGGAGTGTTATCTATGTACAACTCATTACCAACCGAAACGAGTACTCCATTAAACGAGTACTCCAATATCTCAAAGGCAGTATATAGTATCTGTCTTCACATTGAAAAACATAAAATTGGTGAACTGTTTGGGTGTGCAGATGCTAGTTGGGCGGACAATTGTAATAACCGACACTCAACCTCCGGATTAGCATTCATACATGGCCTTACACCTGTTAACTTGTTCAGTAAATCACAGAGTATTGGTGCCGTATCTACCGCCGAAGCAGAATATCTAGCGCTGTATGATGCTGCAAGGGAGGCCACATGGCTTCATCAGCTATACGACACTCTCACTAACTGCCTGACTCTAGCAATTAATGTCTATGTTGACAACCAGTCAACAATCACAATAGCAAACACGTTCAAACATGAAATGAACTAAGCACATTGACATAAAGTATCACTACTGTAGAGAAGCTATCACAAACAGTGTCATAGTAACTTCTTATTGCCCGACTGAGAAAAACATCGCTGACATTTTCACAAAACCACTTGCTCACCCCGACTTGAAGAGCTTCGTAAACTACTCGTTCATTGACAATAATAACTCACTCGTTGGTTACGTGTATATATCATTTTTCTCTGCCAATTGTAAAAACTATGTAGTAATATTGTTTATGTAGCTTTTATAGAAATCATATCATGCATGCAGTTTGAAGTGGTTTCCCCATGTTAATCAAAGGAGGGGCAACTCCCTATAATATTTTTGTTTTTATTTTTGCAAACCTCATTTACTTTTCTGTTTCCTGTTTTCTCTGTATTTAACTGTTTGAACGGCTACAAGACTATGAGAGCCTAATATTAGTTAACTAGTAACTGTCTACATTGTGTGCACATATGCATTTATCATAAAGCTCCCAAACACTTGCTTCGCTCGTGTTTGGTTGTGGGATAAGCAGTTGTACTACAAAGAACAAGAAATAAACATTGTATATTACAATATTGCATGAATAGCAGTACATAATTGCATAAAAGTGGTTTAAAAATTACCTTGCAAATATGATGTGACAAAGATTGCAGTAATAATAATAAAGCAAACAATAAAATAATACAACAGAGTACATGTGTACAAACTCACATAAGATTTTGCTTCCTTAGAGCTAAGAAACGCATAGATAAACAGGTGCTACATTGCACACATATAACATAGATTCTGTAGTAGAAGCTAAAAAAGAACAAAAGCAAACTTTGAAATACAGATACTAATTTAAATTACTCCATGCATGTACAGGCATGATTAAATGCATTCTTCACAAAACAGAATTAAAACACAAGAATAAAACAAGCATTATTTTATCTATTTACATAAATTGTATAGAAATATCAGTCCAGATGACAAACTACCGCTGTAGTAAGCAATTGCTACATTTTAAAATGAATTGTATGAATAGATAAAATAGTTCCAAGTGTGTAAGCAGTAATTGTGGATGCTTACACAGATGTGTCTGACTGAGCACTGACTCAGTGACCTGATTTAACTGAGCAAAGCAGCCAAGAATGTTTTGTTTTTAAAATGCTTCCTACCTAATGACAAAAACATATATCATGATTTATTTCCGTGGTTGACCAACAAGCACTGTAAACTATCCCAACGCATTCATAGCTTTTCCTTAATCAAATACGTTAGCTTCACTAAAAATAAACTTCCCTCTAAAGGAACTTCCCTCTATTTTTTTTGATTTATTATGGTGATCGAGATATCAAACCATCTTTAATAAAAAATTTTTTTAGTGAAATTTCAAAATCAAAAGAGTTATTTCACTTAGGTTTTTTTGCCAAAAAATTGTGTTTTGATTGCCTAAATTGACAACTTACTATGATGGCACTAGGCAATCAAAACGCCTTGTCACCGTAGATGGGGCGTTTTGATTGCTTAATTGAACTGGTTTCTCATTGCTAGCTTGCCGCAAGGCCATGTGCTATGACTGGATTATTAAAAGATTACAAGTTTCAATCATGATATTAATCTGCAACTAGTAAGTAAAATAATAAATGTTGCAATTCTTATTACTCATCCAGCCAACACAGGGATTAAAGTCCTATGATATCCATCCTTCAGCTCAAAAGTTATGACATGATCAAAGATCTAAGTCTCATTCAAACCTGATGTTATGAAATGAAATGAACAAGTTAAATAGTACTTTAATATGATCAAACGCTTTCATTGAATATAATTTAAACCAACCAATTGACTGCAATAATGTCAGTATTTTAAGAAAGCAAAACCTTTCCATGGATATATGTAATTAAAACAAGTTTCTCATCAAATCTCAGAGTCAGATTTTCGAGTCTAGACTTATGTCACTTAGAGATCGTCTTGTCATAATAAATATTTTATGATAAAAAAATATAGCAATAAGATTGAGCATTTAGAAGTGCACTAGCTGCTTTAGAAACAACCAAATATATCTGCTTCAGTTTTGCTACCCTTTGTTTATATACTATGTGATTACATAATGCTGCTCATCGTGCTCAACTTTGTGTATGTTCAGGCCAATCAAAACGTCCTATCTGCAAATAGGGCGTTTTGATTGCCACTTTATGTGTGGTAAATGTGGATAGGGCGTTTTGCACATAGTGAAAAGTGCTATTTCTGGTGGTCTCAGAAGTATGAAATTTCGGGACATATTAGATCTCAACCTAACTTACATATAAGCACAAAAAGTGAATTTTGAACAGATGGTCAGATAAGGTGTTTTGCTTGCTTAGGGCAGTATACTATACACTAAAATGTAGAAAGTTTTAAAAACTTTGCAAGTTCCAGTATTTGTGCTAAGAGTAGTTTTAACATCTAGCTGTTGATACTGCCATTTGGTGCTGACAAGTAGTATTTGGTTTTCGAGCTGTAACGATCGATGTAATACTCAGTTACCATTTTTTTTCTGTTCACAGCTTATAATAAACTTGGCCTAAAAAATTTATCTAAAAAATTGCCAAAAAAAAGATAACTCGAAAACCATATGGAATGTGTGTTATTATGTTGAAGAATTCCTTCAATAATTTAAATTGTTTTCAAATCAATTTACTGTCTGTCCTATAAAACTTACATTAGTTAAGCAGTGAGAAAAACATTAGAAAAAACAAATAAAAAAATGATACAAAAAAGAATTCTATATAAAGCTTTTTCATGTATTTTTTAAAAATCAAATTCTTTACATTGAGTCACCCTTTAGCTCAACAGAGAGACCTAACTTCAAGCTGAAACTAATCTACGTAAATTACCAGAGTTATCAGCCCTTTCTTTGAAGAAGACAAAACTATGAATTCAGCACTTTTACCAGTAGTAAGTGGATGGTCGTTTTCTAGAAAGTTTTGCTCACAATGTCAAACTTAAGCAAAATTAAAATTATTAGGAATAATTTAAAATGAACTAAAGAACTATTAAAAAACAAATAATTATGAAAACCAATAACTTCAAATTTTGAACAGGTTTTAAAATATTATGAAAGATTAGCTACACAGCTGCCAAAGTAGATTTGTTATTGTTAAACAATGGCTGGTGTTCATAGAATACTGTAAGAAAAACTAAAAACTAGATAGAAACAGAAACACTCACTTTGTTTGGTAGTCTTGGAACCAGTTCAAAAACATATTATTGGCAAAATATTAATGTAACATATGCATGATTTAACTTGCTTCAGGAATTATCGCTTTAAAAGCTCTGCATAAAGCCTTAAAACTTACTGTTTAATTAAAGCGGCATTTTATGTCTCATTAAATTGGTCCTGCTGAATTTTTATAAAAAGCTGTAAGTTGTGTCAGGGACAAAAGTAGAATTTATGCTAATTCCCATCATTGAAGATGTAAGAAGGCTTGAGTATCAGTCAGCTAAAGATCTGATATTAGGATATCTCATGATATCCAGTTTTCTTCATATTAATGGCTAGACTGAGCTCGGTAAAATTGACAAGATGGATGATTAACATCAACCTTTAAGACATCAACATGGTTCTCCTGACGTGGTCTCATATAGTTGTAGGAAATATAGGCAGCAAAAATACTTCCTTTTACGTAATTTTTGCTGAGCCAATTCTGCATTAATATCAGCCAGAGTTCTGCCAAATGTGTTTAATAAACAACATGTATAACTCACAGGCTTTTTGCTATGAAATGTTTGTTATAACTGACCAGATCATTGGATTATCATAGCTATGCTACTCATCAATGTATACAATGCTTTACTTTGTAGCTGCAGATGTTCGACCTATCACATATGGTAAGTTGCATATGCCCATCTTACACAACTTAAGCTAATACAATCTTGTACATGTAGAATTGATTTGGATGATTTATTAAAATATCTGTTTCAAAAATTTTCCATTACCCAATAATAATCCTGTGATCAGTGTATTTATACACTCGTGACATTATTTCTGTAACACACAACTTAGTTAATATATGATCTAAAACATAGAATAATTTTATTTGATTTGTGGTTATATCGTCAAAACTTTTTAATATCAAGTTTTTTGTCAAAGCTCAAATTTGATGTTTTACTGGCCGTTGAAATAGTATATCATAAATTTGCTATAAGAAAACTTTTGAACAATAAAGCAAACTACTGAAAATATGGAATAAATTTGTGCTATATACACAGATTAATTTAGTTGCAAATGTAACCAGTCCAAAAGATATACCAGTCAAAATGTTTTTATGATGCAATGTTTAGCTTTGCGATTGAATGGTCTCACAAATCTGGCGTCCAACTTGGGTTTTTCTCGCTTTTTCTGATGCTTGTTGACTATCTAGACCCAGTCTCTAGGAGTGCAGAAGGATGACTTCTCTTAATCCTTCTGTTCAATTCCTATCAACGCCTAGCCGAGAATGTTGGGGCTGCACTTCTTTTAGCTTTTTGAATAGCTCTCTACCCACTCATATGTTGGCTGAGATGCTATGGGTGGAAGGTGATACTCAGGAAAACATACTCATGATCAGAAGAAAACTGCGCCTACCAGACCAGCTGGTAGGCGCAGTTGATCAGAAGAGAACTGCGCCTACCAGCTTGTCTGGTAGGCGCCGTTCTCTTCTGATCATGAGTATGTTTTCCTGTTTCTCCTGTGGCTAAATGTACCACCAGCTGGAGAAGCAAAACATTCCACTTCTCATGGCCTTTGTTTGGCAGTAGCACCCTGAGTGAATCACCTAGTTGCCAATTATTGCACTAAACAACTCCATTGGCCTGAATATGGTATGGGGTGATGTATGACTTTTCCAAATGCAAAAGTTGACACAACTCAGTCATTAGTGTACCCTCAAACTGCCTTTGGCCTGTGTAAGGGTGTTTTTGGTAAATCTGACGTTGGCGGTCATAGTTCTGCGGCTTTTGGGATGGCCAAAGCGTCCTGCCATCGAATGAAGTGGTCGGTTAACACTAGTATCAACTTGTTGCTGTTTGATGTTATTGGCGGTGACTCCCAAAGTTTACTGCTATCCTCTGCCAAGAGTGCCCAACATACAGCTTTTGGTTGTCTTTATCTCACTGTGCTTTGCGGTTTGACACCTTGCAGCTTTTGAGAAGTCTTTTTGCAGTCAGTGTTAGTTCTGCCCTTTAGCCAATCAAATGAAACAGACTGGTCATTCTGCACATTAATGATTATCTGATTGTTCCCAGAAATGTAAATACCAAAAATCAGTAAACACTAAATCTAATCAAACTTTCTTAAAGCCATGGATGACTGAAAACCTTTTGTTGAGCATTAAAAAGAAATATCGTCTTCATAGAAAACTTCAATCTAACCCACTCAATTTAAAATTGAAGTGCCAATATAACAAACTTAGAAACGATGTTAGCAGGAATTTGAGGGACTCCAAATATAATTATTTTTCACAAGCTTTCAATAGCTGCACCAGCTCAAAGCAGATTTGGCAGCTTGTAAACTATGAGCTTCTAGGAAAACAAAAGACAAATAGCCATAAACAGCCTTCTAAACTGATTTGTTATCTTAATCCTGATGAACTAGCCATAACGGATGTTGAAAAAGCTAATGAGCTCAATTCCTTTTTTAGTAATATTGGTAAAAGACTGGCCTTGAAATTTGTAAACTTAGTACCTCAACCCCCTATCCAAAATCAAGCATTGTGGCTTGAAAATAATGCTGGTGAAGCTTTTGAATTCCAATACATCGATATAACTGGTTTATTAAAAATTGTAGATACAATAAATTCAAACAAAGCCTCTGGCCTAGATCAAATTTCTGCTAAATTTATGAAATCGGTTTCACAGAGTATTGCTTACCCTTTATGTAAGATTTTTAACAAATCACTAGAGACTGGGAAGGTACCTGATGCACTTAAAAAAGCTAAAATATTACCTTTGCACAAAGGGGGTTCTTTAAATGAATGCGGTAATTTTCGTCCAATTTCAATTCTACCAGTCTTTAGTAAAATATTGGAAAAACTTGTTAATCAACAAATTGTTGATTATTTAGAAAATAAATCACTTTTATATAAAAACCAATTTGGATTCAGAAGAGCTAGAGGCACATCTGATGCCATCTCAACTTTTACTAACCAAATTCTAGAATCGTTTGACCGAAGTGAATGTGTTATAGGAATTTTTATAGATTTCAGGAAGGCCTTTGATACGATCGATCACGCAATATTATTTAAAAAACTAGAGCAATTTAATTTTAGTGAGTTAACCATCAGATGGATACAAAGCTATTTAACCCGCCGAACCCAAACAACAAAAATTAATGATACTTTTTCTAACGCTGACAATTTGACTTGTGGCGTACCTCAGGGCTCGGTGCTAGGCCCGACTTTATTCTTAATTTACATAAATGATCTTTGTGATTGTTTAACTCATCTAACTCCTATATTGTATGCTGATGATACCAATTTGTTTATGAGTTCAAAGAACCTAAACGACGATTTACCTAAAGTCCAATCTGATCTTGAAAAACTAGCTGATTGGTGTCAAACGAACAAATTAACCATTAACTTTGACAAAACCTGTTTTACTGTTTTTAAAAATTACCAGAGCAAAATTAAATTTGATCAGCCTATTCTTTTTAATAACACTTTTATTAAAGCAATTGATGAAGTCAAATTTCTTGGAGTGTCAATTGATAAAAATTTGAACTGGTCTTCCCACGCTCGTAAGCTTTTATTAGATTTACGGCCTATATCAGGCATCTTTTACCGCATAAGTGCTTTCATTCCAAAAAAATTGCTGATTATGCTTTATTACACACTTATTCACTCCAAATTATGCTATTCAATAGAAACTTATGGCAATGCATCCAAAATTCATCTTAGCAAAATAATACAGTTTCAAAAGAAAATTGTCAGAATCATTAACCGTAAGCCATTTGGATTTCCAACAAACGATTTATTTAAAACCTCTGATATTTTAACTATTGATAAATTGCATAAATATAAGTTGCTTATTCAAGCCCATAAATTATTTTACTCAAAATGTGATCCAGCACTACCATTTTATAATACTCGTCATCAATTACTTTCTCTTCCCGTACCTAATCATCTAACTTTAGCCGGTCAACGATCCTCAAACTTTGCAACACCTGCGCTGTGGAATCGACTACCTAATTCAATAAGATCAATAAAATGTCTCGGTAAATATAAGGTGGAACTGAGGCACCATCTCCAGTCTGGAGAGTGAGTGTTACGGTCTGGTTTTTGTGCTGCTGACTCGGGCTCGCGTACCACTGGCTTTGCCATTTCGCAATGGGCCCCATCATCATTTCTTACTTATTGTTATTTTTTCACGCATTGGTTAATTATATTTTGTCTCGAGTATTAATTCAATTGTGT